>NC_064670.1:71380212-71980212 GCF_943734685.1 Anopheles coluzzii
ATGGTCCAGGACTCGTGTCCGTAGAGTACCACCGGGCGAATCAATGTGCTATATATCTCACATTTCGTGCGGGCTTAAAGTCTTCTGGATCTCAGCAGTCGGTGAAGCCCATAGTATGCACGATTCCCCTGCACAATGTGTCTCCGGATTTTGCTGCTGATGTCGTTGTCCGAAGTAACGACCGTCCCGAGATAGCAGAACTCTTTTATAGGTTGGCAATTTTTGTAGTTAGCAATCGCCATAGGTCCGATAATTATTCGATCAGTTAAATTGAATTAAATGAATTTAAAACAATTAAAACACCACACAGCTGGCTCAAAACAGGCAATCGATCCGGTTCAGCCGTCCGGACAGGTAAGAGCCAGTGCATCTATCGAACAGCCCATCTGAGCGCTTGAGTCTGGATATGTCAATGAACAAGTACGGCTGCTCAATGGCTAAAGAGTGGCGAGAGCTCTATGTAGCTCCGTACGCTCCATACGGTCAATGTAGCTCCGCTCTCTCACTCTACACGCTCCACACACTTCATACACACAAAAGTGTGGCTTAACTCAGCTGGTTTAAACTTCTTGTTTTGGCGTAATTGTGTAAGATGCGCAAAATAAAAAGAGATATCTTTTCCCAATTGTTTAACGGTACAGTATTAAACATGAACAACATATAGTTATGTGGCATTGGACACCAGCTCGTGATTATTGTGTCGTGCCTTACCATATTGCAGCGCGGCACATTCCATCTCTTCTAGTTCCCACGGTCGCGCGCCATCGGTCACCAGCCGGACGTAGACGGCTCCCACAACCATACACCGCCAACCGAGGTAGAATGAATGTTAGAATTAGTTTTAGTTTAGAACCCATCCGAGTAACACATAATTATTTGAATAAAAAGCGGTTTTGTTCGCTTAATTAATGTACACCGCATTATTATATATCAACAAGAAACCATGCAGCACAACCTCAGCGATCACATTTTAAAGAGGAGAAGACTCCTTGCGGCCCTTGCGCTCCTTGCACAACACTAATTATGATGATAGTTTACTTTCTGACCAAAAACTATTGAATAGCAGAAAGGCTCGTGTAAAAATTTCACTATTCAGCGCCCTTCTAGCGCCGTTTCATAAGGCGCGGCGCCGCGGGAGTAACAAAATGCTGACAAATTTAGCCAAACGTGAGCTTTTGTCAACATTTCGTAATCTGAAGCAGCTAGGAAATATAATTGACTAAAGTTGACGATAAGTGACAACATATGACGTTTGCCAAAAAGCATCAAACAAACAGCTATTTGGCGAAGTTGTTATCCATTGCTATGATAATATTTCTAAAATGCATGTTTCTAATTGATTTAGTTGCTATTTAGTACTTCATACACAAACTATCAATCGATATTCAGAGGATTGAGCTTTTTGTCGTTCATGTGTAGATTTTTAATGCGGCTACGATAAAACCTCTTTTTGCAGTTGACGAGCAGTTTTGACAAAGTTGATAAACATTTCCGTAGCTCACGGCTTTGCGCTTTCGTTCTCTAATATTGAAAAAGTATATTTCACCAAATGTACGCGAAAAACACCTATTTTTCAGTAAAAATATATCTTTGAAGATTCGCGACTCAACTGGTATTCTTCAATCTTTTAAGATGCATCTGAACCTTCAAACATTTGTCAATTTTCACAGATTTATGAATGTTTGAAAATATTTGCATATTTACACGCCATTAGACATAAATGAAAATTTAAATCTCAAAATTAAAGATTCAATTTCATTAATCCATTATCCATTGCTTCCCAAAAAAAAAAAAATACATTACGAGCGGTGGGTAATGCTATTCACATTGAAATATGACTGTGGAACCCCTGTAACCTCAAAGCGTGGGCTTATGTAAATATAGTATCAACTGCGCTCGTACACTTTTAACAGATTAGCGTTCTGTACTTGAACCACTTACATTGCTAGAAAAGGCAAACCTTATATCAACATCATCATTATTGTCGTTTTAAGACATCAACTACGATTTTAAGTACTGTTTCATGGATAAACTCATTCGAGTTTATTGATCGTTGATCACCTTGATCAGTGGGATCGTGTTGCTGGCTGTGATGCAACGCCACCATCAATACTCAGATCACTATAATGCCAAAAATTGTCCATACTGAGGTTCAATACTAATAATTCGCATAACCTCAAATATATTTTTTTGTGAAATGTAACATGTATGATCAACATAACTTTTAAGAGCAATATTTTAGTTCATTCGATACTTAAAATTCATTAAGTGTTCGATGCCTAAAAAATGTATCCCAGGGAACAGCACTGATTGTGAGTTACTATCCACATGGCTGTTAGAAAGTATCTGCGCCCAGCATTCCAGCTACCATTAATAACATCCTTTTCGGAGTGCTACTGACTCAAAGAAAAACATCCGAATTGCCCCATAAACAACACTCCAACCTAACAAAAAGGAACTCATCCACAGCGAATGTTAAAAGGTTTCTCGTTCATCAGTAATCAGAAGTTGAATTAGAGGAATTGAACGTTAAGACTAGTAGGGGAAGGTAGGTAAAAACGGACACTGCGGGTAAGATGGACACTACTCAAAAATGCATGAAAAAGGTAATTTCCAAATAATTCAACCATGTAGCATCCAAACTGAAGGTAAAACAGAACATTTGAGAACATTTTTGGCATACTATATGCAAAATTCGTTAAATTCACGAACAAAATAAATTTTCAATCGTGCGTACCTGTATGTGGATCTAATTTGACTATTGCGGATTTTAAGCTAAATCTATGTCATCAAACACTTTTAATAAGTATTTTTCTAAGATATAAATCATCAAGCAACTAAAGAAAGCATTAAAATAAGCGAGAAATGAAACACCGGTCAAAATAGTAGCCATTCGTTATGCTATTACTCGCTCGACGCTGATGAGGCGCTTCACGAAATCCAATATCTTGACACGACTTGGACAACTTTTAGCAACAACAAGATGAGGCATTGATACGACATTGTTCAGGAATAGATGAGAGATACTATGGGATTAAAAATATCAAAAAGTTAAAATGGAAAAAATGGCTTTTACTACTAACTAGTCCGTCAAACATGCTTTGGTCATGGACTTTCCGCGGAGTAATTTCCTAAAGGGAAGTTCTAGACTGTTGTTCTGTAAGCTGGTACAAAGTCAGCTGTTAGTGCCTAATATTCAAAAAATGCCACAGATTCTGCAATCAACGATATGTTAGAAGCGCTGCTTACATTTCCTAAATTGAATTGAATGACAAAACAAGAGTTTAAGATAATATATGCACATTGTCATGGTCAGTGTATTTATATATTCTTAGATGTTTAACCTTTTCCTTGAGATGTCCGTCTTTACCTACCTTCCCCCATGTATGAATCTAAAATGTCAGCGAAATTGTCCCGTCTACAACGAAACCCGTCTACAAATGAATATCGGCAATGGACAGGGTGGTGAAATATCACACGAACAAAACGGAAATGGTATGTAGTATTGGTGGAGTTACCCGTAGGACAGGGGCCAACATGTTTATTGCTCTTGGTTGAATTCCAGCATCGAGTAGCGTAGAGGAACGTTATTGAGTGAAACTACGCAAGCTATACATCGAAATTGCGATAACACATCGGGCAGATGATAGATGCTGATGTCCAGACATAACACAGCTGTGATGAGATTATGTTTCTCATGTGTTTTCGTACAAAACCAAAAAAACCGGATCACTTTAAACCAAGACATTAGCCAACACTTGAGCTACGTACGGCCTAGTTCAACATTGTAGCCACTTTGTGTACAGTACAGGCGGCAGCAATGCAGGCCTATCACAATTGGTCATTTGGTGATATTAGGTGTATGAGATTTGCTAAATTCAATAGAACCAGTGCTACAAAATGTCACTGTCAATGTTATAAAAATATCTGACTGAAACATAATCCATATCAGCGTCACGTAATCAATTGTGAAAGCCAGAGGTGATACTAAAAACGATTGGTGTGACCAATACATGCTTCATGACATTTTTCCGACCATCGCTTGGTCAGTCACTATGTCACGACTTTTTTTTTGCTGTGATCAGTTCTACAAAATGTCAAAAACAAAATCATAAAAAATTCCGGTTGAATCAAAATCATGTCAGTTTCACCACTGTGATGATCAGAGGCGAGACTCAAACATTTGGTGCGACCATCACATGCTTGGTAACATTATGTGCAACCAACTCATGGTCAGTCACTTGGTCGCGACATTTTCAGTCGGTGATCATCGCGATGGTCATGGAAGATATGTGGTGCGTGCGAGTGGTTCCAAGAAACAAAATGAGTTTGTTTTCTCGCTCTGTTTGACCAGAGTATATTCCAAGAGTATATTCCAAGAATGTCATGATTATCATCGACAAAAAATGTCGTGACTAAGTGAGTGACCAAGAGTTGGGTGCTAATCAAAATGTCACCAAGCATGTGATTGATCCTCCAACTGTATGAGTCTTGTCACGGATCATCTCAGTTGTGTACGTGAGCTGATTTGAGCTTCGGTTTCAGTCATGAGCGTTGATGACTGAAACAGTGCCATTTGGCAGCACTGTTGACAGCCAGAAAAAAATCATGATTATGCTTGCGCCGGCATTAACCTCAGCTTGTCAGTCAGAGTATGGAGTTGGACACAAGCATTCGCATGTCGTGTTCGGCATGTCATGACGCACGTTCATTGAGTATCAGCAATGAGCATCAAGCTACCACGGATATGTTCATTGTTTTCGTCGGTGAACATCTCGTGATGCTAATGACATTTTGCAGCACTAAATAGAACATTCATAGCTTCTTGGAAGCGAGTTGCTTTGTCAGGTATTGATCACAAACGGCAATCAGATCGTTCGTTAGGAGAAAGCAATTAGAGACAACTTCGCTCGTGATATTGCATCAATAAATTAAACGCGTCGTGTCCATCATAGTTCTTCTGCAATCATTTTTTTGTTGTATTTTTGTATGCTGCTTGATATATAACAAATTTTTTTTTCACATATTTTCAATTTTTACATAATATATGCATGTATATATATATGTTTGTGTATATATATATAATAATAATAATAATAATAATAATAATATTCATATAATATCAATTACACCAAAATATGCACAATTCTGTTTTTTTTTTGTGTGTGTTTTGTTACAGTTTTGCTGTTTTGCTGTTTGCATCTTAACATTAAACTAAAGTAGTTGAAGTAATTGTAGTAATAGTATTGGTGGTAGTAGCAATAGTAGCAGTAATAATAGTAAATAATAGTAGTAGTAGGAGTAGTAGTAGTCGTAGTAGTGATAGCATCAACATCGTATCAGACTTCAACGCTTAGCGTTGTTCATGCCATTCCGTATTCATTACTACGTTTCCTCATTGGCTGCTAATGCCAGAAGTTGCTCTCTTTTGTATGGTTTTCTGTTTTATTTTGTTTATTCTTATTTTTTCATTCTTTCGCTCACCATCACCGCCCGTTTAGGGTATTGTTTACTGTTTCGTGTGTTCTCTACTTTTTACAATATGCACACTGCCTACTAACCTTAACTCTAGCAACTTAGAGTTCTTACTTATTGACTATGTTTTGTTTGTTTTTTTCCCCCCTTCATTTCTACACTTGTTATGTGCTGTTTTATCATCGTTTCTTTGTTTTTCTCTATTGCAATGTGACGCTTGTGTCTGTGTTTCTAATTTGCTGGAGGACGTTTGGTCATTTTATACACCACTCACTGCTATTCTCACATTCGTTTCTTGTCTTTTTTTATTATCGCGCCTAGTCTTACTTCTTCGATATGAAACTAAACAAGAGCTCGTCGGTTTTGATTGTTTTACTTATTCATTGAAATGCAAGTATTCATTCATGTGTATTTACTTCAGTATGGGGGAGGGAGGGGGATGGCTTTTTTCTGTTGCCATCGATACCACGATGCACTTACGCAGCGTGTTATGCAGTGTGTAAAATTGATTCCTTTTTGTTTTTCATCATTTCATGTCCATTTTCTCTTTGGCTGGGCCGCACTATTATGCCATTCTTGGAAGCGACACACGCAGAAGAAGAATGCTGCTCCTGGAGAGCTATTGGCTGTGCACTATTCGGTGCGTTGTTTTTTAAAGGCAATCGATTCCAGTTACATTCATGATCATGACCAATCGGTCAAACACTCTTTCAAACATCAATCTAGTTTAGTTTGTTGGTACAACGCATCGATTCGTTTACCGCAGTCATATCAACATCCATTGTATATCGTCCCTTTCGTATCCTAATGCATATTGATATCATGACTATTGGTGGTTTTCTACCCGGAATACTTATTCAATCCGACTCTAGGCTGGTAGTACGAGGCAATCCTCGAGGAGCTTTGTTTGGTTGGTCTTTCGCACGCATTATACGGTTGCACACACGATTGACTTTTTCCCACGAATAAAACAAATCATTGATAACACCAAAACGGCATTGCGTTGCAAATGTATGCTACTTAGTGTTTCCGAAATCCTTAAAAAAATGAGTTATTTACACATGTACTAGAAGCTGTGTTTTGCCCAATACTTTCAAATCGTTCCATTGTTCGTTTTGTTCAAGATGAATTTTGTTGTTTTTTTCCACATGTTCACCAATAGTTGCATCCCCGGTTTCTATTTCTAGCTCAGTCCTATGAGTCCTGCAGAAGGCCTTCATTGTATGCTGTTTTCTTCGAAAAGCGTTTCCCAGCTGCATACAGTGCTTTGTTTGTTGTATCATAATTCTTTTTCACTCATTTTTCGTTAACTTTTCTCTTGCTTTTGTCTCTCTTCCTTGAACCTTTTTTTTCAGATCTTGTCAGTCATTATCTACGATGATTGGCTGTATCTCCTTGATTGTGTGTGTGTGTTTTTTGTTGTTGTTTAGTGTTACTTCATCTTTCGATAAGCCAGTGACTATTACCCAAAGTGCCAGCATCAGCTTTAAGCCGATGTAAAGTTAATAAAATAAAAACCACGAAAATTTAGCTTGTAGTACACAATTTTCCACTTGGCTATTACTTAAGGTGTAATGTACACGAATTAGAAACTTCTACATCGTCCTAGGAACACAATAAGAAGTAAAAAAAGACCAAGCCGAAACAACCACTAGCGAAATATAACCATCGCCACGCATGCAAGCCAAATAACACTAAACTAATATGATCAGCTTAGATTGGCAAAACCACTTGTCCAACACCGATTTGTACAAGCTAGCTGGTGTGCCAAAACACAAACGTTGTTAGTCATTTATTCCATTTAAATCTGACATAAATGGATACTCTTGACAATTGACAATACTCATGAGAAATCTGAGAACAACATAACGTTACAAACAATGTTATCTCCCCAGTTCCCCCACACAGAGATGTTAGAAATAATTCAGTCTTTTTCTTTTCGTTTGTGTTTTCTGCTTGTTTCCTCTAGTTTTCCAACTTTAAGTGTGCTTTGTTCAGGTGTAAGCAAAGAAGCACTATTTTACAGCACTAGAAATAGCTGTAAATGAGAAAAAACATGTTTCGCAGCTGCTCATGCTATGCTCATCGAGAACTACATTCATCTACAAAGATTGTTATGTGAGGCAAGGCAAGATTTGTAACCTTTTGCACACTCGAAATTGTTGGTACAATTACAAATGATTGGGATCATTTATGTTTTAATGATAACTAAACACACTAGTACCAACTATCCAAAATCTGGAAACAAAATGAGTGGCTTTCCTTCGGTTCAATGGCTGCAATTGTAATGATTTGCTAGCAGCCTCGCCCCAGCACACCATCGTACATCACACGCCAACATTAGTGTTATAACGTGTTACGCATCGGACAAAACGCATGCGTGCCATGCGTATTATAGCATTGCTTCTTTTAAATAAGTACACTTTGACAATAAGTATAATGAGAGCTGGTTTGACAACATCATTGAGCGTGCATATTATTGTTGGCCACTAATTGTCGTAATCTAGGAGAAACTAAACGTTGTGTTGTGTGTTCGGGTACCTCTGAGCTGGTACAACAGCATTACTGAGAAGGTAAATATGAAAGACATAACATAGGCAACAGGGGGCTTGACATTTTCTACTTTTCGAGGAGTATCACTACATCAGTTAAATCCGTTAAAAATACAACCATCTATTGCGCAAAATGCAAACTGTAAACAAATTAGCCCGTGTATCACACTGCGATACAACTGGTGCACACACTGCGCTGATCGGTGTGATGTACTCATTATTATTTCATTCCAAACACAGTGTTCACAACTTTACGAGTTCGAAAGGCTGTAAGAGATGATTATACTTGGATTTTACCATCAATTTAACAGTCTTAGCTACGAAAGTCTAAACTCAAACCTTGCTCTAAACGTTCTATTATCATATATCGTACAAGAATTCCTACAATTCACAGGATTGATATATTGACGCCGATACGATGTTTTTGTTTTTAAGAAGAAGAAGAAGATTTTTGCACATACGTTTCTATGTGATGGGTTCGTTTGCTTCCTAGTGAATTCCTTTCCGACACCTTTCGGCCACACGTTTCATCCAAAAAATATATTTTTTTGCACAAATGTGTATGCATGTGTGTCTTTGTGGTCGTATATGGTGATTTTTTGCTTACTGCGTTTATAAATAAGTGCAATGGTTTGCTTGAGCCTGTCTGCACCGCATCTTAAACTAGCCCCTAATTCATTGTTATGTACTTTCGTCTTTATAAATAGGTATTTCTGATTTGATTTTGTTGATTCTATTGTTTGTTTGTTACTTGGTTACACATTAGTATAGTCAGAATACTATAAAGAGCTGAAGTCGATACTCACAACGGGCGTATGAATAGTTTAAATTACTTTTTTTTTAGTTAAAAGAAACATCATGATTGATGAATATGTCATTCGATATTGTTCAGTTCAAACACGCACTCTGAGTTTCTTGTATTACAGCACGATACATTTCTCCATACATGCTTTGTTCTGTTTTTCATTCAAATCTCCAATACATCTTTAAAATATTGACACTTTTTTGAAAATATATTTGTGCTGCTTATAAGGTTTTCATCTGTTTTTTGACTTCGATCGTACACGGTACGCTGTAAGTAAAGTACAGAAAAATCTGCACCCTATTACTGCATCCACTTTCTACTCATGTAAGTAAGTTATGTGTGTTCATTCTGTTTGAAGGGGTTGTATCGACTAAAATTCAGTTGGAATTCATTACTCTTGCGTTGTGTGTATCGTTCATTGAGATGGTTCAGAGGAAAGAAAACTAAACACTTTGCTTTAAGAAGTTTCACTGTGTTCCATTCTAGTTCAAATAGCACTATTACTCAGAAATTTATATTTTGTGTTATAACTACCATTCCGATGTATAAATGTGGGTATTAGATCCTTTGTCTACATGCATCGATTTGTGAACTGTTCATTATCATGCAATGAGTTGTAGTCTATACTTTGCATTAAACGTGATCATTTTCTCGATCTCGTTTGTGGGACAAACTATTGGATTGTCAGATCAGTCGGCGTAGTATTGAACTGATCACACAATGTAACAGAAAAGGAAACATGATATTCGTGGAATTTGACAATCGTTCAATATACTTGGTATTTGAATGCATTACACAAGCTAAGAGAAGAACAAATTCACAATTGCACTAAAACAAGAAGATCATATACAAACGCACCAATATATTAAACAGGCCTTCATCGACATCATTGACAGAGCAAATATCATTAGAGAACCAGCTCGAATGAAATATCTAAGACCGTTGCCTTCGTTTATGCCATGTTTGCTCTCCCCGGTTTGTAAACAATTTTGGTAACTTTAGCCAATTTTTGGTCCCCATAATGGCTGCAATATTGCTTTGCAGTCCCGTTCTAATAAGCAAAAAAGATTTCCAATTCTTGGCTTGTCCTTCTGTTCTGTTCCGTTCTGCTCTGGATGTTCCTACATGGCAATCGAGAGATGACAATTATTTACAAGGAAGCAGTAAAACATTAGGCGAAATTTTGGCTCTTCCTAAGCACATCGGTTCATTGCTTTCACTAGCAGTATCATACAGCTCTTGCTATTTACATACGACGTTTGCATTCTATTACAATTTCTCTTATAATTGGGAGGTGGTAGAAGAATAAAGTAGCTCTGACTTTTCAGTACCAGATGAAAGCAGCATGTTTTTCATATCTTGTTTGTTTGCTGTTACGCGTTCGTTTTGCTGTGTTTGTTTATTTGCTGTTGAAGGCATGATTTCACATCGAGAAGCATGTTTTTTTAATCATAGCTTGAACAGATGCAACTATTTTTCTATTAATTCAAACCACTTTGATTGCTGATGCTTCTGTTACAGCTGGATTGTAACACAGCTAGAAGTTAAACAAGGTTAAGCATTCAGTTAATATGTGTCTATTGAAGTAAGCAAGCTAGTTTGTTTTACATTATTACACGTTAATACGATTCTGCCACTAAACCGAACTTGAATATTGGCATTAAAATGATAATCTTGGAAGAAAATAAGGAAGCACAGAAGAAGAATTTTGAGTTAAATGGAAAAAAGTTAAGATATGACATGCAAATTCACTAATAATAGGTAGGAGAATATAAACAACATCGAAGCGCTTGATTACATTATTAATTTCTCTTGTTTGATTTTTGTTTCTATCAAAAGAGTTTTTTTGCATTTTCCTACGTGTCCAAAACTGAAGAGAGTAGTAGTAGTAGTAGCATGTAAGTTATCAATCGTTAAAAACTGCTTCAAGATGGTTTTGAGTACATTTTTATATCTTTCTGTTTTGTCTGTTTTAAAACCAGAATAAAATCTTATGTTCGAAAAAATCTTTAACGTTTCAATGAAAATCTCATAATGCATTTAGAAATTAATTTGAACGAAGCTTCTGAACAGTTTGGTTTTTGTTGGTAAAAGGGAGGCATCAAACGAAGAAACATTTACTACCATGTGTGCAATTACCGGTAAAAATAGGTTAATTCAAATTTACCAATTACTTCCAAATTTACTCTCAACATTGGCATTCTACATTGGACACACTGCAAGCAAATTGATGTAAAAGTCCTTAGCTATCAATTATTACATTTGCATTATCATGTTCAGTCTACTATCTGTTATAAAATTTCACCTAAAATGTGATTGTGATTCTATTGCACATTTACTGTAAAAAATAATTTGATGCATTTGTTTGTTTGCTTGTTTATCTGTGATCTGTGCTTTTTGTTTTGTTTTGAGAATATGATGAGACAACTGCGATTATGATCTGGACGAGGTTTTTTTTTATATTGCTCTACCTTTCCGGCGCAATTTATCAAACGGGCGGATAACTGGGAAGGATTAAATACTTTACCAAAGTAAAATTTACTTGCTCATACAAAATAATTGAAACGATTCTGTTCATTCGGGTGTACTCTGCAGTCAAATTTTCAATAGGATGGACTTGTACCCCTTATGTATTTTCCGTACATTGCATGTTGCTCTCGCTTTCATAGACGGAGGATGGTTTAATTGTCATTGTATTAAAAATATTATTATTCTACACATTAATTGTTTAACACATACGGACTTGTGATAGGAAGGGTTTTTACGAAGACTGAAGTGGACGCTTACATTTCTTGGCTATTTTAACACTGTGTTCATTAAATTTTTGAATCTGCGCAGCGCATTTCAGATATAGTATATCGTTGCAACGTTATATTGTAGTATGGCGTTTAACTGTTTAACCCTGCAACGGCGTACTGCTGACGGAGCTAATAGAAAGGAGGGAATGTCTTGCTACAAGAATCAAGCATTCTTGGCACTTTGTGTACTCTGTTTCCTCTTGTTCGGGAAATTTGTCACCCATTTGTTACAACCGCATTAAAATAAACACAATGTATGCACACCAGCGGGATGCATTGTAATTAAGACATTGTTGCGAAACTACCACTTGGCTAGCTTCGTAAGAAACAAATTTTACACTACTAATTTCGAGTGATTTAACTTCAATTTTTGTATTGCATTATCTTTTGCTACAAGTCTATTCCCACGCAACTGTTCTCTGCTCTTAGAGTGTGCTGCTTTCGATTGAAATGTTTACTTTTATGTTTTGATTGCGTTTTCGTTCAATAGTAAGCACATCCTTGTGTTCAAAAAAAACAAACCATTGCTTATAAGCTATTCATTGTTTTTATCTTTCAGTCGTTGCATAGCTTATTTTCCCTACTGTAAAATTGTAGCGCTGTGTTCCTTGTTTACTTAAAGTACGAACCCAGTTTATCATTAATTTAAAATTCTCTGTGGCTGGCGTAATGCAGATGTTAAAATTTTAGTGAATCTTTTACTTGATGTCAACTCGACCATTACAAAGCAGACATACAAAAAAACCTGACTGGTACAGAAAAAAACATAAGCAAAAGTAACGACATGATAACTTAACAGGAATTTTTAAGTTCCGTTGGTCCAGATGGCAGAATCACTACAACGAAACAAACAATCAAATTAAAAATACATGCTACCTACCCTATCCTACCTCCTAACACCAAAATTTTAAAGAAGTGTTCAATAATGTCCAGTAACATAACTTTATTAAAATATATATTTATTTATGGACTGTAGAAACCAAAGTGCTGAAACAAAACAAAAAGAAACAAGTAAACTGAGAAGATTGTACGGACTGCACAAAAACAAAACACAGTAATATTCAATTAAATGTATACCACCTGCAAAACATTGCATACAATGTACAATTCATTAGTTTATTTCAACATTGCACGGTTGAGTTATGAAGCAGCGGTTATGTATATCGAAACAAATTCTGTCTAAACCTTACTGTTAACACATCGACTACTATCGTTTTGCCATCGCCAACATGGGCCATTGAAAAAAAAAACACAAATTTCAAAAAAAGTGAAATACCAAACATAATTTAATTAGAATTGTGGTAACAAAGCGCAGATAATCTAATTATCTATGATGAATTGGCCAGAGTGTCGTCAGTTTGTGTTTGAATTGAATTGCTAGACAATTTATAATCCAAGAAATTCAAACAAAAAAGGACATGTTTTCTATCCTGTTTGGTATACGAGTTTACGCTACTTAACACGAACTGGGTAGCGTATTTTGATTGTTAGGTTCTTCCTGATTCTGACAAGGCAATCATGGCACATTTATGCCATCGATTTTGCAACGCTCAAAAACATGAAGATCAAATCATTCCCGACAATCGGAGCGTGTTGCATTATTTGGGTTCATGAATTCAAAATCTCATTTCCGGAAAACGTTAGCAACTCCTGCAGTAATTTAAATTTGATACTTAATTCAATTGGTTTACAAATCAAGCTTCATACGATGCTTTTGCATCAATGGATGTTCTTGTAATGCGTAATATTTTTTCCTCGATTACAGAGTGTGGCACTAATATCTCTTTTCGTTTTCTTTCGACGAAATTCCTTACTGCCCCTTTGCTACAATTCCACTTATTAACTCATGTTAAGAAGAAACTAGAAATAAGTTGAACAAATGGCGAGCACATATGCGGCAATGTGTGTGTTTTTGTTGCTTGTTTCGTAAACAATAAGCTCCTTACAAATAACGTGTGTAGTAGCGCTGCTCTTGGTACACTGCTCATTGATATCACTATCACAAGTATTACCGATACGCATGTCATTTCCATCAGCTCAAACCTTCATTCACTGTTTTTTTACTTGTCACTTAACACAACGGACATTTGCTAATTTAACTGTGCTTGCAGTAACGGGCGGTGGCGAACGGTTTCTTTTGTATTTCACGTTTCTGACAATTTATCATAACCTTTGCGCTACTTTTTAATAACCTTATAGATAAAACAATGATTAACCAATTAACTAACGGAACAAACAAAAAGGAACACTAGTCAACTAAATAACCTTTTTTCATTCCCAAGCCATTACACGCGACTGCGCAGTAGATTTAAGACAATTTGCTACTTTTCTCTAAATCAACCGTGAAATTTATTACAAGTTACATTACTGTAATCCTTACCTGTAGCACGAGGGCAACTATATACTGTTACAGGATCAACCTCAATCGAGCATATTAACTATATAGCTTTCTAATGATTTGCGCGGGATCAATGCAATCAAATAAACTCTTGTAGATCTACTGTCATGCTCTTCAACATATTCAATATCATTGCCTCAACATTAAAGATCCTTTGTAAGTTTGTAGATGTTTAAACACATGTTTAAACGATCGTTCAACGCTGAAATTGATAGCTTCACTTTTTAGTGTTCAAAATTGTTCATACTTGACATTATTTTCTCAGACAATGCATGACAAACACATCCTGTACAAGGTGATTGGATTTGCACACAAAAACAATTCGCATTGACATTTAAAAATCCAGACAGTAAATTTCAATCTCAACAATGAGGCATATGAGTATAATCGGATGTGTGTCACTCATTCTAAATACAGTTCATAGAGGAGGAGAATCGGTTGTGAAATTATCAATAAACTTAATAATTCATACAACCCATAACATAAGTATACTACAGCCGTTTTTAGCAAATAAGCAAAAGTATAACGAGAGAGTTGAGAATAAATCGTATTAAAACTGTTCAACAGACAGCTACGTTATTGAATAGAAACTTTAAGAAAATGAATCAAAAAAGAGGAAATTGTAAGAAGATAATTGAACCAATTGCATCGGTTAAACATGTCGATGATTCATAAATGCTAACTTAGTTAACTCGTGATGATTTCGACATTTTGGCTCGTAGTTTCATTCGTAATACGCTCAGTGTGAAGCTGTGCTCAAATCAATACGCCGTCCTAATGCTTGTTCCAAAAACTCTTTAAAAATTACAATGTAAGTTCAAAAACAAAGAGATAATAACACAATGTTGACAGTTTTCCCGCAACATGTACGAAAATGTCTGCTTACGAAGCGATTGATTGATTTATCCCATCAAAATAAATATTGTCTTTTTCAACATACAAAATACGAGCGCTTCATGTGCTTCAACAATCGTCAGTAATTCTCCTGTGGCCTGCACGAGCCGTTAGTTATCGAAGTATCGTAGTCACGTACAAGTAGCTTGATATGAGACAGTTTTTTATGAAGATAGTTAAACCTGAAAGTAGAAATTTCAATTTAATACAATAATGTTTTGAACAATTTCAATAAAAGTGCAAATTATGTTACACAAAAAAATGATGTTGCTACATATTGTACATACCGCTCTTTGTCTTGTTGAAATTTGACGTTTTTAAAACTTCTTTCGTATTCTTTCAGAATTTTCAATTGAATTTCCTGTAAAGAGACCCACTTATTAGGTAAATAAATTGCTATCGTGTTGAAATGAATCTTTAATACCTTGTAGCGTTGTGTATCCTTCGGTTCGTGCGACAGATCATCTTCGTACTGAGCAAACTTTCTTGAAGCATTCTCCAAAACTTCATGCAGCCGCCGGTATTCCTTGTATTCGTTGTCAAATTCAGTCTTGTATCTACGCCGTTGCTCAACTGATGTTATCCTTGTAAATTGGTTTCTAAAAAAATACAAACCATATATTATTAATTTTGCATAATAAGAACGGCAATATTGCATGTCATGCAGCTCTTGCAGTTAGTATATTGAATTTTAATTAAGGAAATTAAGTTCTATCACAGTACAGGTTACATAAAATCGCTTGCTCCCAATATTAGTGCCAATATTCTACATGATTGATTGTTAAGTTAAGTTTGTTAGTGAAATTATGAAACTACACTATAGTTACTGTACATTGGCAAAAGGTCTTAAGCACAGTGAAACATTATTGGATATTTACAGTACGGGTAAATTATTTAAAGAAGATAGCAAGTATTCATATAAATCAACAAAGATACAGCTAAAGGTCAAAGATGTAAAGTGTTGGAAAGGCATAACAGAGATCTCTCTTATAAGATTTTATTAGAAATTGATAGGATGCTTGAAAGCCTTACACAAAATCATCTTCTCCCCCGCCGTTCATCTGCTGCGCACCATCCAGATAGCCAGTATCGAATGGCTCCCGTTCAGCTTCTGCATCACACACCGACGATTCTATCCGTTTCGCAACATCGTTCGATACGAGTGAGTAGCTCAAACTAACACCATCTTCTGATTCCTGGGCATTAGGCGTTAGATTTGGTCTACGATCAAGCCGGTTTTAAAAGAAAAAATGAAAAAAAGAAACGAAAGCACACACAAATCAATCTTAGTGCCCAAGTCACGTCGAAACAACTACTAACGATGATATTGTACTGCAATATCCATAATATGGTTAGATTTGGCTAGAATATGTTAAATGATTAAATAGATTAAACCCAATAAATCGACAAGATACAAGATTAATATCAAACGAATGATGAAGGAATATGGGGTAAAAATAATACCAAACGTTCCAAATGACCATATGCTTCTGCACATTTGGCTCCTTAATATTAAATTTTAACATTAGCTATATATAACATTAACATTCTTTTGAAGATAGCACAAGCGCTTATTCTAACCATATAATTTGATAGGGGTTTAGATAACTTAGGTTCAAAAAACACCATATCAAAAAGCCTAAAATTATACTGCCCACCACATTCTTCATTTCAAGCTGTGAACCATGAAATATAGAAATCAGGTTTAAAATATTTCGCTACATCTTTTTTTTAATTGTCGATTGTAAACCATCTTCAATATTATTTGATAAATCCTTTGCTGTTGATGTCAATAAAAGCCCCGAAACCATCATAGTTTATGAAACAAACAAATCCGTTTCTGTTCAACATTGAATAACCGCAATAATGATTAATTGAATAAGCACCACTGATGTAAAAATGATCCACCATAAATAATATTTTAACAGGGCCACCAAAACAAAAAAACCAACAAATAAAAATGTCCAACGTATAGCAAAGATAAAAAGTGATGGTTTTAAAGTTACCATCACAATAACATGCACGCAGAGAAGCAAGGACATGTACCCTCTATCTCTTTGTACGACCAATAGTTACCCGTAGTAGTGCGACGAACGTATGGAATGATGATGATGATGTTGGTGGTGGTTGTGGTGGTGATGATTTTTGTGATCATCTTGTTCCCTGGATCGTGGATTCATATTGCTACTGTCTCTGGAATCTGTTATACCGCGTCTACTACATAGATAAATCCATTCATATCGAAGATAACACATAGTGAACCGGTACAAATAGGTCCGCATTTCAAACACAATCCCAACCGTTCGATTCAGTACATTGTCATAGTTGACAGAAGTAGAATGATGATACGATGATGCAGACGAAGACATAAAATTCATTTATTTGGTTTTTAATGCCAAGTAGAAGTGGAAAAGAGAAGAAAAAACTCATATATATTTTTCATAATTTGTTAAACAACAGCTTCAGTTTTTCATTTCATATTAAATACAGATGACCCCCGACATACGACTATATTTGGGACGGAAAAAAGGTCTCGAATCAAGTTGTATTTTACCTACACAAAATAACCAGTATGTATTGATTGCATTACAACTATCAGTGAGAAATTTAAAAAAAAAAACAATTTCAGCAAAATGACAAATGTAAACTGTTAAAATGGTCGTAAAAGCTAATCGTCCTAACTTCTTCTTCTGTTTTACGAGAAAGGTTTTATACTGCTATGTTTATTCAAACTTATGTTTGTTTCCCTGTATTTGGAGGCCTTCATTCTCTTGTTTTGACTTCGACTATCTAGATTCTAAATATGTCTTCTCGCCGTAACTCAAGTGGGTCGTATGTCGAAGGTCTCTTGTACAAGCTTATAACGATATGATAGAACACAATTAACAATTTCCTAAACCGAAAAGATGTATAAGACACATTGCATCCCGTAAATAACAAATATTCATTTTTGAACATAAGGATGTAATGGCAAATGGGGATGTTGTCTTCGTTCGAAACGAAAATGTTACCATCGTTCACTTACCTCGTATGATCCGAAGTAGTTTCTTTCTTGTAATGACTGATTCGTTGCTTTTTGGCAGTGGGAGTAGAACCAACTTCTTCACTGCCCGCAAGCACAGCTCGTTTGCTACCCGATTGAGGACTATTCCCGTTATGTGTACTAGAAGGACTCTGACCAGAAGTTGATGAGCCACCGTCTGAGCTAAGAGGAGGCGTCAAGTTTTGTGGCCTCCTCCTGTAAAAGAACCAACCAAACATTATCGTTAATATCCACTCTACGACACCTATTTACACGAATTCACACTATGCCGTACCGTTTTACGGCTTGTCGATCTTGTTCAGAATAAAACGGCCAATCATCCTGTACTTCATTCCATATGTTCCGATGCAGTATAAGAACACCGTCTCGGGTGCTGGATATGGTTTTTAGTATCTGCTGAGTACATTTCATCTCTTCCTTACGGACTCCATCTTTTGTAAAAAAAAAAACAAGAAATGTGAATTTTGATCTAAAATTATTCCAAGGGAACCCAAAACATACCTTGCTGCAGTTTTACAACCAACTCTGGCCGTTTGTATGGCTTCAATGCTAGCATATGAATAAGACGTTCTCTGTGTTTCGAAACAAATATAATTAGTAACATATACATTTTGCATCTCCAATTGTGTCTCATTGATTATTGATAACTTACTTTATGTTGCATTTCATGTAATCTGGATTCGCAGCCTTTGGCCTTCCATTCGCTACCCTACTCTGAGAGTTTCCATTCTCAGACAGCTTCGGTACGTGTTGCTGCTGCGAATTAGGCGGATCATGAACGGTATGCTGATATCCGGGTTTCGCCTGCACAGGAGGCAGTTGAGTTGGTGGTTGTGACTGATGATTGTTTTGTTGAAGCAGATGCTGCGATTGTGGCTGTTGTTGCAGAGGTTGCTGTTGCAGTTGTTGTTGAGACTGTAGTTGTTGTTGGGACGACTGATGCAGACCGTTAGTTTTAGCTAGTTTTGGTGATGTTGCTAGGTTGTTATAACTATTAACACTATTATTAGATGATAGCTGGCTTGCTGCTACGGAGGATGTCTTATTCACAGAATTGTTGCTATAGATAGAATCACGTTTGTTTACAACTGCTGTATTATTACTAGGAATGTTACGGATGGCTGGGTTTTTTAACTTCACTTTACGCCCAATATCTGTTTGATTAGGTTTGATTTCCCTAGTGCTGGAACGATAATAAGTGAATAATAATGCATTATTGATCAAATATTATAGATGCAAATAATTGTCATGAAATTCATTACAAATTATATCACATAAAGTACATTCAATAGTTTCTCTAATTCATGATTTTTCCTAACAATAGGCACCATTTTGGAAATAGTATATTTGTTGGGTTTTAAATCGTGCCGAACCAAATTGTTTGTAAGCAATATTCAACAAAACCTGCCGCTATTTACCATTGACCTACTTTTCAGAATCTTCGGCGATTTTTATTTCTTACTCTGCTTTCCCATCGCCCAAGCTTTTGCGTGTTCACTACACCTGAAGGACAACCGCGTGATGTTAGATAGGTTTATTGTCATGTATATCCCATACGAGAAGAAGAGAGACAACGGTATAATTTTTGTAAGTGAACAAGTATTAGTAAAAAATAACAAAGGTTACTATCGTTGTTGTGCAACAGAACTTAAGTTTTCATTACCTTTAGCAAGGAACAGGATCACGCAGGAAATATGCCATAAACCTAAGTTTATTCACAATTGTATTTGCAATTGTTAAAATATAAGTAACAAGAGTTGGCGGTTGTAACGAATATGTTTTTTAGTAAAACTCTACTAACTGCACGCAGGGCGATATAACATACCACGATGTGCAAATCTAGTATGGGTTTCCCATATACACCAGACTAAGACTGTTCTGCTATGCCCGAATCAACTAGTCACAGATCGTCAATGACCTTGGCGACTAAGAGGAAAAAGAATCCAAAAAATGGTTTTCTGAAAATCTAAACCAAGGGTCTCCAACATTTCTGTTCACAGGCCACATTGCTTAGCAAATAACGTTATTGCGGGCCATCTTGACGTTACCTTTAGCTAATGGGTTAAAGTTTAAATTATGTTTTGATAATAAAATACTAACTGCTTATATTAAATTTCTACAGCTTTATATGACTGATGCTTTTTATTCCCGTTTTTGGAAAGCCAAAATTGAAACTTCAATTAAAGGAATCTACACAATGAACTATTTAACTTAATCTTTGCAAACTCGTTGTAGAACGCATTATAGGCTTTCGAGAGCCACATGCGACTCGCAGGCCATGGTTCGGAGACACATGGATGATGCCGATAAAAAAGAAAATAAAACATTTAAACAAAACAAAATCCACACTCTTCTTTGAGCATAAAAACCATCTGCCTCGGTTGTAAGGTTATAAAAACAAAATTAACTACATTTATGCGTTAGAGAACGTGGGCAGTATTTGCATTTATGCCGAGATTTAATTTAATATTTAAAAGAAAACTAAATTTAACGTACCACTTGTTCTTTTGATTTTCTTCTGCGGCGGCAAGCCTGTGCCTCGTGGTTTCGTAAACATCATCGTTTGCGTGTATCCGCATTTTGTGTGGAATATGGCCCATATTTTGTAGCTGGCCCTGGGCCTGCTGAATGCATTCGATCGAACCAGTGTCAATGTCGGTAATGGAGAAGTTAAACTTCTGTACATTGTTGCCTCCGGAAGGGAACGATAGAAAGCCTTGGCCATTCTGAAGAAACTGTATCGATGGATTGTGGGAAGTACCTAATTTTGCCTGTAATTGAAAGGAAAAAAAACAAACACACATACATACATTAATGTTAAAAGACATTTATTTCTATGGTGAATATGGGAAACCAACGCTAATATTTTTGTATAAGGATATAAAATAATAGCCAGATCCATATAGCTCTTTCTGATACTTTTCCATTTTTTTTAATTCTTTTAAAAGTATAATCTTGTTCTTCTTTGGCACAACAACCGTTGTCGGTCAAGGCCTGCCTGTACCCACTAGTGTAGTGAGCTTGGCTTTCCGTGACTTATTGTTACCATAGCATGATTGTTAGTCCTACGTATGCGGGCACGATCTATTCGGGGCTTGAACCCATGACGGGCATGTTCTTAAGTCGCACGAGTTGACGACTGTAGCACCAGAACGGCCCGAAAACATAATCCCATCACAATAAATATTGTTTTCGAATGTTTTGTCGTATGAAAAGATGAAAAGATGTCGGCAAAAAGTTAAAAACCTCTAGTATAGCATGATCTTCAAATAGTATAATAAAATCTGCATGAAATAGTTAGTGAGTAATATGCTAAAAATTACCAAGTCTGCTCAAAATTCTTCTATTTGGCGTAACGACTTACGCGGACATGCCAGCCTATATAGGTTTTCGAGACTTATTCAATACCACGCAGCCGGATAGTTAAGTCTTTGCTACGGGAGGACGGTCCATTCTAGGCTTGAACCAATGACGACTGTACCACGGGACCGTCCCTGCACAATATTGTTCTGTCGAATTCTACCACTAGTTTAATTGAATATAATAAATGCACAACAAGGCGCTCTAGAGTAGCTGTTTATTAAGTTAGTCATGCTACCAGTAACATAAGTATCAGTAACATACGCGCATAGCACGTTGCAGCGCACGGTTATGATTGCATGAACACTCCAGGCCAGTAAAAAAATAAATAAAGAAAACAACAAACATCAACAACCTTTAATCAAAACAGTGTGTCTTTGAATTTTCATTTGAAGGTTAGGTTGTGTACGCAGTAGCGTCATAATTAAAACTTGTTATTACTTGATGGTCATTATTGCTATGTAACATATTAAGACAAAAAAGTTTTTTTTTTGCTTTCTAGCCATTTATCTATACCTTTACTTAAAATACAGCAAACATAAACAATAAAATTATCACTGCACAACCATTCTATAGGCAGGTGTGAATTCAAGCTTAATATCGTTAAATTGCTAAAATAAATAGCGACAACATATAATAAGAAAATTGTAGAAATGTTATAGTGTTGATTACGCAATTGCAAAATCATAAATTGACATTTTATGAAATTAAAATCGATGTGCATTGCAGCATGTGATCAATTGTTTCTGTGCTTGAGATCGGTTGTTTGTAAGTATTGTGCAATTATTAAACACAACATATAAAACTGATTGCTTTACTATTTATAAAGAATTGACGCCTTCTTAGCGGAGAGAAAAGAATCAATTGTTTAAAGGCATTTTTGATGGGAGAAAGTAATGCAAATGCTATATAGAAAGAACATTAAAAGAGTTCAACAAAGCCGGATATTAGCTGTTATTAAAAATAGTAGTATCAGAATGGATTTTTTTTTAAGGTCACAATTATCAGATTAGATTAGGTTTATTAATACAAAACTCATATAAAAATGCAGTTGGAACGTAGGTGCTCATTATTCTACTGATTAAATACCCGGTGAAACTAATAAACAAGGCAAATAATACATAAAGAGTAAGAAGGTATTTTCTAAAAGGTATAACACACACTGTTCACAGCTGTTGTTTAGACGAAGTTTTTAAATTCATACAATTGACAACAAACGACTCATGGACCCAAAAGCACACTTTCTGCTCCACTGATAACCAACCCGTTATCATACCGATGTTATTGTTAAATACACAAAACGCTTCTAGCTTATCGACACGACGGGCGCTTCAATCTGAAATCCATAACACAACACACTACAACAGTACATAATTGACCGATAACCGCAAGCAGGCAAGTAAGCAAGCAACTAACGATACCATTGATGGTGCATATAAAAATATGATCGGCACGAAAACAACGTACGCAGATATAGGTTTTGCCCCATTTGCAGTAATAGCAGCAATCCGTATCGAGTTCTTGCTTCCGTTACAACACTGTACTATGGAGAACACACAGTTCTGTCTACCGCCTATTTGCTATCATCAGATCAACTTATCGAGGGTTTAATTCAATAACGCATGCTTTTTAGTTGCCATTGAAAATTCGCCCGCATTTTACAATCAAACATATGAGATGAAAGAAAGATTGGACAAATATGACTAAATGCAACAAAACAGTGTTTGGTCATAAGTAATGAAATTTCATTCAAATGATCAACACCTAGGTAAAAGGAGAAAGTTTATAAAATATCATAATCAACTAAATTGTTTCACGTTTGTAATGTCCCAAGATAAGGATTCGCGCATCCTATATTTACGTTACAGTATATTTACGTTCCACACTGTTCACAAATATTTCGCCTGCGGTAATGGTCCTACTGAAGTGAAATGAAGTATAAACAAACCATATGACAGTAAATTTGTTGTTGTTTTAAATAATAAACAGACAAATCTGCACTAAGCCTGAGTTGCCCAAAAGCTGTATTAAACGGATGAAATACTTGGTACTCACTACTGACAGCTAAATATTTGCGGCAAAAATTTTATTACTATCTACAAACGGCCGGTGCTTCTAGTAGCAAAATAGAGTATCCGGAAAAAAGAGCTCAAACCAATAAACGCCTAGTTCAGGTGGGGCCTATTGTAGACGGTCTTTACTAAGAGCTATAAGATACTACTACCACACTACTTATTGGAGAAATTGGATACTTATCAATGATAGAACGGCTTAAATCTAACACAGAACTTTCACCCCTCTTCTGTGCCACCTCTGAAAGCAATTGTATCATGTTTACATTTTTACATTTTTTATTACACACATATATTTCTTTGTGTTATAAGAGTAGTGTAGGGTAATTACCGAAAGCTCCCATTGCCTATTGCCATCTAAACAGAAAAAATCTAGCATCAGACTACTTCATTATTCGGAAGTAGGCGTTGACATGTTCGGTGCTGCCACTTTCGTATCCCTTGGGCTGCAGCTTGGAACATTCTCATCAAAAGGTAAACAAACGGATTTCCAAAAATATGCATGTGTCAACTAGCTTATGTATTAAACCGCTTGGGGAATGATTATTAGCTACTTTTAGGACATTTAAGATTAAAAAATTTAACGCTGCGGCACAGGGTGTAAACAACACAATTGACAACACTACAGAATCGCTGAACTTATCAACGCCTACTTTCGAACAATTCTATATCACGCTGAAAGAGTCTATTATATGCCTGAACAAAACTACAACTTGCTGAACTATATAGTCCTCGAAAACCCTGTAATTGAGCATTATCACAAAAATTTCAATAGAAACATCGTTTTTTTTTTCATCGAATTTATTAACTGGCAGCCCCTGAAAATGAATACAATTATTGCAAAAATGCATCTGCGTACAAATGTATGTTTCACGGAGCTATCAATTCGAATGTAAGTAGTTGCGTCATACATGAAATTAGCTATTTAAAGCGCATTGGAAAGTCAGGTTGGCCAAACTACTAACGAAACACTCTCTCCCATAGCGGAGAAAGTACCAATGATGCAGGCTTTTCAATTCGCAAGGTGACACTAGACATCTCCAAAATCATCTTATTTTAGGTAAGGTTTAGGAGTACACATACATTAGTGGGCATTTGATGCAACAAAATAACCTTCATTATAGAGGAATATAAGTTATACAAATAAAAATGTCACTTCATACGTCCAAAGATACACCAAACTGCAAAAACATCTCCCCACCAGTCTACATCTCTTTCTATTTTTCTCTTCAATTTTATCTTCCTCTCTTAAAAATCATCACTTTCATTTCTCTCTACTACATTCTCAGATAGATATATCCAGAGATACTTCGCGTTCGCTTGAGTGCAATGCAGTCTCCAGGCGATGCTCCACACTAGTGACGGTGCCCTAAGAGACAACGTTCGTAATACGTAATAAACCTTTACCCCGGCAGCACATGGCTTCTTCATGAGAATACGTCATGATTGCTCACACGTTTGTGCTCCACGTTTACGTGATTATGGCGCACTGTGACGCATGACGAGAGTCCTGCGAGAAACCGACTTGTTGCTGTTTCCAGTTCACGAATTATTCTTCTCAGTTCGCTATCATTGCGAATGAGTAATATCGCACTCGTCTGGATTCAACGGAGGATTCGGTTCAAAAACAAACTTTTTGGTTACGGTCCTGCAATATCACCAAATAAATCATTCGATTATTGTCCCATTGCATTGTTGCACCTCCAGAACAAGCATATGCTTCAGCGAATATTAATCTAGTTGGATGCATTTCTTAAGCATTTATCTTCCTGTTGCATACAATCCGCTCTATATTCCTCGATTCAGACGAATGCCGTTCTACATTTACGTTACTCAGCTATCGCTAAGGAAAATTGTATTCGTTTTCAATCCAAAAAGGGTGTTTTGTTTTAAATATCGACAACATAATCCTAAAAAAATAATTCATTTTCTATACATGATTTTTGTTTGGTTTAGTATGAAAACAGAAGAGTTCATCACAATCGCCACCTTACGTCATGAGACGCTGCAGCAAATGAAGCATAACGTAAGCGCCACCGCCGCATCAAATGCACCAAATGCTATACCAGCATAACCTATTGTGTGCTACAGCTCTCTGGCCACATTTTCCGCCCCTTCGACAACTCATCGGCAGAGCAGTGTAATAGCTTTGCAATGTGAAATGTTCCCACTCATCGCCGTATAGTGTTTCCCTGTCTCTCTATAACATCGGGCTTGTTCCTCTTGCCGTTATTCAAAAACCCGTTCGATCGAAACCGATACCAACGAAGGTAGACTTCAAGTTTCCATTCGGCCAAACAAGCTTATGCTTTATGCTGTTCGGCGGTTGAACGTGGTTTACGTGTTACGCAAACGGATTGTGGCTATTGTTGCGATGCAGAAATAGTCCATCGTCTCGATTTCTATTCATCCATACCTGACCACCAGACGCTTCTGTTACACTATGAACAGTAATGCTCACACTTATTCAAGTTGATCATACAAGAAGAAAACTGTACGAAATATCTTATCTCTAAATTATAATTTGTCTCCAATCTATTTTCATTATATATTTTTAGAGGAAATTTACTTTTGCAGTATCATCAAGTTTCGACGTATATATTATTGAATATACCGGATGTACCATCTTTTCCTAACGACCGTGAAGGTAAAATGGTGTAAATTAAATGACACCATTTAGAGCATTATCATGACGAGTACTTCAATGATCAACAACATGATCACTATTGGATCAAAATAAGTAAAATTATTAATTTTGTGCCTAGCAGCTGCAGTATAGTTGATTTAATCTTATAGTGCTGCAACTTAATTAAATAAAGCTAAAATAAATCTTCTTTGTATTCTTTGGAATAAAGTGGATTTGTATTATTCTATTGACCAAATGTAGTTCTTTTACTCCGACATCAAGTCACAATACACAGATAACGTCTGGCATAAATCGCCTCATGGCTTCTAAATTCGGAAATCATTTTTAAAAAACAAAAAAGAGGAACATCCTCAAATGTCGAAGTTTTGCATATAATGTAGAAACAAACACGTACTACACCATCTCACTTCAAATAAGGCGGATGAACGCTGGGTGGTACCTTCAGCAAATAGTTTCTTAGGTTTCATACGAGTATGTAGAACTCCCACAGCTGATAACTCATACACGTATCTGCTTCTGTACGCTACGCACACACACACACACACACTCTGAATATGCAAACGCTCGAGCCCTACGAATTACCCTCTTTTGACAACGTCTGTTGCCCATGTAGATGTCCCTCAATCAACATCATTGTGACCTCCACGCGAAAAAAATCCTTTAAACACAGCACTGCTTTTACCTAGACAGTTGTAAGCAATGTGCCAGCGATCAGTAACTCAACGCATAGCTAGTGCAGTTTAGTGCAGTTTACAATAGTTCTACAATATTGTAAATTTTCGGTTGATATTCATATGTTTGTATAATATCCGTAAGCTATATATAAATATACATACATATATAATTATTTTTAATATGTAATTCGCTCAATCTTGGGCAAAAAACCCCCTTGCGTTAGCTTCCGATGTCTACGATTATCATGCCGTATTCTTTTTCTCCTCCACATATAAGTAATTCCTTTTTCTCGACTGCTTTTTCATAGTTTACGTATATAGTTCCCATTGTGTAAAGTTTGTTTTAAAGGAAATAAGAGAAGAGAGACAATGTTTTTAAGTAAAAACGATCATGACGACCTACGGTATTATTCAATCATTCAATATATTAAACTTACGTTCAATATAATAATTTATGTCCGAATCGTCTGAGTACCCATTGGATAAGGTGCCCTTCCATGGATCATAGAATGAAATGTCTCCCACCCAATATGGATTGTGGCGCCTATTATTAGACAATACGACCTATTTGTACCGTTCCTCCTAAATAAAAAAAAAACCAATCTGTCCCCGACCAATACAATATTTTAGGAAAAGGATAATAGTTTTAATCTTGACATATTATCAAAGAATCAATGATACATATCAATCATACCAATAGCACAGTTTAGCGATGTTAGGCGAGATCTACATTTAGTAAGACTGTTAACTGCCCCACATTTGAATCGCTCCGAAAACAATTCAATGAATATCGCAAGGAAAATGTAGGTACTTTCGGTATTGCACCCGAAAAACAATACATTCGATGTTGGTTACGCGTTGGTGCGAGAACATTTTTTGATCTCACCACCCCATCGTATGCAACGATGAAGGTGACAATTATGATGATGAAGATAATGACGAAGTGGTCCTTGCCAGGTTGTATCTCGTGTGTTAGTCTGCACCGACACCGGTTACACTACCACTACTACTACACCTCAGACATTACCAGCGTATCGCGCCATGACGTCCAATGCCAGAGAGTACGATACATTTACCCGCTACACGTCAGTATGTATGAGCTACAATGAACTCGTTTTGTGTGCGTCTGGCCATCGAAAGAAACGAAGCAGCAACTGTCTAACGGTGTCAAATATTTAGGCCACCACCATCGACCCAGCAGAAGGAGCAAACCTCAATCAAATCATCTTTCAACATGCTTGTTTAAGGTGGCAACAACTTTCCTTTCATCGAGTTCCAAACATCAGTTTAAAAGATGTGCTGATAAATTCGTACAATTAAGACAATCGAACGAACAATAATGTAACTCGAATCTAGTTGTAATATTACTCGAAGCAGGCGAATAAAACTCTTTCTTATTTCAAAATTTTCGTCTAATTTTACAAAGCCCAAGTCGCCAGACTTATTGCATTGTTATACGTTTCCAATTTGACAATTTCATCGTCGACAGTTAGTTGCAGTATAGGGGAGTGTGTAAAATAAAGTTTAATTACGCAACTCTATGAGCAGCGTGCTTTTCATAATGCATACTATCACCCCAAGGGCAGTACGGTAGTACCGCACCCAGTAAAAAAAGTAACCCGGAACCTGTGCGCCGCAAAGTCGTGTATTCAATCGAACCCACCCCAAACGGATTTCAGTGCACACATTTTGCCTTGGTTCGAATACTTTCATTTTCCTCACAATCCGTCAGATTCCGATGGTTCGGTCAGCGGTGAATGTCAAAACTACATTAGAGTGCCACCTCTCCGTCCTACATCAAACCCTTCAGGTGCTCAAGGGTGTATCGATGCTTACCGCTAAAAGTTACCGCACTGTTACAACGTTGTATTAATGATTGAAAGTGCTCAATAATGTTCAACAAAATGTGGTTTTCACTATGTGTGTATATGCGTGTGCGTTATAATACTGAGAATCATAATTTCGACGCTAACTGTATCATGTGTCGTTTCCATCTTTTCTATTTAGTTAACTTGGCTTGTTTAAAATCAACAATGTCTAGTAAAACCTTCAAATGTGGCGTAATTTTTCTATAAAAAATCGCTTCACATTCAAGGGTTGAAAGCCACAAAGCTTAACAAATACAACTGCTAGTTCTACATGAAAGCTTTGAATGTATTTCTTTGAGGGCTATGTCGTGAAGGTAAGAACTAGTCGGTACAAGCAAACTAAAACAACAGCTTCTAGAGCGCTTGTCTAGTATAAAGATCCCAGCTAACTAACGACGACACTGACTTGAAAATGTCAAAATGCCGAAACAAGATCGTTGATAACTTTTCGCATGAATGTTTGTCGTAACGCGTAACGTATTAGCGTAGGAGAATTATCTCCACATTTTAATTCACAGTATGCTGCAAAGCTATTACACATTGTAAAATGATAGATTTAAATCCTTATTCTTGGCAAATGTGCTGTCTGTCTTTACTTTGCCTTCCCCGTGGTATATCAAATAAACTTTTTATGATGCAGACAGAAACATTAAAAGACGGACATGAAGCAATATAAAATTGCAGTTTTGTAGGTAGTCAAACTTAACGACACGTGCAGACAGAAGAGATTCAATTATGTTTCGATATGTTTTATTTATCTGCCACGTGCGACCTGCTCACGCTCTAGGAAATGCATTTCCCAAGCAATCCCCGCATACAGCATCCCAAGTGTGGTGCAACAGATGGACGTGCTTTTGCTTAGAAGTACTGTAACTAACGATTTACAACCGGCATTTTACTACTAACCTGCGTGCGTTGAAACTCTTCAATGGCTCGCAGAGCCGAGTCGGTCAGCTTGACGAAAATCAACTCCTTGTTCTCATCGTTCAGGCTGCCTTGCTGTGACAATCCATAGCTTCCAGCACACAAAGCAGCCATCTTGGCAACGGGGTGCTGCACTCTGTCCAACTGATAACCAGATGGAACCAATGGTGGTGGTCGTAATGGCACTGGGCACAGGTGTGCGTGAAGAATTAGGAAGAGCGACGACTAGGTGCTCGCTCGTGGCAGCAGACGGTGCCTTTTCTGCGTCTTGCAGCCAATGCTGCAGAGGAAAACAATGGTTGCACTACCGCTCAGCAACCTTGCGCCAGGGCAGCATACAGACAAGACAAGGGACGGTCGAAAGAGAACGGCGACTGTATATTTTGTAAATGTATGCGTGTGTGTATATATTATATATATATAGAGTGAGCAATGCAAGGTAGCAGCAACCGTTGTCGTTGTTGTTCTTGTTGTTGGTTGTGTTGTTGTTACTGCTGTTGCTACTGCTGCTGCTGCTACTGCGTGTACTGTTGATGTTGTTGTTGTTGTTGTTGTTGTTGCAAAACAACCACCGTTTATGTCGGTCGGCCAAACCTTCAGCTTCCACAGTACCAACCAACAACAATAGTAGTAGCCGCTCACAACTACACACGAAACCGCACACGGTGTTGTTACTTTGCTGCCAATTTGCTTCTGTAGTGGAATCGTCGCGAAGGCAGCAGCTACGGGCTACGTGACAGCACACCAGTTCACTAATTCTAGCCACTGCGATATGCGCCGTTGCTGATCTTGCTACTGATCACTGGACACTTCTTTTCACTTTCTTAGCTTTTGACACGTTTGACGACCGCAATGCCACATACACCTACACTGTGTGCAATACTACAGGAATTCGCAATATTGCACCCGTATTTCGTCGTTATTTCGATATATTTTGGTGAGCCACCCTTTGCTCTACACACACACACACACGCACACACACACGCGCGCGCACAGCAGCACTACAGTGTGTGCAGTGGTTCGGTGGCTCTATATTACTTCCCCCGTCGTTCACTTTCTGCTCGAAGCAGCAACACACAGCACTCTTTGCCGTTGGAGGTTCCACCGATTTTGCCACGTTAAATTTTCAATGAAATATTTCTTCTTTTTATCTTTTCGTTCAACTCTTTAGCGCTCTCTCGCTCGCGCTCCAACACTCTCGGCAGTGTGCAGCCCAGCTGCTCTCGCTCACTCGCGCACGGGGTCGACCGGAGAGCACGCAAAAAGCACACCGCTCTCGTGTGTGCACGCACGCACACGTACCGTACGCACACAACCCCACGAACAGCACGCGCAGCGCGCACACATACGCACACACTTGTGTATCAAAGCGCGTGCGCGCACCTACTCCTTCGCTCGCTCTTTCGCTCCCTCTCTCGCGCCGCGTAATACGAAAGCTGCACGGTAAAAGGCAACACACCAAGATCTTAGCCTAACGGACACAAACGGAATCTTTTTCGCGTGTAAATATTTCTTTTCTGCGTTTCACACGATGGACGACTAAATATACTTCGCGGTGCCAAAATATGCCACACACTTTATATCAGTTCTATTATCTGCGCCTTTAGTTCCGAGGCCGCACAAACCACTACACTTCTTCGCCAGCAAAGACGCACATTCAAAACCACTGTCAGCCTCGAGAGTGCGGTCTCGAGCAAACCAATCCACTACACTGAATGCACTATGAATCCGGTTTTCCTCCTTCCTACGAAACACAAGACAACACACGCCACCACTGCCTCCTGTGATCAATCCCGTTAAGGTAATAGAGAGAGGATAGTGAGGAGGTGGGGGGGGGGATGGGGAATGGGGGGAGGGTAGAGAGAGATAGGCAGTTCTTACTGTTGCCTTTAGTGTTGTGCTCCACAGTAAATGTTTCGCAATAGTAGACTGATGCAGCTATGGACGACTGGTTGGATTCTTATGAGAGGATATTTTCTCTTAAAACATTTGATCACTTTCTCTCGCTGACTTTGGTCGCAATTCAACTGTCTCGGCGCGGTTCAATATGTTGCAATTGCAATTGGCTCGTGTCTCTATGTACATGCAATTTTTTCAGCAGGGCCGATATGCACTCCACCGCCTGCTCGATGTTTCTGTTACAAAATGGAAAGGGTTTTCCATTAGCAGGGCTGCGATACGTTGACAAAAACGAGCGTAAACACGTTTCAGTACAAGTATCGAAGAACTGTGGCGGGTTTGGGTTATGCTATTGTTATTGTTCAATTTTCCATCCTCTTTTGATTTGATTTTACAACTGGGAGCCGCTACGCTTTGCTAAGGCCAACAATAACAAGCAGCATAACATTGTGTATAAAGAGTACGAATGTAAAACGGACGACACCGATTTCATACGTTCGAGTAATTACGATTACATATGGAACATTAAAACTGAGACTCAGTAGCAGTAAAAAAAAGAAGTGGTAGAAATCCATCACAAAACCATTATTTCAATTCCGATTCCCAATCTATCGTGCGCGTGTAAACTTGAATGAGCAAAAAACCTTTTCAATGGCATCGTGGCAACTATTCCATTCTATGCGCAAAAACTATCTCACCTTGACCCACTCTACAGCAAATGATGAAGAATGCCGGCCATACTGTAGCTCATATATTCTTCTGCGATTATATTTTACATTTTGCTAGGCTATTAGATTTTAAAGAAAAAAAAGGCCGTGAAGCACATTCAACGGTAGCGCGGTATTTAAAAAAAAATACCGTGTCACATTTACCTATTGTATGTTAGCAAAGGAAGTGTGCTAGGGAGCAACGTTCTCCGTTGAAATTTTTGTCAATATATTCCCTCTTTCTTATTGTTGATAGAAGAAGGACCAACCACTGTAGTGCAAAGAAACATTGCGTCGCATAATCATCAAGCACTGGCGCACACACGAAGGGGTACGCATCTGCCACACAGCTCCTTGGCTCACATCACAAAGTGCACACACTGGGACAGGGGAGACTTTAAACGCTTCTTTTACTTTTTCAACGATGTTTGATCGTTTGAAAGCCAGCTCTTTCTTTTCTGATCCAGCCTTGAGCCGAAAAAGTAGCACTGCCATGTGTATTAGGGGTCAGCTCTTGTCCACGCATACATCCTAGGTGATTGTGTGTGCTCATCCGCCACATTGAACGTACACCGCTGGCAAACCTCTTTCTATCCATATGGGTGAAATAGAATTACCTTTTTTATCTTTCCTTCTATCTTTGTGTCCGGCTGGCCTAGCAAGAATAAAATCGACACCACACACGAAAAGGCAACAAGAAAAAAACTAATGTAACCTGCAGGTCACACTGATTGGATGGTGTACCGTGCTGTTGTTCACAAATACAGAGGCGATCTTGCACACATGTTGAGCTCGCATATTTGCGCATACGTTCGAATGCACGATGAAAAAACACCGATCCAAACGAACTAAACACACCAACCGACCGAAACGACACACCGACCACTACGGGGCGATAGGAGAGAGAGACTTGGACACGCACGCACACGACATTAGACAAGCAGGCGAAGGAAGAAAGAAAAAAAAACCTCTCGCCTGATCTACCAGATGTGGAGACCAAGGGACACTAGATTGACTGAGACGATTCAAGGCACGATACCGTACCTGCTGGATTTCCTCACTTTTCAATAATTCGTAATGAGTCTGATCTGAGTCTGCCACGGTAGCCCTACCCCTACCCCTGCGTACATGCTTCCCCTGCTTCCCTTCCCATTTCGTGGGCCTGCAACGTTACTCATCGTGATCACTTTGTCTGGCTCGCTGCTTCTCGCTCCCTCTTACATCACACTGGCTCGTGGCATTCCCCTTCGCCAGCAGATTGCCAAAAATTGCTGCAATCCAAGGGCCAATGACAGCGGAACGAGAATAGTTTAGCCGTATGCCGCTGCACCTATTCTATATACCATTTCTACCCAGCTGTGAAACGTGTGATCTACTTATGCTACCCACTCTTTGTCTATTTGCTAACCTACACTGCAGCCAACAGCCTGTTGAAGGATATGTTAATCTTATCCATTAGCCGTCGCTCACGGGCCCGCTACAAATTACTACTGTCGGTCCGCATTACATTCTCCATTACCACGGAGAGTGCTTGAAATTCGCACTGCAAACTCACTATTGGCTGGGGAAAATTGGTGACGAGGAATTATGCACAAAACCCTTCCTGATAAGGTTTTGTAATGGATTTTCACACTCTTCTGGTTCACTGCTTTCGCGCACTCGAATCTACCCGCTACACACAATGAGGCCACACACACTTTCTCGCTTTCTGGTGACGACGACGACGACGACGACGACGACGGCGAAGCAACGACTCGTCGAAAAGGTGAGAGCGATCCTGCCACTGACGTCCAAAATCTCCTACATTCACTCCTTCCCACCTTTCCACGTACCTTTCCGTAGCGCGCACTGTGTGTTTCAGAACATTTGTTCTTCCACACCACACGCCTTTGGCTTTCCACGAGTTCCAGCAGCGATGTTAGCACTTTTTGTAGTTAGCTTCAGAGAGATTACAATATGTCTTGAGGTATCTAAAACATCCTAAAAACGCTTTTAAAATAAACCTTTTGACACCTTGTCACTTTGTGCACAGTACAGCGCACAAAAAGTTACACATGCCCTCAAACGTAAAATGTCATCAATAAAACATGATGTCTAACATATGTACATTTGAATCGTTCAATTAAAAAAATAAAAAAGACTTAATAAAAGGCTTTTTTATTACAATGGATATTAGATAGTACTCACGGTTGTACACGAACGGCGGACGATGCCATGCACAATTGCTATGGTGTGTTTTTTTGTATCCATCTGTTTCTGCATACCCGTCACAACAAACTCTACTGTGTGTGCGTGTATCGAAATGTCTGTCAAAATTGACAAGTTTATTCGTGTCGGTTCAATCCGGAAATATGTTTTGTATTTTTTTGTTCAAACAAACCAATGCATCGTTATCTCGTTGCGAGGGCAGATATTTCTCAATTTATGTTCAGGAATAAACGATGCTCAAATTCCGTATGTGGACATGTCGGGTAGGGATCAGGCTTTCTGCATTTTAATTTACTGTATTTTAATAATGATTGAGCTATGCGGTAATGTAAGTCGATTTATTTTGATTTCCATTCACTTCATACATAGTTTGTGATGATGTATTGCTACACTTATTGCAGCTCATGTGTGCAATTTAAACAATCGGAAAATTGTTGAACGAATCTTCAGAAAATGCAAAGAAAACTAGGGTTGACTAAGGTGAATGTATTTGTATACGTGATTGCACTCAATTGTCTCAGATATTTAAATTTATTGGAAACTCATTTACTTCGATCTTGTATTCCAACGAAAAATTATATAACTAATAAGGTTTCTATTCTACCACACCAAATGTGAACATTTTGGGAAAAAGTATAATGCTAGCTGGAACTGTGTTCCTAAAGTGTGGACACCTCTGCGCATGTTGATTACTTTGACAAAGTCCCGACACAAAAAAAAAAAAAAAAACCTTTGGATATTTAACTATAAACGGCACAGTACGTGTGGCAATCGGCAAAATGTCCGCAATGAAAATGAGTTCAACATCATATCGAGCGCTCCAGCACGTGTTCTTTGCCGAAAAGGCCATCACACTATATTTTTGCCTTTTTCAAACGCTGTCTTGCTTGTGCTTTTGTGTATCGATTCCTTTCGTGACGTTGGTCGCCCGTTTGTGAGGTATCCTCGTGCTCTTCTTGCTTTTGAAAATCTGAAATTGAAATTGAAAAAACAAAAAGAAAGTTTATCTTTAATGCCGCTAAGTTGGGTAATCAAATTTAACTGAATGTGTGTAGGTTCAACAATTCGAAACACTGCTTTAGGGTCGCATCTTTCTTGAGAAACGGTTAACTTACCTTCTAATATGTCAATTGGCGGATCAAGCAGACCTTTTCGCTGCAATTTTTTGTAGTACCATACTAATTTTGCTACTCCGAATCCCATGCTAGTGATCACCATTATGATGAATACCATTAACGAAGAATACTGAGAGGAGAAAAACAGAACACATATAAGCTAAACATTGGTCTTTGCGATACCTGCATAGCTGCAAATTTACATACCCTGATGGTCGGATTTTCTGTTAGCAACATATCGGCCAGCACGATGCATAAGCCGATCACACAGCCAATCGCACTGCCAATGAATGGGGAACGCTTTTCGTCCTCACGCTCTTTGTTGCTTAACGTGGCAGCTTTCCGCGCAGCCTGAATGATTCCCATATCCTGTGGTTGAAGTTGCAGCGCCTTGCCGTACGAGAGCAGCGCTGTGTCGTACTGGCCCACAGCCATGCTAACTTCCGCCTTCCGGAAGTACCCTTTCGCCCAGGTAGGGTTCAGTGTGATCGCCTTGTCTGCGTCTGCATTGGCGTAGTAGTACTGCTGCATCTTGCAGAAAGCCAACGATCGATTACTGTACAGTATAGGATCCGCGGGACTAAGCTTGATGGCATGAGTGTAATGAAGGATCGCTTCGGTGAAGTTGCCGGCTTTCACACACCGATTTCCTTCCTCTTTCAGTTCATCCGCCGTCAGATTAAGGTTACTCTTGCCTGTCTCCTTTTCTGTTGGCTTCGGTTTCTCACTGCTTCCCTTGGACTGTGACTGGATGGAGGAACGAGTAGTTTTATTCACGTTTGCTCCAATTAGTTGCCTACTACAACTCTAGGGGACATGCCTCCATAACATACCATTGTTTTACCCAGGAACGATCAACTCCGACCAAAAGCAGGATATCGACTCAGTCTGCTGTAACCTTTAATGCACAACGCCGTGCAATTTTTTAACTATCTAATGAGCAAAACTAGCAAATTACATGCACACAACTAGTCATACTAACGTGTCTTTTTTCTTTGCAAAGGAAAAATCGACATCAATGTTTTTGTTGATACAGGTGATAGATGTGTGCGTGTGGCGAAATGTCATCATTATCTGGGGGCGCAGGTGTTTTGACACTAGTTTCGTTCAATATGAAGATAGCAGCAAACATGTTCAGTTGCAGGCAGGCCTCGACGTACGCTCATACACACATCCTTCGTTAAATCGAAAACATTGATCATACACTAGTAGTTTACCAATCTTTTTAGCTTTTTTTAGCTCCCATCGTAATGATAGTGATAAATACAATGGAGCGCCGTTTATCCGAGCTTCTCGGGACTTGACCTCGCCCGGGTATGCGAATAACACGAATAATGAGTCAAATGATATATTTTATCACCTGTTCCTGGTTAGGTTTTGGAAAATTTACTTATTTTTTGTTAAAAATAACCCAGTTTTTTTGCCTTCGTGTTTTTCTAATGAGAATATTTGAAATTTGCCATGAACTATGGGGTTTTTTGTTATGACAATGAGCTCTTATAACCGTTTTCAAATATCCTCCTCATCCTCCGCAATGTCACCTTTGTATTGAACTGTCATTTCTCAACAGCACGGATAAACGGAAAGCCGGATAAAATGGACTCTAATAAACGGCGCTCCACTGTAAAAATGAAATATGTTCTTTTGTACCTGCATCCAAGCAAAAACTATTCAACTGTTCCCATTTACTTCTTCTTTTCTTACTTGCTTACTGTATTGATGTAATAAGGGCAGTAAATAAACTTCCTTCCATGCTGCGGTGTTCCGGGGTTTGTGCAAAGGATGCATTTTGTCCCGCAAGACACCACATGGAACATGTCATTACGATTAGTTTTTAACGTCTAAAATCCTTCCGATCCATTATTTTGTTGATGCGAAAACCTTAGCCCATTGCAAAACAATAAAAAAGCTGCAATGGTTCACGCATAAACCAATTCTATCAATCATGAGAATGGGTTTATCAATTTAATGAGAACCGAGCACCGAAAACGATAGACAGCTATTCAAAAGGATTAAATCTCCATACAGAGTGCCACTGTAAATACGCGAGAGATGGCTCCACAAGCTCACTTGGTCGTTTCAAAAAATTTACCTTATCCGTACAGTTTTTGTTTTGGTATTGCCATTACGAACCATTAGCTCATTGAGTAACGATGGCTTTATTTTCTTCTGAACTGTATTAAAAGATTAGAAATTATTTGATGCAATAATGTTCCCTCCCGAATGAGTTTATTTAAAAAAAAATGCGTTTGTGATGGAAGTTAGAACCTTTTCGCCCATACTTACTAAGCAAATCAAATCGACGAAGGTAAATAAACAGGCTCTTTCCATCGTCTGTGTTATCCTACAATTGTGTATTTTTCGGTGAATATATATCCCAAATTAATTTATTTTATTTTATTTGAATGCTTGATTCCGTCCAGATGCAATCAATTCACTTGAACATAAAAAAAAGTACCGAAGCAGGAATATGGAATATATAATTGTTTGAACGAATCAACTAACGTTACAGGATAACGAAGGAATAAAGGGTGCTGTGGCGGTAGTGGTGTTCAAACGGTCCAGTACCTTTATCCTTTAACGATAAACCGTTCTAGGAAGTGCATCCTGATGTGTTCGGTTTGCGATATATGCGCGAGAAGGTAAATAAAAAACAATACTTTTGCTAAACCTCTCCCTTCTTTCTCGCCCTAAATCTTTCGGTATGTCGGTGTCCGCCCAAAAACTATTGAGATTGGCGGAGGTTCTCGTTGCAGGCTCAATCATCGCTTAGCTCGACGTCATCTATATTTACATCCTATCGACGAAAAACAAAGGAAGCAAGTTCGAAATTGATTAAACTTCTGTAGTCCTACCTTGACCAGTATTTTTACTTCATACTTACCGAAGTATCGATATTATCGTCCAGATTCAGCGCTTCTATTTCAGACTCAAAGTCTTCCAGTGAACTTTTCCGCTTTACTTGCGCTGCTGACACACCGCCCACATTGGCCGTCGGCGTAGTTATCGTGGGCGGTACGTTGGAGGGTGCAAGTTGTGTGGAGTTGGTGTTTACAGCAGATGGATCAACGTGCTTTGAAACCGAGGCAGCAGCCTGGAACGACGGAAATGGCCTCATGAATATCATAATACATCGTTGTTTACATTGTTTCTCCATACTTACAACATCGTTTCCGTTCGGCAGTGTCGCGGTGGCTTCGCTCGATGCGCTTGGATTATAGTCAAACTTTCCTTCATTTTCTGCCATTTTCATTTCCTCAATAGGCGTGCGATCAATGTTGAGTGGTACCTTTGAAGCATGGACAAAATAATAGATTAATAAAAGCCAAATAGCAACACCCGCCAAGGAGCTATGCAATGGAGCCAATTACTTTGGTAGCGACGTTCGCGGGCAGCAGTGTGCTTCGCTCTGGGAGGAGAAATTGCTGCGTCTTTACTGAATCGTAGAAGCCCGGAAACAGATTTTCATATTGCTGTGGATCCGCTAAGCTTTGGCCGGCCTTTTCATTGATTTTAGCCAGCTCCGTACGCCAAATATCAAGCACGTGGGAAATTTTGCTTGGCAAGTACGTCCTGCAAAGGATAATGATACAACACATGTCGTCGATAAGACATGCCATCTTATCACTTCGGTGCCCCCCCCCCCATGGGTCGCAGCAGCACTTTCTTTGCACATCAACTCACCGGGCGAAGAATGCTGCTTCCGGTATCCGGTTTGTTTGGATCAGAATTTCCAAACATTTTTCTAAATCACCCAGCAGAAACATGGACAAGAAAGAGATGTTGAATTTGCCCTGCGTGACACCGTTCTCGCCAAGATTCCGCAGCATATCCGCATCGCCTGTGAACGAAATAAGGAACATACAATAAAAAAAACGAATAGTAAGTATCTTCAACACATGTACACGTTTAACTATCGGAAAACGATAGGCATCGGTTTGTAACGTATTACCCAGAAGTTCACTTGGAGTGGGTAAAGTGAACCAGTTGTGAACCACCAACTTGATTACGTTTTATGTGCTGTATATGATTAACACCGTCGCCTAATGGGCAGCAAAGCATGCGATATGGCATTGGATTTTCTTTCTTTTCTTTTTGCTATCTGTCACCTCTTTTAAGACAACATGACAATTTATGGGAACGGGTCGTCCTGGGGCCTTCGATATACAACATACATGGGGCTAGCTAATGAATACAATTATTTTGAGAGCAAATACCAATAACCTAAAGCACAGGGACAGTTTGATTTGCAATGAAAATGGTACCATTGCGCCGAGATTTGCTAAAACTCTGCCTGCTAGTGTTATGGATATCGTTCGGAATGCGTACCTGTACTAGTTGCTAGCAGCAGGAGGCCACCGTAATCGTTTGCATTCGTCAGACATTCCTTGACGAGATCGAACTTGTTCTTGCTGGTGGCGATGCCGGCGAGCTGGCTCCATTTCTGGGGACTGTCAGATTCGCGAGCAAGCATGAGCGCCGTATCGAGATCGCCTATTTTCAGCGCCAGCTCAAAACGATGCTCTGGATCAATCGAGACTTGTAAAGCTTGCTGGCGGAATCCTTGCATTTCCAGGAAATGGGCCACACGTGTGCGATGCTCCTTCGGGATGGTGGGCAACACACGATCCGCCGTTTCGAAGTCACGCCGCATAACAGCTGTCTGGTATTCTAACACCGACAGTAACAGTGCAAAGCTGGTCACATTCAACTCCTTATCACCGAGGTACAACCTGATTGTTGAATACATGCATAGAAAAGTGTGTTTAAAAATTGCACACAATGTTAAGTTTGCTTACTTCATTGCTCGTTTACTTACCTGTTATCCTTCGGCACGTATCCAAGCAGATACATCGTGCGATCGAGATGGGAAACGGTAACAATTTCTCCGCCAACATAGTAGTTGATGCGGTTCACAGAATTTGTGTAGATGAAACAATCGCCAACCCAAAGTCCTGTACGCACCAGCTCGTTTACTTCGCCAAGAACCTACGATAAAGGTAATTAATCATCTAATCGTAGCACTAACCCCCAACCAACCCATCGTTTTGATACACGTACATCGAAAGCTTCCTCGATGCCATCTTCACCCAACTGTTGCTTGGTGGCCAACGCATTTTGAATCATGCCGATGTCAACCTTCAGTATGAAGTATGAGTCCTCGGTGGCAAGACACACCAGTGTGCCCGCTTCGTTCCAAAATACGTGTCTGAAATCAGTTGGCCAAATGTAAATGGTTGTTAATCAAAGTAGAAAATATTGATTTGCGTTTCATTTGCGCTAACACCAGCAGAACATACCTTGGCTGAACCTCGATTCGTCTGATCAGTTCCAAATTTTCCCAATCGTAGAATGTTAAGCCAGATGATGTTTTAACTCCCAGCAATTGTCCACCGAAGATACCTAGTGTGCAAGAAAGACAAAAAATGATTATCAACTCCGATGCCAGTGTTGCTTATAATCGCAAACGACATAAATCATGCAAAATGATTATTTTGAAACATGAAATACTTCATACACATATTAGAATGTACCTTCTGTGGAACAGTTAAATGCGGGGTTTTTTACAGTAGCAGTTACAAGAGACAAGAACAATGGCAGCGAGAAAAGGGAAAACGGGAGAGTAGAAAAGAGCCACTTTAGATAAGGCAAGCGCATAAATGTTTGATTTACTTCAATATGCTAAAGACGCTAATTGGTAGCATTTACTTAGTGTACGTTCGCGTAAGGCTTTTAGGCGCTGCCTCGATTAAAAAATAAAACGCTTACCTTCTGCGCCGTAGTCGGGGGTAAAGCTTTTCCGTTCCTTGAAATTACGGAACAGCTTCACTGTGCCGCTCGATTCGCGTACGGCATACTCGCTGTTTTCCGAGGCCCACACAAATTCTTGTGCCGAACCGAACGCTTTATTGCGGAGGGCCATGGACGTGTAGATTATGTATTCTCCGTCGCCGCACACCACCACAAACCTGTTGAAATGAATCGAGATGAAATCAGAGACGATGAGGAGGGGTTACATGTTTCGGATAAAACAAAAATAATAAAGGGACGCACCTTCCATTGGGATTGTGGGCGATTGTTTGTGGATAGATTTCACATGCACCCATATCTTTAACCGCTACCGGCAGGCGTTCGCCGTCCTTGATTTCCGTTCCTGTTGCAACAGAAAGGAGACAGTAAAAAAAGGGGGGAAACGAAAATAAATTCTGTGTCGAATCGATTCTGACTCCTGCACTCTGAGTCTTCTGTAATGATTTGGGGGTTTCTAACGCATTTAGTTACTGATTTGAATAATTCATATTCTAGTTTAAGGTTTATGCTGCTGTTTGACAAAAACCGTGACGCAGGGACATTTTTACTGATATATGAGCATTGTTTGCACGTTCACAAAATTATAACCCAATACATATAAGTGAATATATTAACAAAATATGATTACTAAGAGAAATGTTATCGTCAAGCAGCGTTTTTATGACAATCATTAACAAATTACTACTTTTAGTAAAACATGTGAAGAGATTAAATATCGAAAAAGAGAATAAGATAAAATTGTACAGCTATTTGAAATCAGCATCGGTTTGGGGTTTTTTTTTAAATAAAAACAAACAAACATTGTTGAGAAAAAACTTAAATGGACATATTCATCACACTAATGAGTTGTGTCTCAACATTCACAAAATTAACTGCTCAAATACACTTGCAAATATTTCCGCTTAGGCACAATGGCGCCATGGTAAACTGTACAATGTTCGAATATGCATTAGGGGAAGATGTGCATAGCGAAAATGCGGAAAATGACACGCTGTTTTGACCTGCCGTACAGTTATGCTTCTTTAGGTTAAACGGGTACACATTCAGGAGGAAGGTGGGTTTAATCATTCTAATGGAGATATACGTTCTCTTGCATAGAAGGAAGGAGAAGGAACATGTTACAGGCGTGATATGCTCAGCAATGTTTGATTGTTACTTCCGGTGCTTTCTATAAATGCATTGCTACAACAGTAAAAAAAAACAACGGCAAAAAGACACAGAATTGTTTGTTTCGTTCGTAGTGCATTTGCTAGTTGGAACATGAAGATGAAACAAAGTAATAAAAAATAGAAGCATTTTTTGTAGATCGTTGTGCAATATGCACCATTCAGTTGCGACTCGATGTTAGAATTTTTCATTTTTCGTAGGATAAAGAAGTACAGCACTTACCTTCAGGGAGCGCTTTCAGGTTAACTTGCTGCATTTCGGAGTGCCGAGCCCATACAATTTTTCCTCCATTCACATCCATCGACATCGCCGGTTCCTCGCGACCAACCTTGATGATGATGGACCCCTCGTCGTAGCTAATAATGTGAAACAAAACAATGGTCATGTGCAGCAGGCAAAACGTTTAGTCTGTGTCTCAACAACAACTCGCACAAAACACACCACTAATATCACGATATATGATGTCTCTGGGGAGGTTACTTACCCTAACGCCACGTTGTTGGTGCCTCGCATGCAGGCAATTGTCCAGACACGCTCAAATCCATAATTTAGCGACGTCTCCAGTCTGTAAGTGCCCGAGTGCCAAATGCGAATGGTACCATCCTCCGAGCCCGTTAGCAGAATCGGGAGCTCCGGATGGAAGTAGACCGCTGACACGTTTTGGGCATGCCCTTCCAGCGTTTGGACACACGTTTTGTTCTGATAGTCCCAGATTTTGACCAACCGATCGTCGGCACCGGAAATGAGGTACGGTTTATCACCTCCATGATAGTAATCCACACAGTTCACTCCCTTCTCGTGGCCCTCGAGCGTAAAGTTGGGAACGTTCGAGCCCAGCTGCCACACTTTGACCGTGCGGTCAAGCGATGCGCTTGCGAATGTGTTGTTGTCTTTCGGGTTGAACACGACCTGCATGACGTAGTGCGTGTGTCCCTCGAAGACGCGCTGTACTGCCCACATCTTTTCCCAGTTCCACAGCTTCACCAACATGTCGTCTGCAAGTAATAGGTTTATAGAAAAAAAAACCGAGCACACACGTGAAAAATATCAGACGCCTCTTTCCAAAATTCTGCCCGACATTTACTTACCACTGCACGTAAGAATGAGCGGCTGTGTTGGATGCACCGCGATGCAGCGTACGTAATCGGTGTGCGCCTCGAACGAATGCACCTTTTCGAGGGTGTTGTAGTTGAAAACGCGCACCTGCATGTCGTCCGAGCCGGTGAGGATCCAGTTCTTGCGCGCCACAAAGCGAGCGCAGCGAACCGGTAGATCACAGACCTCGAAATCTTTTACCAGCTGTTGGTTCTCGTAGTTCATCACGTGTACGTGGCCATTGTACAGGGCGCACAGCATCCATGGCTCCGTCGGGTGCAGATCTACCGACTTTACTCGGTCCGACCGCGACGTAAGCCTTCTTTTGATGTCCAACCTTAGTGGCTATTCGAAGGGGGGAAATAGAGTGCAAGTACAGCACAACGGTTAAAATTGTATAAATGTGGATACTTTCCAGCAGTATGAAGTAAAGCATCTTAAACTAGTGTTTACATAAATTAATAATCACTTTAGGTAACGAATATAAATAGAACAATTCGTTTAAACACCGAACAGAATTTTCATATACGTAAGAAATAAGGCGCCGCAATGCAATCGACCTAATAAAAAGAGCCGACGGGGTGCGATAACGTCCATTGTGTCATCCGGTGCGAGAATGTTTAAATGAAAATAAAAAAGTGTTGCGCTTATAGAGCATATGGGTAGTGGAGTCATTCTTCAACATGGATAAACGCCAACAGCAAATAAGTATGGTATCATAAATTTCACTGGCACTGCCGAGTTTTAATGTTTCATCATCCAGCACCACCAAATGCCCAAATACCACCCCACATACACTCACACATACACACACGAATGAAATACAAAAACGTAAAACACTCGCAGCACAGGGATTCTAACCCTGCTGGTCCCTGAATGGCCGACGGAATCCAAGACATTTCCACATCACTTATCACAATCGACAACAACATCGCTGCTCCCATTGACGATCCGGCAAAAGTGATGACGATGGAGTTGTAGCTTTGAGGACGATTTTGATCTGGGCGTATCCGTGTGTGCATAGCAATCTAAATGAACCGGATGCAAAACTATACCAAGGCACCGATCCGTAGGTGTCCGAAACATAAAAAGTGAAACGTTTACACACAAATCGCACTTAGAATCACGAAATGTAGCATTAATTAGGCACAAATTTTCATCCATTCATTTCACTTCTTCAGTGTGTTTGTCACCGGGTATGGAATGTTCACTTTTGCAAGATACCCAAACCCACCCACAGCTGAAATTTGAACTACACAGATCCTCCGGGAGTTTACTAACCATTTTCTGCTGATTGCACTATGTTTAATAATAGTTTAACACAAGATTTTTAACAAAATTCAGCACCAACATGAAAACACGGTTTCGACGTGGCTAAGTTTGATGACATATGGATGACAATCGCAAGAATGACGATTTGACATATGTCACCGAGGCGCTCATATTTTGACCAAACTCCAGTTTCGATGTGTATTGTGACCGAATAGCTAGAAATGTTTGCCCATTGTACTGTGGACGTGCGCTCTAGTGAGCGCAAAATTGGCTCCTCCCTTTTATTTTCGAACATGCCTGTTTCTAACTTTGTTTGAATTTGAATTCGTAACGGCAATAAAATACGTTACAAAAAATAAACAAATTTACTCTTTCTCAAGTTTGCTGAATAGCTCACGTGCTTTATGAAAATCAAGTGAATTATTATTTTTATTTAGAGATATTACAGAGGGCAAATGTTTATTTTGAAAATATATATGAGATATGTGCATGGTAAAGGATCGATTTAATTTAAGTAAATGTATGTTGAGATACGACACAGTCAACTACCGAGACATCGGGGTGATCCATTCTATCAATTTCTATATGTACCATCCTCCCGATAGATCTGTTTACGTGGAACAATAAATTCTAAGAAATTTTTAATTGAGGCCAATAAAAACGGGTTTAACGGTAAGTGAACAGAGTGGTCGTCAAGGGTCCCGTCGATCGGGATTTCGTGGATGGTAGATAGTTCCAGCATCTATTACAGTGGGACCCCACTTGGCAGTTGGCCACGGATGAACAAGTCTACCCACCAACACCTTCCATCCACCTCGATCAGTACCCTAAACGGGGGTCTTTACTCTTCTTGCCGATTAGGGGCCGCCCTAAATCTGTGACCGAGGGCCGTATTTAGGATTGTAAAAGAGGTTAAGATTGTAGCTATAGTTGTAGAAAAATTTTCATCTAATGAATAAAATATTTGATTTCATCATACTCTCTATGTTTAAGACATGTTTATTAATGTTTCAGGGTGAATTAAATACTCGATACGTTCTGTTCCATTGCTCCTTGTATCGTCCATTATTGATTGACTTTTAATCAATTTTCTTTCTTTGTTGTTGTTAATTGCTATTAACATGTGGACTAATTAAAACCATACTTGTAAATATGTTGAGGTAAACCGATTTAGAAGCCAGTTGTATCACGTATCGTTTGTCACGTTGGGTGGTACGGACACATGGCAATCACCATTACCTGACAACGAATTCGCTTTCGTTCGAAGACCTCGCCAAATAACAAGCCATTACAGCGTGCGGTTATTTGATATCTTGAACGAGGGGTTTTATCCCTTCTTCTTCGACCCTTTGAGACGTGTTTTTGTCAGCCTGAAACTGGACAATGTGCGTTCGGTTAGAGCGTTGGTGGATCGAGGAAACATGGGAAATCAAATGTATCTCCACTGTCCTCATTTCATAAAACGAACTCTGGACTACGACCTCAAAGGGTCAGCTGGACTACGACGAGTTAATCTTACACTCAATATTAAAACGTGCAGATTTTGATTCCATTTTTCCATTTTTTTTTATTCCAAAATACTTCACACAAAGGCTAAATTATTCATTGTGTATTAAATGCACTAAAAAGCACGCAAGCCTTGTTTACCTTCGTTCAAGGTGCACGAAAAAAATAATAAAAGACGAGTTCTCAAGGTTGTGTTTTTGTGAGTGGTAGAAAAAAGTTTTTTATTTTGTTTTTGTTCGTACATTGCTTTACAGCGTGCAAAAATGATACGTTGACAGGCGAAGTTGCATGGAACGGTGCTAACGTCCTTAAGGGATTTTTGTTTAATTGTATCTTTTGCCTTCCATTCTTTGCTCCGCTTTGTATTTCCAACAGGGGCTGTTCATAAGCGACGATAAATATCTACTTCAATGAGAGTTTGGAGGCTGAACGTTCAAAGAAGTTTGACTGACGGACTGACCCAGCAGGAAGAAAGACACGATAGTCGAGATGCAGTTTCAACGCTGCAGGTGGCGACCAATGGTTGCTACGATTCAAACCACGATCGCTATGCGAAACATGATCGTTACGAGTGAACTGGCGAATTCGTAAAACTGGTAGGATCTTTTGGTGGACAAACAGTATCAGCGATCGGTCGTCACAGGGGAATGCAGGATCAATATGTAGGCAGTGGGGCTGATTTCACGTTTAAATGTGCGTTAACTACAGCGCCTACCGTAACTATATGGACAGTCGTTTTCGCGATTTGTGGAAAATCCGGATGAGATGGTTGAAAGCAGTGAATGTATGAATTGTACAAAATACTACTTCACATCTTTATAATTTTTTTGAAAATTTTAATTTCATCATTACGTGACTTATTACAAAAAAAAAAGAATTTACCATAACTATAAAGACAATTCGAAAAATAAGTTTTTTGTACTAACTAATGCATTTTAAAATCGCCCAAAAATACAAATAACATATTTTAGGAAGTATAGGAAGTGTTACTAAAACTTTTTAAGGAGTTTCTGAGTATTATAATGATAATTATGAATTAAAAAAAATAAGAAATAATGTTTTTTTTTTTGCCGGAATGATTGTTTTCAAAATACAACCCAAAGTATATAAAAATATTCATAAAAAAATAATATGAGAGCTTTATCAATTTGGTGAAGTACGGTTCAATAGCGATAGAAAAAACAAAAGCGACACAAACACCTCAACAACAATGTTTTAGCAGAATCTGAATTATGCTCTCCAACCCATTCGGGTTAGGATTCAAAAAGTGTAAAAAATTTCAAAAAAAACGTAGTTAAAAAATTAAAATACGATCGCTTAGCTACTGAATTTGTACACTGATTCCAAATGAAATGAAACAAAATGGTAAACAGGACTAAGTTTCTAGAGATTCGTGAGAAAGAAACAAGGAAAAAACAAACACGCAGCTTGAGATGCTCCGACCAGCGGCCATAATTTAGTGTCACTTTAATGAAATTTATCGCCATTTTACCGTTAAAGTATCGACCAACGGGCGTTGTTGCCTGCGCCAAGTACTGTCTGGCCTGCCGTTAAAATGAACACACAAAAAAAAATGTTCTCGAAGAAAGATGGGACACTTAAAGTCTTTCCTTCCACCGGCACTCCAACTTGGAAACTTCACACCATTCGGAAAGATGCAGCATCCGTGTAAGGTGCGCCACCGAATGGTGAGTGAAAAATATAGAGACTCTGCTGGCCGGATTTTGTTGGAACTTTTCCAATTAAGCAGCTTGTTAAAAGCCGCCATAGAGCAACTTCCGGATGTAGAGAGGAGGAAGTAATGGGGAAGGACTGGGGGGAAGAGCAAGAGAGGAAGCGAGTTCGCCGCGAAGGCCAGTAATAAAACGCAAACCGATTCACTATGGCCTTGTAGGAAAGGTGAGTAACGTCGCTGACTGCAAGCGGTACAGGAACGCTTTTCACGAATTGTGGGTACCATACGAAGCGTGTCTGTCTCGGTTTCGGTTGTTTGATGGTGCTTTCGTGCTTCACCGTCATTCACGAAACCAGTTCAAGTGTTGACACTCGAAGATCCTTGCCGCAATTCTTCGCCGGCGCTTTTTTTGAGGCTAGAGCACCAAGTTGGCAGCTTCGGTTTGGGTGTGCAGTAGAAGTAATAAAGAATACAAACCCACCAACCAAACCAACCATCGACCGAGAGAGAGTGAGAGAGAGTAAGAGAACGAAGTGAACGAAGGCAGGTCGAGGATGTACAACACAAAGCCATTGTTAAATTTGCAAACTCGCCTGCCTGACTGAACCAAGTTTCACAACGAACCAAGCGCGGTAACAATGTTGCTGCAGCATAATCGATTTTACATTGTTCGTCCGTGGCATAATGGGCTAACAACCCTTCCCCGGGCTGGGAGGCGGAGAGGCAATGCAAATGCAGAAGTCCACCGGCTAGGGCAGCACCTTCTTTGCTGCGACAATGGGTATACTAGTGCTTCGCACTAGTGTCCCTGATCCCTGAGGGCAGGCGGGTAAGTTGGCACATTGTTGACAGGTGCAGTGCGAATTCTGAGATTTTCTGTCCAACAGCACTGCACGGTGGTGCGGGCCGGGTCGCTCGCTTCAGCTTGAATGTTTCAAGGGGTTGTAAGATTGTTTAATAATGTAATTTTGGCATGAACGGTGGCCAATCTTGGTACCATACCGCCCATGCCATTAGATGGCTACGAAGTTACGTGTTTAATGTGTTAAAGCATGTTGCCTTACTGGCAAGGTGCGATTGTGCTTTAAAGAGAACAGCTAAAGTACGCGGTATAATACGGAACGGAAACGATCGGTAATAGTATTCGGAATTCGATTCCATTTATAATTACTTGTTAATTTACCCCGGTTACACCGTTACGCAAACGAATTTCGAAGGCATGTGATTTTATATTTTCGTATCGAACACAACTCATACTTTATGGCTGTTGCTACCAGGTAATCTGTACAGGTGATTTATTTAGTCTTATTTCCTGTCAAAGCCTTAGTACAGGTTTTTTTTAACAATAAGCCATATTGTGCAAAGCCCGGTTATGTATTTGGTTGAACATGTGTGAATATGGTTCAGTGACACAGTTGCGCCAGGGTGTATAGTAATATAAGATATGAAAGTTTTATTTAACACTTTTAGTATCATATACTCCTTTAATTTCCTTTTAAATTCTGGAACATATATCCTTCTTTGTCCCGTTTAAAGTTTGCCTGTCCCTCTAGATGACAATCTTTGTTTCACTTCTGGTTACTGACTCAATGATGGTCTTTCACCGATATTATGATGAGATCTTGGTTTGTTTCTGTTTTTCTGTCTTTTTAATTTTAATTTAAAATTGAAAAACTTAACCGGATTGAGTTGAATCATATTTCTTCTCTTCTTATACATCATTGCCAGTGCTGCAAAATCTCACTGAATCAAAATCAGCGCCACGTACTCTATTGTGATAATCACAGGTGATACTCGAAACGGTTGGTGTGATCAATGCATGCTTCATGACATTTTTGCGACCATCGCTTGGTTAGTCACTGTGTCATGACTTTTATTTACTGTGATCAATTTTGCAAAATGTCACTGACATAGTCATGAAAAATTCCGACTGACACAAAACCATGTCAGCGTCAGGAGGTCCGCTGTGAGACTCATACAGTTGGTGCGATCATCACATGCTTGGTGACATTTTGTGCAACCAACTCTGCGCGATGGTCATGGGAGATATACGGTGCTTGCGAGTGGTTCCAAGAAACATAATGAGCATATTTTCTCACTCTGTTCGACCCGACAGATAATCAAAACAGACGAGAGCGAAAGTATGCTCATTTTGTTGGAAACTGCTGGTTTTAACGAGTGGAAATTACCGACCAATTTATTCTCTATTTAACTAAAGCCTGCTACACTCCGTTCAAGCTAGCGAGCTGGCTATGATCACAACACATTTTGTTGCTTGAGCTCACGCGCCAAGTATATTCCATGAATGTTGTGATTATCGCCGACAAAAATGTCGTTACTAAGTGACTGACCAAGAGTTGGGTACTAATCAAAATGTCATCAAGCATGTGATTGGTCCACCAACTGTTTGAGTGTCGTCGCTAATCATCTCAGTGTTCACAGCCAAAAAAAAATCATGATTATGCTTGCGCCGGCATTAAGCTCAGCTTATCAGTTTGAGTATGGCGTTGGACTCAAGAATTCGCATGTCGCGTTCATCATATCATGACGCTCTTTTATTGAGTATCAGCAATGAGCTTCAAGCTACCTCGATAATGTTCATTGCTTTCGTTGGTGAACATCTCATGATGCTCATGACATTTTGCAGCACTGAACATTGCAACTCCAAAAATTAGACAAAGTTTCTTTGAGCTACTAAAAAAGCGGATTTAAAGTCAAATATAGAAAAAGACACTTTATTCAGAGAGAGAGAGAGAGAGAGAGAGAGAGAGAGAGCGACTAAAAAAATCAGAATATCAAGTACTTCTTTGTGAAATAAATGATTGAGAGAGCAATAGGAAAAGTAGAGCAAGAGAGAAAATGTGCAACTGAAAACACACACGCAAGAAATATGTCCAATGAAAAACAGATAAAACGAGTAAGCTGATCAAAGTAGTCTGACTAAAGGGGTTTTGTTCTACTTTGGTTCGTTTCATAGTTTGCACATGCTGCAACAGTCGCTGCTTATCAAGCGTTCCAGGAACCCTGCAGTAACGCACCGTTTGTCATTGCTAGATTCGTATTACAGAAAAAGAAGTAGATAGAACATTCTACAAGAAAAATAAATGTCATACAAACAACGATTCAATTACTTGTGCACTGTAGTTATTTCACATCAACAGGAAACGTTTACACAAATGATCCAGCTAATACATTCTGCCCCACTAACGCCGCACTATTCACAGTAGTGTGGAATTCAATACCTTCCTGTTTCTATTCCACCTGGAAAAATTCGCCAATAGCTGCGCACAGCTCACATCATACATAGCACATGATGGCCACAGGCCATGATGATGTGGTGTGGAATTAAAGGAATGCCAAAGGAATGCGTGCGTTAGCCATTAACAGCCCCGTGGCTGGAATGCTTTTATCACTCTTATGGCGATTATTTGTAGGGTGCGAAAGCGATAGATTTCCCATTCCTTCGACTTGCAGTAACGTACTCAAGGAGACGGATGCAATTGACAATTTATGATTAAGAAATGTTGTGTTAATATGGTGTATAGACGGATAAGGTTAACACGATAGCAATGTTTCTTTCCTTTTACCGAATTAGTCTCCAAAAACAGGTCCTGATGGTGGAAAAATAGCATGTAAAGTTTGTTTCCGAGTTGCGCGATTCTCGACTTACTATTTTCCCAAATTTTGAACCCGCTTAAAAGTCAGACATTTCTTCATTTTCTGCATGGATCGTATGGCTTAGTGCACACAAATACTATATTTCATCAGAAATACCCATTTATCGAATGTATTTTGTCTAAGAACCGCGTATCCCGTGAACAGACTGTACACCGTCAAGGTTCTTGGTTAATTTCCCTAATTTTGTAACAAAAGCTTGATTGTGTATTTAAAAAAAATCATGCACGAACAAAAGGCCTAACCTAAATATCTAGGGATAACGTCGGGTGTCGGGTCTCGTTCGTTCGTCAATGAAACTAATTAAATAAAGTCGAAAACATTACCAAACCGATACAAAAACCCGAAAACATGTTGAATTGTACAGTTCTTTTGTTAGAGCGTCCGGGTGTAGGTAAGTTGCCTGCTGAAAATAGGAAAAAATCACCTTCAGGATAAATGATATCACCACGGCTGAACCTGATTCCATGAGGCCATGTGGCATACCCTTGTCAGGGGCAGAGGCATATAGTGGCCTTCTGATTCCTGGCGAAGGTGTTGATCGGCGGCACGTGACCCCTTGGGTGCCACGTGGTTTTGTACATTAGCTTCAAACTTGGTTTACTCTGTCACCCCCAGGATCCTTCCTTCCTTTTGACCGATACTGACTTTTCTGTTGTGTGAGTGTTCACAATAGCGGCAACTTGTGTAACAATTCTCGATTATCTGTCAGCAGCACTCGACGACGACGACGACGACGGTAGTCGGGTGGAAGAGTTTGCGGGTTTTAACTGAGTGTGGTATGTTTATTTTGTTCACCGACACACGATCCTGTCCACTGTCATGGACGGTTGCATTGCGTTGCGTTCTGTTTGAAGTTTTAGTGCCCTAGGGCGTAGGTAACCCAGTGGCATGCCGACAGAATAACGATATGTATTACAACAGTATTACAGTGAAAATTGATATAAATTATTTATGTACTACATATCGTGTTATAATAACCCCAATAATTTTTTTTCTTTTATCAAAATAATACTCTTTCCCTTTCCCCTCCCCCTCCCTCTCCCCCTCTCTTATTCTCGCCCTCCACTATCATAACTATTAATGCATCCAAAAAGGAAACCATTTGGTTATCAGTCTTCCAACATCATCCGAGAACGGTTCCGCTCCCGGTTACGGTTTTTCAAACTCTCGAAAAAGACCATCACCAGCGGTCGGTTGCTGCCGGTCCTTCGCTTACAAGTCCAGGTTGCTGATAAATCGTATTAACGCAAATTGATACCAACCCCTTGGGCGGTTCTGCGCAAGAGTGCGGAACCCCTGTCGCTCATTTGCCGCCCTTTCCTGTCAATTGGCGGCACAATCAAGATTAGATCAATGCACACAATTATTAGATTCAGCTTGTATTTCTGGTTTATGTCCCCTGCAACAAACAACATAGGAAAAAAAACGCGCTACTCACCAGCACCATGGTTATGGGTAGCTGTTTTCTCTACGCTGAATACAACAGCCCACAGCTGGCTAGATGCGTAGATAGCACGCGATAGAACCAGCAGGGAATCGAATGCTTTTGTTCATTGCAGCGCCAGGGGTTCTGAAGCATCTTCACGGACGTTAGTGGCGCCGATTTAAACCGAAAAGAACCTGCATTTACCTGCTAAACGGATAATAAACAGATCCATCGCTCGCTCGCCGGTAATCTAATTCAAACGGCGATTGTGGCGTGTTTGGTTGGGCATGCCGATAGTATTACACACCCAAGCGCCATTTGAATGTGTCATTTGAGAACTTTATTCCACACAGGCCGGCGGTCCCGGTGGGAGGGTTGCCGAAATGTCTCAACAAACAGCTTCGACTGCAAATGGCTCATACCATCATATCGGTGTGAGAACCGTTCTTAACCCCTCGATTTACGACACCGAGAACCGCAATCTATCCCACATCCGGGGGGGAATGAAGCGAAGGGAAAACACTGTCTCCCACCCCTCGAGCATTAAAATGAGAACCTTTTACAAAAATCACCTGTGGAAGGTGTGTGCGTGCTATTTTCAGGTTGAAGTCAAAAAACAAAAGAAACCTCCAAAGTACTGCACGCCCAAGCGGCCCACCCTTTGTACACCACAAAACCACCCCGCGAGCATGCTGATCGGATAAATGGAGGCCTGTTCCCTCCGAGCTAGAAACCCAAGCACATACACAAAACACAATCCGATGAAAGCCTAGACACACCCGCCCAGAAAGATTCTCGAATTGCGGCACTTTAGCTGAGGTGTAGAAACGAACGCCTTTCGCCGTGCTGGCATGATCTGGTCCCCGTATCCGGAACCGGCACACCGTACATTCTGCCGAAACCATATCGGATGGGAAACACTTAATGGGTACCGACGTGTTATTGTTGCTGGCAAACTTTTCCAACCACTCCACTGCGTGTAATGTGATAAGTTGGCACAATAAAAACAAATGATTTAATTTGCCTTCGGATTGCTCTCGGCACTCCATCGGCCGAACCGGACATGAAGGAGTGTGTAATGGAGGTGAGTAGATAAGGATAATGAGCGCTACGATTGAGGCTGTATCGCAGTGCGTGTGTGTGAGTGTTTGTAAGTGAAAAAGAACGGTTTTCTTGAGACATGTTAGTGGATTTGTTAATTGATACCCGTTGCCTTTTTGAATGCAATCCCCCAGTAAGGTACATCGTTTTACTTCAGCCTCTCTAAGATCGTAAATCTTTTCACACTTTTTCACCAACGTCTGCCTTCACCAGCTTCCAGGCGAAACATTTATACAAGAACAGAACTTGTTTTGCATAACAAACAATGGAGAACAACGTGCACTTTCGCGCCGGATGCGATGTACGGTTGGTGTAAGGTGACGATTGGATTCTGTCACTGTATTGTGTCGCACATTTAGACGGTGTAGGCCGCAGGAAGAAATAGCACCATCTCGACCTCTTTCGACGAAGGAACCCCTCGGTCACAGGACAAAAGTATTACTACAACGAACTACGTCAGCGGAAGACACAAATCTACCATCATCACCCGACGACACGTGGCGTATCCTTTTGTTCTGCTTCTATGCGTTACACGCGCCAAATCGGATCGGGAAGGTACTGTAGTGCAAAAAAAAAAACTAAAAAGGGTCAAGGGTTTGTACTCTGCAGAAGTACAGATTGTGAAAGACATTTCTCAATAAATGCTTTGTAATTATGATACAGTAGGTGACCGCTAACTGGATGTGTTTTAACTGGAGTGATTTTTAACTGGAGGTTCGCTAACTGGAGTGATTCTCAGTTAACGAACACTTAAACGTCAAAACACGAAACATCCGGAATCTCATGAAGAGAAATTTGTCGCAAATGTGCATTTTTCAAACAAATTTAGGGTCTCTTGCCTACGTTTGCTATTAATTTATGTTATTACACGAATTACTATACTTTTTATCAACATAAATGAAAAAAAAGTTTGGTATGTTTATTCCAGTCAACGCCAATCAAAACAATCAATCCATAGAAACGTCACTCCAGTTAGCGAACATTGTTCGTTAACTGGAGCTTGTTTACCTCTCAGTTAGCGGTCACCTACTGTACTTCGTTCTAAAAACTGAACAGAATCTGATATTGTCGTTTGTTATTATCGGCTTATAGGATTTTTAACATGTTCTAATAATTTTGGGACACTTTCTTGGCCATTTCCTATAGGAAATGAACCCTACGGTATCTTTTTGGTGAGGCTCATCTGGAATCCTGTAGGAATTTTCAAGAAGAGAATGAGTGACTAAAGTGTCCCAAAATTATGAGAGCCCCTGAAAAAGGTTTTTACAGCTATTATTCACCATTCCAAGTACTAAAAAAAATAATGAAAGAGAAATATTGTAAAGTCATCCAAAAAAACACATACCATATTTTCCAGATCCATTTCTTCCAATCGGCGCAATCGTTCCTCCCTTTGCAAAGCGGCCTCTTTTGCCTGATTACGGCGTTTATTTTTCATGTGACCCATGCTGATAAGTTGTAGTATGAAACTGCAACAAATGAGATAGTTTGCACTGTATGCTCGACTCAAAGCTACACTATGCTTGTCGATCCGGTGTGTAATGCATACAATATCCTGTACATTGATTGTATCACCTGAAATTAATTGAAACCAGCACAAACTGAAATTAATCTATTTATCAAACACAGCATTGCAATTGTCAACCAACGTGTGACAAAATTTCACCTAAATAGAACGTTCACATCCGTTTTGAAGATTTTTTTGTTGTTGTTGCCCCAAACTCATAATAGAACAAACCGCAACAACACGCTTGGAAGTGAAAGTTGGTTAAAATATTGCCTTCGTTTTGTGCGACACCCACAGTTCCACAGTTTGGTGCACTGCTTCGCTTTAAAGAAATCAATAAATCTTGTGCAACGTGTTGATACGAAAAAGAAGGGAAAAAGGCAAGACAAAAAAAAACACCCAAACAGAGGGCAACCCAATAGCTTGAACTGATGGGATAAGGAGGATTTCAGTACATGATTGTCATTAAAGTAAAACTTGGAAATGTATGCAATGTCTTCCCTGCGGATGAACGAGCTAAGAGGGATTGAATTTCTAACAGTAATAATTTACTCGAATGTCATAATAGTTTTACGTTCAGTTCCATGCTGAATCAAAACGCGTGTAGTATCAAAATAACTGCGTAACGAACGAAATTTCCCTTGGTTACTGGGGACGTAACCTTTCAAGAATGTGCGGAATTTATGGCGGCAAGCGGCATGGGGTTTGCGGTGGTCGCATCGTTTGCGGAAACGAATTTCGCAGCTCCAGCTCCGGGACACGGGCGTCTGCTTCGAATGCCACGATTTGTGTGAACTTTAAGCATTGCCGAAGCAATGCCCCGGTCTATGAGGCCTTTGCGGCAGCACAACTTCACCCCCGAAGCAGGGCGTTTGCCAGGCCAGCCCGTACAGCATACCGTATGGCCCGACGGCGCAGGACCAACAACCGTTACGCATCATGTCCACCGAAATCGATATCAAACCGGCCCTGTCAAGGACTGCCGTAGCTGTTTGTGGTACCGTAGCTTGAGCGATGCCTAAAACCCGGGAACAAACCTCGGGTACCCTTTAAACGAGAGCGAGAGCATCCTGCCCCGGACGCGGGAGAAGGTAGGACGCGATGCTAGGAACGTTTGCTTCTGGAACTCAATGAAACTAAGGGAAAGATCAGGTGTAGTTGCAGAAGACACAGAAGCGGTTAGTGTATGTGTGTGTGTGTTGGTGTGTTTGAGGGAGGACATTCGGAAAGCAAGCAGTGCTTGCCACTGATGTCGAAGTGGCTGTGGAACACCGTATGCAAATTCAATTAGTAACGCTTTTGGAAGTAAAATCCCCGGGAGGTGCAAGAGGAGCGCGCACACACTTTTCGTTTCGGCCAGGACTTGATTTTGAGGGTGTGAGTTGTTTTTGCCAAATAAACAGTCGGATGATATTATTCATTTTTAATTTACTCTCCATACCCTCTTTCTACGCTCAAGAGTTTAATATACTTGAACTTGATTCTAGTCGAATTCTTTATGCGATGTCGAGAAGATGATTGATGGACCATTGTAGTACATGAAAGCATTTAGAAAATTATTCTGGTCCGATTTTCATTATTATGAGAATTTCATAGAAATCGTAGGTCAGAGTTTTTCAAAATTAATGCCTAGCTTTTGAGTACATTGAGTAATTAGTCTTAAAAGGGCACTAGTTATTTGTAACTTCGATTTCATTCATACATTGAAATTCAAATTACAGGGGTTTCCAGGGGTTCTCATAGTTGCGGGACACATCCTTAACTCTTTCTTATGTGAAGTGAACTTCATATGATGGAAATTGGACTCCGTGGCGCCTGTTTTGGGCAGACTTCTTTGAAATTCCTATTGGATTTGACAAAGTCAAATTCCCATTACATTAGGATCATTTTCCATTAGAAAGAGTCAATAAAGTGTCCCACAACCATGAAAACACCTGGAAAACCCTGTAATGAGTTGTTTGAGTATTTTAACATCAAACGAACAAGCATCGTCATATTGTCATTTCAACAAATTTCAAACCGACAACCAATGAAAACAGGCTAAATGCTTCTTATTGTACTATATTTCACCAACAAAACCTTTAAAAATCGAATTCTCTCTCTCTCTCTCTCTCTCTCTCTCTCTCTCTATCTCTCCTTTTCTCTTTGTCGTATTGAAAAATTACACCATATTAAAAGGCTTTAACCACATCTTCTTCCTTCCTTCGTCAGAATTATCAATTTTTAATTTATGGTAATTAAGCACCAACCAAGACGATTTGCGCGAGCACGGGCGCAAGTTTTCCCAGGCCGACCACAGGCCACGTCAGTGTCATTCACAAAACGGGAACAAATGTCTTTATTAATACGTAGCTACCTTGCCCATCCGTTCCCGATCGGGTGTTCGAGAAAATGTGTTTATTAATACATGCAACCAAAACACTCACCCCGCGTGAAAGCAAGTGGTTTTCTCCCTGGCCTTTGCGTTAGGGTTTCGTTAGAAGCAGCCTTGCACGCTATAAACAAGGGGGAATTGTACAAACTGTACACCATCATCAAAACCCGCCGTAGATCTTGTTGACTTTTTTCCCCCTCTCCCGGACTGTTTAGTTACGATGTTGCAGGGTTTGTAGCAAATGTCTGTTTATGCAGCTACAAGTAACTCTTGTAATTCGGTACTAAGTGCCCACTCCTCTCTACAATGGTGCTTCAGGATGGAGTGGAAGATAGGAAGATGGAAGAGTGGAAGACATTATGTGTTTAATTTACATATATATCTTGTGATCATCAAACGTGTGCAAGTGTGTGAGTGTGTGTGTGTGTGTGTGTGTGTGAGTACAAGGGTACAAGAGATTAAAATGAAGCAAAAATATTGACTCTAATCTTATCAAATAAATGGAATTATGTACATAGAAAACCGAATGATCATCCCATGGCACACACGTTCAACTAAAACCAATGTCATTATATGAGATTTCACTAGTTGGACCAGATCCTAAAAGACAAAGGATATGCGGCAAACAAACATATTAATATGCATTTCCGCACAGCGCACCAATCAAATCATTGAGTAATTAATGTACCGCGCATAGCTTCCATTCATTTATTAATGGATGACATTTTGCTTGATCCAGAAGGCGAACAAGAAGCAGCTAAATCAATGCATTACAAAAAATATCCGTCAAGCATGCAGGGACAAATGGTGACAAAAATAACAACAATGCCACCATTCAAAGCCCGAACGCAACGAAAAAAAAACCCCGCTCACAGCTGTGTGTTTGAGCATTTTGCACGCGCCAATTTTGTGCCCATTGACACCCAATATATTGAATGGCAAAACTTTTACAATGCACTTTGCACACCCGTGTGGTGCAATTGCGTTGCCTTTGGTCCCCTGTTTTGTTAGTATTGTTTGTGTTGCACACAATGGACAGCTTCCGCAAAATAGCAGCCATACAAATCGGGTACGTGACGGTTTGGAAAGGTAGATGGTGTTTTTCGTCATTTGGTATTTGTTTAAACGATTCCAGATAGAGTTGACGGATCGGAGTTTCGTGACACAGAGTGGGAATTGTAAAGCAGGAAATGGGTGTAAAGCGGGTATGGTTTGTGCTAAACTGTGGTTCACTGTGACAAACAGTCATTTGAGCCAAGACGGGCAATAGATTACGCTTGCAAGTGGAATACTCTCAAGCGTTACTTTTAGTTACACTTTGTGGACAACAGGTTGACAATTGCTTCACATAATTTATGGATGATCCCTAATATTAAAATGAAGAAAAAACGTACTCATCATTTCAGGGTACAGTCTGTTTCCGAGTTGCGCGGTTCTCGAAATACGCGGATGCGGAGATACCAAGGTGGATTTAAAAATATCAGGTGGTGGACTCTAGTGCATTTTGACAATTCGTCACTTGACGTAAGGTCCCCAGGATTCAAACTTTGTTTACATTTATTAAATTTGTTCATATAATTTATCTACCCCATTTTTTCTATTAAATATTCTTTAAAAATATATTTTGGACTTTGTGAGTTCTTATTTAACATTAAAACATAGATTAAAGTGTGTTATTTAGCGTTATTCCGTGAATTAATTCTATAATTCATTGAGTTTTCGACACTTTTGATGATACAAACTAAACAATCATATTTTTTTCAATTTTCACATTAAATCCTCATTATCTACCAGCCGTATGGACAATTTACGTGAGATTAGAACTCTTACTCACATGATTTTAAATTTCGTGCATAAACAAATCATCAAATCTTTTGTTAATATATCTCATTTTTTCGATAAAATCAATAGACACACAAAAATGCACATAATAACAAAGAAATCTGTTATATTTGCTAAGCTTTGTGAGCAGAAACCAATGGTTAACGGTTTTAAAATGACGTAATGTCCCTCAACTATGGCGACCCCCCAAAGGCCCTTATCCACCACCTGATATTTTTAATCCACTTTGGGAGATACGCGGTTTTCTAAATTTCAGATCAAATCATTAAAATTTGATTAAGAAAGGCCCCATACAGTATAAATTGCATTTTATTTGAATAAATTTAATCCACCTAATTTAGTTTAAAAAAAAATTAGAATATTTTGCACCAATCGTAGCATACAAATGACACAGTGTTTAAAATTACTAATTTGAATTAAAAATACCGAGTAACCAATTGTATTTTGGTCGAAAACCGCGAAATTCGACTCACGAGGATGTTCGAGTTACCCGGATTCCTCGGGAACGCACAAATCGCGTAACTCGGGAACAGACTGTACTGAAAGTTTTCATTTTCTGTCAATAAATTTATTTGGCAATGAAACATCTTCTGAGCATCATATTAAAGTTTTTTTTTTCTAAATCTTAGGATGAAACGCTATGTTGATGATCATTTGAAATTAAAGCTAACAAAAAGATGTAAAACATGATACAAACGATGTAAAGATAATTTTTTAAAATATAATGTAAAGGTAAAGTTTGAGTCTTTTGCGTTTGAGTTAATAGTTTCGGATGACTCATTTCAAAATTGGTGTCAATATAATTTTGTAAATAAAAATTAAACATGCACCAAACAAGAAGAAATCCATATTAAATATTATTCAAACATAAAGGGTTATGATGGAAGATCATGTTTTTCGAACTTTGGTAGATTCTTAATGCAGTTGCCAAGAGCAGTCAGTGTTTTATTTTTTTATAACTGCACTGTATAACGCACAGCAACGATAGCACCTAGCTTCAGCGCCAGTGCTGAATCTAATCGGACTCGTGCAAACAAACACATCAACTATGGTCGGTCCCTTCCAACCCGCTCTTACCACAATACTCCTTCTTTCAGCTGCTTTCAGTTGACTGCGATAGAGCATAAAAGACCCAAAGATGTAGCAAAGAAGTATGGTGCTTGAAATAAAAAAAATATGCGAATTATATGGGATAGTGTAGGCTGCATGGGGAAAAGAGCAGTCGGTGTAGTCTGACAACGAAAAGTATCAAATAGAAAATAACATCAACCCTGGGAGCTGGGAGCTGGGTGTGTGAGTGTGTCTGCAACCGGCACTGGGTGTACTCTTTTTTATTACCTCGACCATGCAATAAAGTTTGCAATGCTACAAGCCGCACATAAAAGGCAGTTTGTTCAGTTCAGCTCGTTATGGAAAAATATTAAAAAATGGTTCGTCCATACGGTTGTAGCAAATATAAATAAACGAGCGCTGCAGGGACACTGGGATGCCAGTATCACGGGTGTGGAGAGAGTTTTCAGCAGGCTGCAGGAAGCATTTCAGCGGGAGAGGTATGCCGGATGACCCTATGGGGAAGTGCTCGCCATATCGTGCACGTCGTACAACGCTAGCTGGCAGATTCTAGCGGGCCTCTATAGGTACCGACGTCCGAGGCGGGTACCGCGCAAGGATATGAAAGGATGTGTGTTTAGTTTTTAGCTCGCTCCGGGCCACTAGTGCCACGCTTGGGTGCTGGTAGATAAAGGTACCTCGATGATAAACTCGCCTCGTTCGGGCGTCCATTTGCAAAAACACCAGTGTGTTGGATGATCATGGACGAAGGAGCATAGGTCGCCGGTTTGGGTAGATAAAAGGTACCGGGCTGATGGTGCCGCGTTTGGTCCTGGGGTTAACAGTGGGCAGCGAAGGTGTTGGGAAATGGAACTGGGTAGCTGAAGTAGCGCGTGATGGGATTTCTTGCGCATAGAGAACGGTGAATAGGTGTAGGTTTGCCAATGGTTGTTACAAAAACTACGCAGGAAATAGTAGTTTTTGATAAAAGCTGTTTTTCCGAGCCGAGTGGTTTTTTTTTTTGTTCTTGTCCGTTCTTTTACTTCAATATATGCTGTAGGTTTGCTGCTACGAAATCTTACTACACGTAAGGGTAAGGGCGACTAATGGGAACATCCTGTCAAAGAGTGGCTTTGGTTTGGATTTTGGTTACTATTGCTAATTAAATAGAAAGGATTATTTTTCATCAAATTTTACGTTTATAATTTACAAGTGATCATGTTACTGTTACGTCATGGGTTCAATCCCCAAATAGACCGTGCCGCCATACGTAGGACTGACTATCCTTGTATGGGGGGAATCAATTAGTCACTGAAAGCCAAAGCCCACAAGTGGTACAGGCAGGCCTTGACCGACAACGGTTGTTGAGCCAAAGAAGAAGAAGAAGAAGACTGTATGTTACTGTAAGACTTAACGGTGATTTGAAAGAATTTCAGTTTTTCGTGTTGCGATTTGTATGTCGCTTCGATCAATGCAAAGCTTTTGCTAGTGCTAAGTATTTGAAGCACTGATCCAATCGCTAGGCAATTAAAAAGTTATTTTAAATACTTGTAGTGTTGGGTTCTTTCTGCTACCATTAACCAGTGCACACAAGCACTGGAAAATCAGCGAGAAAAATAATTGGCGACTGTTTCCCATTATAACGGAGTTCAGCTACATTCATTATAATTGGATCGCAAACAGATTAATTTGCAACAGTCATTGAAATGCAATAAAAACAAATGCATTACATTTAGTGTGCTGTGTACGAAAACAACACACAGTTGCAATCATCGGACACTATAGCGCAGAAATTGTTCTATTCATCAAATTGCACAATTCTCAACCAACAACCACCATCGATCGCAAAGGCTTTAGCAGGTGAATGAAAGATAGCTTTCCATCGTAATGACTCTTTTATGAATTAATTATACTGTAACATTCTCCAGCCTATAAAATGCACAACTCGCATCGATAAACCACAATAGAGGCACACCGGCTGGGCCCCGGAGTACATTTACATCCCTGTCAGAGGATGAAAATTATGATCGGGTATAGTAATCAACTGGCTGATGTGGTGATAGTAGCAAATACAATAGCCATCACCAATCGGTACGCTGAATGGGTGAGTTCGTCCGTTTCTGCCTCCCGCCCAACAGCCTCTGGATGGGGTTCCGTGGATGGTAGCAGCATTTAACGATCGACGAGGACCCCGCTTTCATCATAGATATTGCATCATGGATGCGTAAAATCCGAGAACGATATTAAATCGTAATAGCTGTCAGATATGTTTATGTCGTTTTAAAATTTTAATGTCAACATTATTATGTTGAAGCAGTCATAATTTGTGTCCCCAACTGGCCCACCGCCCCGCACCAATGGGAGGGCCATTTAATGATATTGGTTTGTTTGAAAACCAATCTTCTCTCTGCCTCCGCCTGCAGTGTGTATTCCCGTTTCACCCTCCGCATGGCTGTCTATCAATCGCCAGAGCTTTCCTGCCGGGTTTTAAGCATAACAATATGTACCACTCATTGCAACCCGGGACTGGCAAATGCACTTTGGCGCGGTAGGTATCAGCATATCATCGGCCAACATTGAGACAGGGTGCATCCAAATGGTACGATAAATATTTTCTCACAGCGTGTCTGTGTGCTTCGCCCCGCGTGTACCATGCTGCAGCCGGCGCCCCCTCATTGTGCCTGACGAATGCACGAATACGCCACTCGCTGCATGGTGCTGCACAGTGCGGTAGCAAATTTGAATAATATATTTAAATGGCATAAATATTTTCGTTATTTGTTTACAACTCGATTTATTAATATAATACCATGTAATTCATTTCACTTCTGATCGCAATCAGCGGGAATATGCGTATGCATGATGAGCGCGCATCGTTGCAGGGCATTTGCGTACCGGCATGCAGACGAGCGCTGGTACGCAGCGGCGCTGGTACGAGAGGGTTGAGGTATTTCAATTTAATCCGATCCGATTGCTACCGTTCTGTGCCTGTAGCTACCCCGGTGGCTCTTTTTCACCATTACATGAATGGTGTGTTGGAGGTGGAATTAAAGCGACACAAACTATATTGCACAACCAGCATCGTCGTTCAAGCTGTTTGAGTAGTATGGTTGCTTACGAATTAATATTTAAAAAAAAACATATGAAACTATTTATTAACGCAAACTAAATCACGAAGCCTATAAAAGGAAATCATTAAAAAATGATATCTTTGTACCGAAAGAACGGTAAGGTTCTTACTGGATTTGTCATCGTTTCTCGCAAGCTAACCTTTTACATTATTTAATATACCTTACGGCCGTATGTTTAACTTTCACAGCCACAGTTTTGTTACCTCTATTGAACAAAAATGTCAAACATAAGGTCGATCAATCGATCGAGCTTGCCCGTTCGCGGAAATCAAAACTGTTCCAAGCACAAAGACGAGTAGCGTTAGGATAGTTATCCAACCGACCAATCGACCAATGCCCTGCGCAAGACGGCGTCTGTCATCGTGTAGACAACAGCGACAACATCAATCATAAAATTTAATGGGATAACATAAACAGGAAACAGCAACACAAAGGACAAACGAGCTCACTCGCACACTCCTGTAAAGACGGGACCGGGAGACGTAGTGCTTTGGGTAAACCATCGCGCGTTCGTCCTTTTGCACAGTCCGATCTGAGCAACGAACAGAAGAGTGCTTCCTAAAGCTCACCATCATCATCATCAACAACAAAAACAACAACACTATCAGCATCATCATCATCAGCAGCAGAAGCAGTAGCTGTAGCACAGTTACCCGGCGTTCGTATGGAAAACTTTGAACATTCATAACGAGATTGTACGCATTTAACGATCCTCCCCGGTATATGAATCATGGTCCAAACTCCACAATAGCACCCCCGGTTGTCCCGGGCAGAAAGCGATGCCGGTGGGCGGTATGGTACGCTCGTTTAAAAGAGCCCTTGTAGATACTGTAGTCCTAAAATGGCGGGGAAACGGTGAAACAGGTTGCCGACGTCGTCATTGCCAGCGTACCGGTCCTTAAGGAGCAATTTGAGCGAGCAGTATAAAACGAAATGCCTTTGATTTTCCGGTTCGCCTTTGATCTCTTTGGTAATATTTCCACCGCGCATAACCATGACCTCCCATCCTGGCTGGCTTTTGCGCACCTCGTCACAGGCCGTGGCGAGGTTTCAAAACGGACTCGGACCGGGATGCAAAGCAGCAAGCACATGCACGGCACAACAATTTACGCTCGAAGGGAGAATGAAATGTTTTAAAACAAATTAAAAATATCAATAAACTTACAGCTTCACGGCTTAGCCTTGTTTCGGGAACGATTACCGAGCAGTTGGGTTTAGAGGCGTGCGTTCTTCCTTTGTGCTGTATTAAATCTGCTTTTCGCCAAATGAGCTACTACAGCGATCGTTGAACCGTGCGGATCTCATTCTCGAATGATTGAAGCGGTTTGCGAAATACTCTTACTATACAGTATCATTTAGTTGTGTTGAAATTGTTCCGTAATGGGGGCTGTTTAAAGTGAAACGATGATTATGGAATTTGGAATTTATGTGAAAAAAATCTGTTTGCAGGACTATTATGTGAAAAGTGCTGCCCAATGGCCCAACAAAAAGTAAAACAAAGGTCAGTAAGCAGGATTGAAATGCGATGGAAATTGCATTGCTGCATACAATGCCAACCCGCGGTAAGCAGCAGCCAAAGCTGGAAAAAATAAAACATAGAATATATTGCAGGAATATCCTTCCAGATAATCCTTTATGTTGGTTCGTTCGGTATACGATATTGATTCCGGATTTGAGTCCCCCCCCCCTCTCCCCTTGACGCCTTCACTCATCCCTGTTCAGTTCACACACTGATCAGACCTGCTTCTGCTAGCGGTTAAATGCCAACCAATGGCATCGCCATACGGCACACTTCATCCCACGGGGCAGCGGATATCCGGCGTCATACATAGACTATCACAATGGAGCGATCGAACAAAAAGAAACCGATCGCATCTGCATGTGTATCATTATTCCACCAATATCCTGGTGCCCTTGGTCCATCTCTTCGGGAAAAGATGGAACAATTGCATGAAAAATGGCGCACACTGTGTCGTTTGCTGTTTGGCTCGAGTCCGTTCATTTGTGCTACCGAGCCTGTATCCTTGCTCAGGCTCGCTTGCTTGCCGCAGCGCAGCATTAACAACCGCTCCCAGTGCATTGAGAAGAGCAACTGCAAATGCTGCACTGGAAAAAAGGAATGATGGAAAAATGAAAATTGATCATCGAAGCTTAGTGCAGCACGAAACGAACACAATGGACAATATGGTGAATGCCTATTTTTAATGCAACAACATTCGTTACACAGATACTAGGTACGTTTTCCGTAGTAGTCTGTTACAAACTCATGGGCGTATTAAAACGGCCATCAGTGCGACGAGTGCAAGAAAAATAAATGACATGACTATGGTATAAGCGGATTTGGAAAGTTATTTTACTTTCAGGGCTGAGGGAATGCATTTTTTGTTTACATTGCGATTAGTTGATGGGGAGTTGAGTAAAATATAAATATTGATTGCAGAATTTTTATGTAGTTCTATTCCATCTTTTTTAAATCTTATTCTTCTTCTTTTTCTTTGGCTTTAGAACCGTTGTCGGTCAAGGCCTGCTGCCTGTACCACTTGTGGGGTTGGCTTTCAGTGACTTATGGATTACCCCCCATAGAAGCATAGTCAGTCCTGTGTATGCCGGCACGGTCCATTTAGGGCTTGAACCCATGACGGGAATGTTGTTAAGTCGTACAAGTTGACGAATGTACCACGAGACCGGTTTCTATTTTTATACAACATGAATTATCTCTTCCTCGTGCAAGGTCAAACATGGAGTATGCATAGCCGTATTAAGCTAATACAAAATGTAGATATTATATTCAGCTTACTCAGGACATTCAGTCACTAACAGTACAGAAGACCCGTCCTGGTAAAATTGATGATCGTGAATTTTCACGTTAAAAGCCAAGCGCCATACTACGTGGAAGTTTTAATTAAAGCACTATTTGTGGTTTTTTGTTTATATTATGTTGTATAAGAGAAGCCGGAGCATTACTTTTAAATTGCATTGGAACTCGATGGTTCGAAATAACCTGGGATTTATTGATGATTATAATTTATACCGGAGTACCGATGTTTCCCAATCTGTGTCTGTGGAAACATTGTGAGATTAGTGATCTGTTTTTCTTTATTCTTATTTATTTATTCATTAATTAAAACTCATTAATTGAATTCCCACATCAATTTATGTGCCGTGTGTGCAATTTCATATATTTGGGAGAAAAAGACTACAATAGTTAAGGCGAAAATTGAGGAACATTAAATAATTAAAATGATGAATAAAGAACTGTAAGAATCTTTCTCAGGAAAGAAAGGGATTAAATTGTGTTAGCTCAAACATGACACTTTCCAACTAATGTCACTCAAATATGGTGAAAACATTGCTGCTTACAAGATTATTTTGTGAGTTTCAGCAAAAACTCCTCATCGAGACATTAGTTGGAAGTACAACTGGATTCACACAGTTTGTTCCGACGAATAACATAAAACTGTTGGAACTCTCTTCTCAAAATGCTCGGTTATTTTGGTAGTGTTTGCTATGTTAACAAATTTGTTGGTAATGCATCTAATGTATTTTTTACGACACTTATGGTGGAAAACACCCTCCAGGTTGTACACCGACCATCGTAGAAGAAATTTAAACCTGACACTCTAACCTTGGAGAAGATATGCGCATTATTTGCATCTCATTGCGTATGGAAGCACATCGACAACCAATACAGGGAGTATTTCGATATTGTCACAAACAACGCACCGTGTATCACCGAACACTGCCTTATAGCCTTCAGCTGTAGGCATGTTACATGCCTTCAGTAACTTCAAAAATAAACATATAAACAAGAACGAACATAAAACAACGTGTCTTGTTATACGGAGGAGTATCGGCGTCTGCTTACCAGGCTATCAGTGTTGTGGGTAGTATGTATGCAAAGACTTTCGTAACCATCCCCAACAAGCCAGACTGGGAACAGTGAGATAAAACCAGTTTGTAGTGCCCCGTTCCTAGACGGAAGCGATAGAAAAGGTAGCTGCAAGAGACCGATGCTTCGGTAGGGTTTGTTTGTTTGCGTAAGGTTTGTACTACCAAGATACCCTTGTCTAGGCGGAAAGACAAACTTACTATCGAGGCGCAGGCAAAGCATTACAGTCAAGCAAACTTTGTGAAAATGTTACAGGGCGGTGGTACAGGTAGGAATAGAACTTGCGCGGTCCAGTAGGAGCTGGTGCCCCCCCCATTTTGTCATCAGGCCCTCCAATTTTATAATAGAATGGTCAAATTTCATGTCCATGTTCCATTTGTATCTATCAGGATCAGAATATAAAAAAGCAAAATTAAAGATAACTTTAAAAAGTTAGTCACACCGGAATGCTCAAGCAACCTCTTTACAGTTTTAGCTAAGAAATCGAAGGATTTAACATTGTTTGCCGTACATGAAAAGCTTTATGTATGTGTTCCAAGATAGAGAGAGAGAGAGAGTAAGTGTGTGTGTGTACGTTACTGGCTTACATCGTACCGAACTCTGGTAGAAAATTTGGACGATAAGTTTGGACTGCAATGAAGCAGCACAGGCACCAACAAACGAGCAACGAGAGCAAGTTTCTCTAAACCTTGAGTTTTGCACAGCACCAACATGGAGCTAAAATAGAGCACGTCCACGGCAAGAGAGCATAAAATGTGGAACTTCTGTTTTAGGGTATTATTGTTGTTGCTACTGTTGTTCGATGTTTGTTTGCTGTGTATGTAAATGGGTTTGGTTTCGCTTGTTTGACCACGCCTTCGGATGGTCTTTGGAGCAACGGTGGTTGCCAGGTGTATGCGATGGGGCTGGTGGAACCGACGATTCTGCCAGGATACCGAAACTGACCACTGAGATGAGTACATCGAACAGTACCGTACAGTTCATGTCCCGAATGCCAGTCTAGGGACAGGTGTACACAAACAGACCAAGCGAACAAACACCTATAGATACATGATGTGACATGCGGCCGCCTGTTTGGTTGAAATCAGTAGCTTCCTTTAACGTATAAGAAAAGTAGGCTATAGTAAGCAAAAGATTGTAAAATTTTCTGGAAAATTCTAGCGTGTTTTTCTTATTTGAACAATTATTATTTTCTATTATTTGTTAACATGTCTAGCATAATGCATGTTGCGACAATCTTTTAATTACACTAGTAATTACAGTATTGAATCAAATTACTCACATCACTGTTCTTTCAGCGAAACATAGACCATACAGTGAAGCACATGAAGTTGTTGCACTTTGGTAACCGATGGATTATGGTCTACGTTCAGATAATCATGATGGACGGCGTTATCGTTGTTTCATATTTGTTTCCCTCCGTGTCAAGCATCTGTCTACGCCTGGCACGTTTGTCTGATATCAAACATCTCATGAATAATTCGAAGGTACTTGTGCCACCGTCAGTAGTTGTCTTCTGTGCTAGATGGATGTAAACAAACCTCCCTTCGCAGAATCAGTGTGTCATCGTGGATGGTCATGTAGTTTTAGAATGGCAGGACTTTCGTTCGTATGCCAGGAGAAAATTCTTATCTTTCATCACCGCACCAGACGGATTGATTGACTGACTAGAATAGGCTCCGCTTGACAATTTATCCACGCGCAAATCTTTAAATCCTCACCGGAGTTATTAGGGGCAAACCATTCTACTGAGGATATTTGCAGGAAATATTTGGATTTGAAGCTATAAATATTGCAGATGATGTACCATAAATTTGTAAGCGAATATGTTTTAAGTAATGTGATTCATTGCAAAATATTGAAACATACATATAACCGTTCAAACTACGTATATTACTAGTGTATAAAAAAAGTAAAATAAGGTTTGTCAGCAGAACGATTGGGCTGTCTTGACCATTGCGTGTAACCTGCATCAAAAGATGTCCCATTTTATATCGTTCTCCAGTCGAACACACCTTAGGATTTGCAATGCTGGACTCAATGTTGTCCTATTCCCAGGAGCAAGATTGTAGGTCGACCGTCAGAATTGATAAAAAACGACATTTTTCTCCTTAATTACCCTCCCTGCTGAATGTTAATCTGACAGGAGTATACACCGTTGCGAAGGATAAAGGTAGAAGAGATTGAACATACGCATAAAACGAAATATTTCGATAGCTGTCAGCTTTTCGGGAACGGCTTTATACGATAAGTGTTGATGGGAATATTGGTGAAATGTTTTTTTCTCTCTTCTTAGTTTTCATTGCTATGTACATTACCATTCGAGCTGTTTGCAAAAAAGGCGTACGGCGATACGTTAGAGGGATTTTTCTTAGATTATCAGTATTTTTAAGAGATTCGAATTGTAATAAGTGACACTAGCATCAGATATAATAATTCAACAAATTTAAATGGCATCACATATTACGCAACTACTTAATCGTTGTTATTTAACTTTCAAAACCCACACTCCAAGTGGTGTATCGAAATAAATTCAAAAAAAAAACAAGGGTTGTACTTACTTACAAAAACGTAGCCGTTACATAAAATATATATGTAGCCAATTCTAAACACTACAGCATTAAAAAAAAACTATCCTTTGATCATATTGACTTGATTCTATAATATTGACTCATTACATTGTTTGATCAATCTCACATACTTCGGTTAAGTAAGCTTTCGGCGTAACTTTGTCTAATTATTGTAACTTAAAATTTAGATGAAAGGTATGTTCTAGCGATCCATTTATACATAAAATTAATCGCACGAACTGAGTGCTTCAACTCAACGAATAAATATATTTAAAAAGATCAAACTTCAAGGCTGTGCCTTTGCAACAATGTTTAAATATTTAACATTCAATATGGCAATAGAAACGTGTCAAATACATTACTTTGAAATAGAGAACAGATTGAAAGTACTAATAGGAGTTAACAATTACTCAATTATTTAAAGGCCATACTTGATAATGAAAAAAGTTACATATTGCTGAGATTGTTTTGAGATACGTTAAACTTTAGCAACACGATTCAGCATTCAGCGTAAAATCAGAATAATCACTTAAGTTACATTAGACGTTTATTGGTAGTCGGTGGAATAAACACACACACACACAAGATAGTTTAGTTAGTATTTTAAATTGATTTCTTCTATAACGCACTCGAATGTTGGGACACGTACTGTAAGCGAAATAAAGTCAAGTAAAGCGTGGTTAATTAATATGAGAAACACGTGTTTATACGTTCTTAAATATATTGTCTATTACCACGAGTTTGAAGATACATTTGCTCGATTCTCCCATCGGACGAGCCAGTAAAGCCCGTTGAATGTTGACTCTATAATTGATGATCAGAATCTGCATGTTTGTCAGTTTATGCAAATTTATGCATCTGCAACGTAACGATTTTATCGGACGCTAGCTTGTCATCAAACGCTAGCTGCTTGCATAGACAATGGAGCAAAAGGGCAAGAGAAGTAACTAGTGTGCCGGTGAAGGATTAATGCATATTAATCTTGTTGCTTCTGACAGGTTTATATATGTCCGATGGATTTGCGTGTTCAATTGGTTTTTGGTAGTGTAACGTTTCGTGGTGTGATTTTTTCCCAGTTCAAGCATGTTTCTGTGATTAGTTAAAGTGCCTCGAGTAAGTATGATTTATGCAACATTAGCTCTGTAATTGACTCTAAAGATCTTATCCCTGCAGTCGGTGTACAAACAGTTTTAAATCTATTTCTTTCGAATGATTAACACAAAGATGGTTTGATGACTATGTATGCCACTTGTACCAGGACAGTGGCATAGAAATAGCTATAATGAATTAAATAAAGGGATGTTTTGAATATGGACTGTGTCCTTCTCAACCGATCATTGATTCATTGACTTGTCCGGATATGTGCAGCTTTTTTTTGTTATAACAAGTGGTACCAGCTCTCAACAATCCGGATGCAAAAGCATCTTGTTGCCACCGTCGCAGGCTTATGCCATCAGCTTTACTGAATGGATACTACATACACCCCGTCACCTTCGGAGATTCGAAATTTGAGAGATTGAGAGAAGCTAAACCAAAAATGTAGGGTAGGGTGACCGGAAAAACGACCATCGTTCGAGACATTCGCACAGCAAGTACGCATTTCCGCTGGGCGGTGGTGCGCTGCACGAAGAAAAGAATGCGGTCACGTGTCGAGACAATCGTTATTGAATTTACAAATTTTCCCTGCTGCTAGCGGAGCGGAAATTTTTCGATCATCCAGCACTACACTCGGCAGCGATTGCCGTTGGACAGTCCTACTTGTGGTTCCATCCGCCCCGTATCGCGCACAGTCGACATAAACTCTTTCCTGCATGTGTTCCATTCATGCGGCGTTGTTGCTGCTCCCGATTTGAAGGGCTGTGTGAATTCTGCAAGATTATAAGGGGAATATGGCAAAGGGGAACGAATAAAAGTGATGAAACCGAAAACGGATAAATCTGACGACGACGATGATGATGATGATGTTGATAATATCTTAATGTATAATAAATGAATCATTATTGCATTCGTTCAACGATTGATGACACGTGGAATGCAGCGGTCCCGTGGAAGTGAAATGCTAGCTAATGTAGAAACGGTCCTTAATGCCGGTTGAGTCCAGATAAACATTATTAATAGCTTATAAATTGTTTTCCTAATCCTGCTGAAACGAATTACATGCTAAAAGTTGAGCCACTGTTCAATTTTATAGTAGCAAGCCTTTTTCACAAGAATTTATTTTAAATTTTAGTTGTAAATCAATTTCAGTTTTACAGTAACATTACATTTATTAATTATAGCGTAAAAGTTTCAATCGCTAAGCAATGCATTTCAAGATGATCATTATAATACAAATCTTATGCGCCACTGGTACTACCTTCATCGGTTATGATGATACTTAGTACGAAACGAGCGCATTCGCCATTTTAGTTTTCCACTACAGTAAAAGGAGCTCTCCTTGCTTGTACTTTTCACCTCACCCAGGAGTAGTCTGCGATGCTATTCGCTGTGCGCGTGTTTGTCTAATATTTCCAACCAACCGTAACCGTCCTTATCAGTTTTCGGATACAGGCTATGGTGCGCGAGCCGGCATGACGACGGCGCTGACCAAAAATGTGAGAATTCCGTTTTACACCCAGGGGAAGCAAAAGCCCGGCGCTAGTCGAACCGACCAATGGGTACAAACGGGAGGCTGCAGCTTGTCGATCCGTTTTCCCGTTCATCGCTATCTTTGTTTACCAGCTTTTCTTTTCTGCTGAGCATTACTCCTCGGTGTCTGCTTCTCCACCAGCCTCAGCTTCAACGCCATTTGTGATCTCCGCAAACCTTTTGTTCCCACTTGCCCATGCTTGCGACCGGGCTAGGCCACACCAGGGCCTGTGTCAGAACAAGACGGCACACCTTATCAGGCAAGGTCTGGGAGAACAAATGCGTCGTCGCCGCCGCCGCCGCCAGGATTTGACTGCGGATTCAGTCATGCGTATAAATGTCAGTTGGAAAAACGGCACTCTTCACTGGTTACGCTTCATTTCCCCTTCGGATTTTCTATCAGCGCACCGCAAGCAGCCGCTGACAGCAGCCTACCAACAACGGCAGGTTTCACGCAGACGAAAAATGGAAACACTCCCACATTCACTCCTACAAATGGCGCCCACGTACGCTGCCAGTACATCCTGACGACGGCAAAAACAATCTTCGACCGTGTATGGTCTCAACGAGCGCAAAAAAAACGCGCAAGATAAAAAAGAGTTAAACACAACAAGAAACTCAAATACCTGGAGAATGGAAGAAAATAAGGAAAAATCACACCACATGGAAAGCAAACAATAGGTAAACGAGGCGATTGGGTAGAAAATATCTCGAAAAAAAGACGTAGACGTGGCGTTGGAAAAATAATATAACAAATAATAACTCACGAGGAAAATTGCGTCACAACGTGTGTGAAGTGTGTAGAAGTAGGTTTTGTAAGCGTTGAATTTACACGGGCTTTGATGCATAATTCGTTTATTTAGAAATGGTGAAAGCAGCACTGCATAATATTTACTTTTAGGACAGAGTTCGTGGTTCACAAATATAAAGACACTAATTTTAGGGATAAACAATGTAAATCGAGTTCAAATGTAAATTCCGAGTTCAAATGTAAAAATTCTGTTTGTTTGAACATTACAGTTGAAAGTAAATAGTTCGCAACATAATTAAAATAATACATATTTTTTTATATTTTGAACACCATGTCTTGGTTTGACGTTGACTCGATTCAGCCAATGTTGCTAACCGTAAAATACAGGTGACCCCCGACATACGACTCTATTTTCGACCGAAGTCGTATGTCGATCATCTGTCAATACATAGTTTACAACCAAAGTTGAAAAGTCGATAACTCGAATATCATGTATTTGAACTGCAGTAGAACGTCGATTATCCGTAGGCGGATGTTTATTATTGACTTGTTTATTATAAATCAATTATTCAAATTACACTTCAACGTATTTTTGCCAGTGGAAAGTCATTCATAACGATAATTAACTATTTATATAGTTTATAAAGATTCGAGATATAACCTTTCCTACACGGTATATATTTGTTACAACTTTTAATATTAAAATTCTAGGTCTGATTCAGCTGTGGAAGTCGAAATTTTGTTTCAAAACCGATCCAGGCTCTATTAAACACTGGGAAATGAAACTGAATAAGCTCTGATGATTTTTTGTATGTCGTGAGTCGTTATTTTTCTTTATTAATCGGCGTAAATTCGTTCCACGGAATGTAATATTAGGCTCAACCTGAGAAAAACAACTACCCCGACGGCGTTTTGGGCCGATGTATCCTGTTTTCATACCACGTACAACGGCATGCCGAGCCTTTGAACCAACATTGGTTCATCGCTTCCTTGCCAGTTACTGTATTGAACGAACGAACGCGTAAGCTACTATCACTGCAGCATATCGAAAAGCCTTTTCCTTCACCTTAAGGCTGGGAAGAGAAAGACAAACAAACAAATGATGGTGTCGGAAAAGCAGTCTTTCGGAGCAGTGCGGATCCACCGTACCAATCCGAGGAGCCTATCCTATGAAGGCACTTGGGCATCCCGAGTGAAAGTACGCTTCACGAACGAGACGGTGCTATCGAACGAGATGATGATGGAGCTCTGTGACTCTGTGTATGTGATTTAAAATTATTTTCCGGATGGGCGGTTCCAGTTCAAAACAGCACACATCAGCGAGCACATAACGAAGTGGCCCGCTCAATGGTATTGGTTCACCAGCGTGCCATTCCGTCCTTTTCGTCGCTCAATTCTCCTCTAACTGCTTCCACCATTGAGGGAGACCCTTTGTGCACAGGCAACAGAACCTGAGCTGCTCACAAATACATAACTGCGGGCATCCTCCCCAAAACGATGACGGTGGGAGCGATAAAATTGAATGAATGGCTTATGCTTTTTTTGGTATGTGTCCTACGCCAGACCACAAACACATGCAAACACCGGAGAGTCAGCAGGATGGGGATCCCTGACCTGCCTATCTGGTCCGCGTCTACCTCTGTACGCCTCTGGTTGTGTGCGTGCACTGCCATTGCGCAGAAACCACAGCTTGCGTGTTGCCCACGAAGGTAAAAAGCAGTGGGAGTGTGCACAAATGAACATTCTGCAGCACACCAGAAAGGAGAGGCTGCTGGCAGCATACCAGCATGAACTGGATCGATGATGGAGGGGAACATCCAGCTGGCGGAAGGGAAGGGGGATGCTGCCGTGGTGGCAGAGTTTGGCGAGTTTGCGGACATGATGAGTTTCCGCTTCGTGCTCGCCAAAGTGAAAGCGCAACAATTTCTTTTTGTATGAGTAACTCCGGGCTTACTCACATAGAAAATCTGGAGATATATGTTGCATGCTCAGGCGCGATGCTTGTTTATGTATGGATGGCTGGTTCCATGTGTTGTGCCGAGCAGGGCCCGAACGATCGCAACCCGAACGCCCGAACCGAGGACTGCAGCGTCCCATGGCAAAGGACGATGATGGTCCCACTTTGGTCCCTTGGAGTAGATTCCCCAGGTGGTTGGCTCCTTTTTTTATTTATTAGAATCTGTGCTCCGTCTCTTTCCAGTGGCATATCTCTCGCTCTCTTTCTCGTTCTCCAAAACACATACACACAGACACATAGAAGTTACTCATACTTGCCCGTTGACTTTTAGTGGATTTTCGCATCGCAACAGGAGAATCATGCAGAGTGGAAGATACTCGGGTGCGCTGGCACATGGCGCTCGGTTCCACTGGCGCTGTCAGGGTATGTTTATGTAATGTTAACCCACCGGTCGGATGTTCCGGACGCACTCGAACTGAAAATCCGACACAGTTGCGCGACAGAGTGAAAAGCGTACTTCCACTGACTCTCTCCAACCTCTCTCTTCTCCCTTTTCTCGTGCCTCCATCAGGGCCGTTCGATCCTTGCGCTTCACGCAGCACGAACAGCATGGTCACGGTGTCTCGCTCTTACGGCGAATGATTTTGTTCGCGCACGGATGGGCGTGCTGGAAAATATTTTCCACGCCACTTTTCCATGTGCTAACTCACCCCCCCATCCCCTTGCCAGTTGGTTCCGTTCCCTTTCCCCTCTCAAAATGTTGTCTGTGCACGGTGCACTGCGCTGCTGGTTGGTGGGGAAGATCTTGACTACTCTACAATGGGGGTAGGGGTAGGCTGAAGCAAGCACAATACCCATGCCGAGCAGGAAAACCGCAATAGCCCAGCCTGGTCCGTTCACACCGATGGTATTCTCGTTCGTGTTTGAATCGTTTCGAAAGTGAAGACGAGCTCTGTTCCGCCCTCTGAACTCGCTGGGAAGGACAGCCTGCAGCCCAGTTTAACCACCCGGCCACAACACACAAACAATAATTTTCCAGCCATTGTAAGCTGCAGGGCAGGGGAATCTTATTTTTTATTCATCTCTCATCAGTGTCTTCGGTACCTTTTCTTTTATTGAAATGCGATGGGGACGAAAAGTAAAACAGTCTCAGACACAGATAACAAAAACGTGTCGAGAATTTGATCGTTGTTGAGAGTTTGTTTGTTAAACTTTACTGGAAAGTATGTTTGATTGACAGTGATTCTTATATTGTGTCGATAAAAGATTACCTTTCGTAGGCAGCTACGTGTATTCCATAAATCAATGCATCTTGCAAAACGGGATTTCCATTTCGCAATCAATATCGCTCGATTGGAAGAGGGTTTCGTAATTTAAATTATCATGCATCGTCACATGGGGAAATGGAAAGATTGCATCATGAAGTGACGATTTGATTTATAAACATTTTACTGGCATTTTATCTAATTGTTAAGCTCATTGTGTGAAATTGCCGGACAAAAATCATTGCTTTTGATTGAATTATATCTATTCTAATTAAAGATCTAAGATATCTATGCTAATTATTACTGTGTTGTAAAATGCTTTAAATACTTAATTATAGTTTAACTTTCCTATTTTACTTGCACACTCATAGTTCTAGGCTTTAAAGGACATGACGTTACGAAGCATTTCAACTATGAATGTGAATTGTGTCTGCATGGATATATCATCACTTTCTAAAACGCTGCTCTGACCCTGACCTAAAATTGAACCGAATAATTATTTCAAATTATTTCCATCACATTACAAATCTCCTCCCCTTCGACCGGAATCCAGCAAACAGGTTGAAAGTAGTGCACTCTTGCGTGTGATAATCAATTTATCCGAAAATCAAACATGCACTCGCCACTGTAGTAAGCTTTCTCGTTCTTTCGTATACAATTTTCAACAAAAGCTCGTGCAAAGTGCGAACTGCATTACCTTATCCAACTAAATAGCGTTCATCCGCTACCGGACGCAGCATTGGAATAAAAACTACAAAAAAGCCCAATACTACACGTGAACCCAGCCAACCATTCGAGGCTCGTCTGTCACTCGACCGGATTGGAAATATCCGACTCCCAGAGTGGTACGTTTTTTCGCGCAGTTTTGCCGGAACTGCCCCGTTGGTACCTAACCTAAACCCAGAGCGTGCGTGCATAGCGTATCGTCGAACTGACCACGACCGCACGGTGTACCAGCACTGGAATGTACAGACTGCAAGTTGTACCAAAGGGGCCTTTCGCTCTTCCCAGCCCTCCCCTTGGCAACGAGGCACAGCTCGCACACGATGGCAAAACTTTCAACTCCAGTAGATTCACATGGTTTCTTCAACCGTGCAATAATAGGACGGGTTGTCGAAAAAAGGGTCCCTCAACTGTGGTGCGCATGGTCCAACCCGGTTCAGGCTCCATCTCTACACGCCAGGGAGCTGATTTCCAGTGCCGGATAGCTGAAGCAACATAGTCCCACCACCACCACCACCTACTCACTACTTCCACTGGTCGGACAACTCACATTCGCGTCTGACAGACTCGCGCACAACCCTCCGTCGGTGTGTTAGTACACTGTCTGGGGATGACGATTTTCTTCCGGTTCGTTGAGGCGTAACCCGATGCGCGTCAGTCGGAAAAATGGGAGTCAGACTGGAAAATTTGACTGCGCGCGCACTGGACTCCGTCATCGTCATCATCATCGTGATTGTCCTGATGATTGTTCTAAGCTCGAATGAAATCATATAAAATGACCATCATCTTGCCTGGGAATTCTCTTTCTCACTCACTTTGGGCGACCACAAAGTAAACGAAATAAGCACACAACCAAAAAGGAAAGGAAGAAAAAAACCATCCACCACAGACATTGAAACTGGCCCAGAAACGTGAAGTCCTTGCCTACCACCATCCATCACACCTAGGTCCTAGGATCGTGCCGCGAATGGCCCCAGGAGGAGGAAACGAGACGACGGCAAAAGCCTTCCTTTAGTGTAACCCGGGTCGCTGATTAGTAGACTGTACCAAATCTATTCCCTTTACGGTCTAGATGGCATCGGGTATCGAGCGACCGGGTCCGTTCGAATTCGGCCCGTTTCGGGCCGCAGATGCATGGAGTCGGGCAAGGGCAAGGACATCGGGCACGGATGGAGGATACGCTGCGCTCGTGAATGATCGTGTCGAACGGATCAGCGCCTCCACGTGAGTCCAATCTTCCGCACCAGAGAGATTTAGACATAAATTTTCATACCCCAGCAGTTACAGATGATTTCGATCCAGATTCTTCTGGCAAACCGGTATCAGCCGGCAATTTATGGCGAATTCTTTTGCAGTTTTTGTTTGTGTTATTTCTATACCAATTCTACGCCGAAATTTCTATGCAGACAATTGTCGCTAAGATTTCACTAACAAAATAATACTTTGTGAACAATATTACGTAAATTGTATTGGGTCAGGGGTTCATTAGAAACAGTTCGGTGGGACAGCGAATCTACGCTTTTGAAGCCATCTTGGAGCTGTGTAAGATCTCAGTATTCAGTATGTTGTGTTTGCTGAAATTCACATCCTAGAGTTCTACAAGCCGTCGGCAATCTGTACTTCATGCCATACACAAGTACACAAAGACACGCCTACCCTGTTCAGATTGTTGCCAGGTTACTGTGCTGCTAGTTAGATTGATTATGCCGACGGGAGTTCAAATGTTTCACCGTTGTTGACATGTACATCATTGTCAGAGAATGATTGCTGACTTCTGGTTCTAGTGCAATATTCGGTGAAAATTTGTCAAGGAGTAAGTAGCATAGTATAAACATTAAGTAATAAACTATTGTAAGACATGTCAATAAAAAGAGTTGATTAAGTACTAAAATGCTTTTAGAACGAATGCAAAAGAAACTCGGTGGTTGAACGGAAAACAAGATGATTTCTAAAAGGCCGTACATGGTTTGATTCCATTATGTATAGAAAGGGTTTTCTTATGCAGAATTTATTATTTTTTTGTGACTAAGAGCAAGCTAGCAACAGAAACATAATTCATTATGCGGCCACAGTTCAAAATTATAACAACTTTTTAGGATTTCATTCCATATACAATGGCATCCATTTTATCGTTTACATTCACATTCTATTTTTAGCGAAGAAACAAACTTATTCCATTTTCCATGCAGATACAATTCTCAGCATCTTATCCGATGGTCAGGGAAACAAACAAATGCGAACAGATATCCATCCGACTGACTGGGCGATCCAATTTGGACATCCCTTGCCATTGATGGGGCAGCAGTTGGACCCAGCACCCAGTCTATTTCGATTCCGTTCATTGTACACGCCAAGCCGTACGAAACGTTCGTACCGCAGAGCGGGCTTTATCATCCCTTCGAACAGCTTTGGTGTCCGGCGCTGAGCAAAATCCATGGACATGTATACGTACATATAAAATCTGAATATAAAAAAAAACACACACACAACAAAGCATAAAAAAATCACAAAACCTACACAATTGTTCAAGCGAACAGGACGACCTGGACAAGCGGCTGATATGCGCCATAGAATTTTGTGTTGATATTTTATACGCATGACTAATTTTAATCAAAAAATATCCCATTTTGTCCGTTGGCTGGAAAATTTTAACAAATAACAAAGGAGCACTGCTAGAATGAGGGAAGAGAAGTTATGATAAAAACGAAGCTGCTATTGTGGCGCGGTACTGCGGGGCCACCGCACCGGAGCGGCTACCGGCGGACAGGATGTTGGAGGTGTTTGAGCACGATCTGGTTGCATTGTTTCCGAAACCGTGCGCCTAGTCAAGGGTAAGTTGAAGATTCGCTTTGGTTCTTGTGTATCAGATTGTGATAAAGGTGAAAGTCTTCCAAACGGTGGCGTTAATATAGAGCTTTTAACGATTTCTTTTCTTTGTGTGTAATGTTTTTAGGTATTTCGATTTGCGAAAAGTTGATAACAATCCTTTAAGCTGTTCTAAATTTTTTCGTTTTGTGAATTGTTAGAGGAAATGGGTAAAAAACTCCTCAATATGATACCCCACATACAAACAATTACGCGAAAAACAACTTGTCGAATTGTCGAAATAAATAAAATAACCTTGAAAGCTGTAACAAATCAGTTTCCCTTCAGGTGCTCACGTTTGTTTCCAAACGGCGTACCGATACATCAGGAAATTCTCAAGAGTGCTATTTTCACACAGTTTGTATTTCATTTCCAACCGTTTATAATTGAATCCAGCACCTCTGTATTGCAAATACGTAAGGAAAGATCTATTACCTGACCATCAGCTATACCTTTCTGGACATTTCAGCCCTGGCATTGTTCTGCTATCGTAATTGATTGTAATAGCTGTCGATTAATTCATCTCAAAGAACACCATGGGACTGTAGTGTTTTAACCGTCACACGCGCTGTAGCAGTAGTAAGCGGTAAATTGTCGAGCAAAGCACATAAATTATATCGATCGTGGATAGAGTTTGAATGTTTAAACCTTACTCTCATTTACGTTAGAAGGATGAAAATAATTGCAAACAATTACAATACTGACATTTCTGGTTTCTCCGTTAGCAGGGTTAGCGAAAGTGACAAACGCTCCAAAATATATACGAAGTATACTTCCAGTGGAAAGGAATGAAACGGGAGAAGACATTTCAATAGAAACACTGGTTTATCTCTCATACATTCCATATTACCTAGACGCGGATGAAGCAAAATCAAATGAAGGCGAGTTTGAGAGTATTTATTTTTTCATAAACCTTTAAATGTAAGCATCTCCATCACTTACTTCGTACACCAAAACGTGTTCATAGTCTTTCTCTCACACACACACATGCACACACACTCACATAATTTCCTATGCCTCAGAAGAAATTTGGCGTTGTTAGCTGCTGAATATTCATCATACTAAGTGAAAGCTTTCACATTTTTGGCCAAATGGAAATAAGTAGACATTTTTTTGTTTGTATACTCTACGATTTGGGACGAGACGTTGGTCTCTCCGTAATGGCAAACAAGGCTCTTCTGCCATTAAGGTAATGAGTATTATGATGACAGCAAAAGCATCCATTATAGGTGCAAACATGTTTGTTGGTCGTCTTCTTTGGATCAGAATCATTACATAGATGATATAAAAGCTGCTGTCAAAGGCATCAAACTTATACATTGTAACGAAACGTTGTAATTTTTTTAAGGTTTATATATTTGGTTGTTGTTTTTCTCGTTATGAAAGACAACATTTCTTTTCATAATAATTACGGGTCTTTCAGAAGCGAATCTGTGTTAATTATCATGCATTCAAAATGCATTCACATAATACAACATTCATGACAACATTCTATTAAAAGAAACAAACCATATCTTTTCACATAATGCAACATTGATACTTGAATGTCGTTGCAATGCAAACACACTAATTACATGAGAAAGGGTTCCAATTAGTCCAGTTTTTCATAGGTGCAAATAATATACAGAAATTGCATTGAAAGACTCACTTCCTAGTTCCCTCCGGCGTTTTGGAACGTCTCTAGCCAAAGTGTGTGCTTGTGCACACTGTTGTCAACAAAGACAAGGCCTCTTGTTACAAATAAAGAAGGCATTCAGCTTCATGTTGGCCCACTGAAAATTAACACACAAATAACCACAACACATATACCGACCGTCGAAAGAGCAATAGACAGGCGGTGAGTGTCATCTAGTGTTTTAATTAACCACTTGCTTCTTGCGTTTCAAGAAGCGCTTGTCACATGTGCATGCTGTTTTCGCCGCCTTGGCCTGGGTTCATCTTGTAATGAAATGGGCGTGATAGGAGAAACGTTATCCGTTTTCACAAAAGCATCGTTATGATGGCAGAGTGCTGTTGCACATTTTTGTATGCAATTTTTAATTGCCATGTGGAGAATAGTATGTCGTAAGAGAGTGGTCTTAAAGTGGCATTAAATTGAACAATTGGCTCACTCATGTTTGAATTATGAATGAGGTGAACTGTGTATGATTATCCTAATTGTTCTGATTATCAAAAAAAAAGTTAATGATTATTTAAAACTAAGTATAATATTGTTTTCAACGCCTAGGAAAATAAAACAAATAAAGCTTAAGAAAGATAACATGTGAATAAAAATTTAGGGAATAACAAAACGAAATTCGCATGGTTTTTATCTTTCCTCAACCTTTGTCCATATATTGCCATAGAGAAGCGAGCTATCCCGAAGTATCTTCTCAGTGAGGCGTTTCCTCGTCCTCTAGGCTTAGCCATAGCATGACATGGGGTGGTTGCAGATGAAGCGTATAGCAAGGATGTTAAATTACTGGGCTAGCCTGCGATCGCCCGTTAGTAACGCTATCAAGATAATGACAACTGGCTTTATTCGGATTTTTATTCACAGAATAGCAGAAATGAAATACAGAGTGTTAGCTAAACAATGGTTTAGTTATACTTTTTCGTTTAGTCGTCATTACAAAAAGTTACATCAGATATATTTATATGCCATGAGATGTTAGTTATTATTATGGTTTAGTTTGCCAAAGTATGTTATAACCCTTCAACTATATCTTCAAAGGATAAACACACAATTCAATTGTGTACTACTTTAGTATGAATATCGAATATTTAACAAATTATAATGTTTGAGAAGAAGACAGAGTGCATGATAATCCCTTATGAAAAGCTAAAACTCTTATTCGTCATCCACTATCAAGACCTAGATTTGTCCACAACATCTTGCCATCTGACAAAAATAAGTTCACCATTGCGTCGGTTACGAAACTCTTTAGAAACTGCCCCGGAAACAGCAGTGGATCCAACAACTTATCTACACAATGGGTTTTATGTTTCTCGATTTCCTTTCCGGTTTCCTGTGTCGAAGCCGATGGGTGCTGCCGACCACAGCCGGCACCGCCACCGGCACCGATGGACCACAGCGACTTTCTCAGTCGCTCAAGCCAAGTTCGATCTGAGTAATGTTTGGTCAAAACAGCAATGAAACATGGAGCAAAAGATTTATAGACGGAAAAATAATTCAACCAACTAAATTCTCTCTGCCGGTCCCTACAATAGACTCACACCGAAGGACGCATACGCAACGCGTTATGATGCTTGTACTTTGGCGTTAGTAATCTGTGAGGTTCATTATGGCAAGCACGTGTGCATCCTATCTTATTTTTTGGGTTTATGCTTCACAAAATGCACACCAGTTAAACGTGTTTCTACAACAGATATACAGCTTTTACATGGTTTTCAAACATAGCGCATAATTTAATCTCATTTAGTACATGTAATAATGAGTTTGCTATGTCATGTGACACAACATCTGAAACATGTAAGAGCCAAAATAGTATTCATGCAAACTAGGAAATGTGTATGGTAAGGGCCTTGATTTTTGCTTTTATTTTGTCCAAATTACATAACATTTTAAGACGCTCGAATTTTCACGCTCGCTACCTACACCTTAAAGCCACCCAGAAACATCGCTCGATGCCACACTGGCCACATAGTCCCAGTAAGTCCCTCGCAATCTTTAATATGAATCATTTTCAACCAACCGATTCGAAATAAAATAGGCATTTGCCGGCAGGAAGCAACGTTTCCCATTGCCAGGGATGCGAACACGCCGCTCCGTAGGCCTCCGTGGCGGTGCCTGGCCACCGGCAAGCGATCCAGCCCTTGACTCTATCGCGCATGCCTTTTCGTTCCGCCTCACGGCAAATGTGTTTTCTAGCGTTACCGAGGGTGTCCCCAGCTAGGATGAAGCATCTAACGCATATCAAACCAAGTTCCGCACGCCACAGTGACGCGGCGGTGTGTTGCGAAATGTGTGTTCCCGCGTGCGGGTTGGCAAGGCCCCGGTACATTTTGGTGGCGTTCTAATTCCTACCGTCTTGCAAACTCGCATGTTGATTACAGGCCGATGCTGCCGGCAGCGAGCGTACAGGGGTACTCGAGGCTGGGGTGCCAACGAAGAACGAGCATTGCCGAATAGCGGCAGGATAAAACCGTAAACGTGTTTCAATTTGAGGCGATTCGTTGAGCGGATTTAAAGTATCAAATTGAAAAACAAATTCCTGGCACTCGCCAAACAGGGATGTTCTCCCGGCAAATGCGTGCAGACTGGGGCAATATTCATCAAACAAATCACTACAAAACGCTTCAAACTCAAATTTACAATGCAATCATATAAAAAATCCGCAACTCGTTGGATGTAATGGTTGGGAAAAGACTTTTATTTCTCTGAGGGGTTAACAGGAACGTAGGAATAGCTATCGGGCGTGAGCCTCGTCGTGCAGGCAAGCCGCAGTGATAAATTTGGATGCTTCACATTCTTCACTCAAGTGAAGTGAGTTCAGTTAATTAACCCCTATGACAACCGTAAGTGTTTGTGCCATCAAAGAGGGGAAAGTAAAGGTTAATCCATGGTAGGAATGGAAGCGAATTTTATGTTTTGTAATGTTTTTCGCTGATTTTTATGAAGGCAAATACCAATCGTTTTTAATAAGAACACAAGAATATTGATCTGGCACAAACAATAATCGAAGCGAATCGAAACCAAACGCATGAACCGGAACTCCATGCTGACGACAACAACCGGTATCCCTGTGAGATTTGCTTCTTCGTTTCCTCAAATACTTAGCCATAGCGCTCAGTGCTTTCCACGTGGAGGATGGCAGGCACCAGTCTGTACAGCTCACTGAGGGAGTATCCGGCAATGGCTTGCTCATAGCATCAAACTACCAAAAACATTCTATAGACACAACCAAAAATACGACACTAGCTGCAGAGCTAGCCAAGCGAACCGAGTAAAGATGCCAGAACCTGGCAACGGCATGCCTGTCCCTTCATTGGAAGTGGCTCCTTCCTCTCTTGCTTATTTGTGTGCCTTGATTGTGCTTGTACGTTCCGGGCTGTCAAGAACAGCTGACAATACTTCTGTAGGTACGGTGTAGATTTTCGCAAGCATTACGAGCCCAGCCCAGTTGTCTTGAATGCGATTTCCAAAGTCCTTGAGTGTGTGTGCGCATATGAGTATATTGGTGTGCTTGCGCGCGCACTACTACCGTCGACCGACGACCGTCGAAAGATGGTTTTGTTGTCTTGGAAACTTCCGCTTGAGCTCCTGCTCAGCTGTCAGCGTCGATGAAAACTCAACATCGCAGAGCCGGCATTTCTCATCCAGATCGCAATCGCTGCTATCCAAACTGTTGTGATCTCAACTTTCTTTACCTACCCAATCCATGCTGGGGCTTTGCTTGAGCTCAGGCAACGTCTTCCAGCTCTGCCATCCACTGCACTGAAAACTGCATCTCTGAGATGGTCTGTGTTAGTCACACGTCTCAATCGGCTCCTTTTTTTTGGGTTTCATTCTTCCTAACACTCTCTCGTGTGTTTGTCGGTTTGCGCAGGTCCGTTCCGCATCAGTTGACTTAATGAATAATGCAATCAGTTCCCTCTCGAACCATGGCAAGGACCTCGACCTCGCCAGCGTTGGATTGCGTCGTCACTTGAAATGACAACACTACAGCCGCCCTTTGCACCATTCTTCGCACCATTCTTCCGCTTCCGCTAGCTTCCTCGTCAGCTTGGGCGGCAGGCCCAGCCGTGGCCCGGCATCGGCACGTTCCGGTTTCGCCAGATTCATTCCCCGCCAGGTTCGGGTAAGCGACGCACCGGTTTTTCCACACGGTTTCCCAATGAGCCAACGAAGGGCGAAGGACGATTTTGATGCGAATGACTGACTCCGGAGGGTTGTTTGCTGATGGATTCCTCTGACGGTGCAACCCGGGCGGATACGGATTTTTGAAATGGGGGTGTAGGCCGACGCCGAAGTCATATGGTTTTCGGCGAAGTTTTTGGAGCGGAAAGAAGTGAGGAAAATCGATATCGCTCGGAAGCCGTCCTGTCGTGGACACCCCCCGGTTATCGCTCTAGAGAGCCTCCGTAGGAGACACAGATTCCGGACGTTGACATTGGCCGTATCTGCATACTGGGCGGCAATGGCAAGCCTTTTTTCTGCTATGTTTTGTCTTGCTAGTGCAGCTTCAAGAAACGCGTAAAAGATACATAGGTTTCTTGCCGTATTTGAGTATAATTTAGTAGAGTCATAGAGACATTTAAATGTCTTATTTTTCAACGACAAAATACTATGTAAAAGAATAAAAGTGCACAATAAGATAATGAATAAAATTTGACCGTTACAATTATGTGAGAAGTGCTCAAACAATACTACTTCTTCTTCTTTGTCTCAACAACCGTTGTCGGTCAAGGCCTGCCTGTACCACTTGTGGGCTTTGGCTTTTAGTGACTAATTGATTTCCCCCCATAGCAGGATAGTCAATCCTACGTACGGCGGCGCGGTATATTTGGGGATCGAACCCATGACGAGCATGTTGTTAAGTCGTACGAGTTGACGACTGTGCTACGAGACCGGCTTAACAAACAACTGCTGAAACAATACACTTGTGGTAAATGATGCCCTAGTTTTGTATTGAATTAAGCACAAATATAACTTCTAGTATCATTGTACAATGTCTTTATGAAGTTCTGTTAAGTGTATGTACATATGAGGAGAGGCTTTCTGTCTGAAACATTGTACATCCATTGTACTATTGTCCTGTTATCATTTGTTTGCATATGTGTTAACAAATAGTTGTACGTAAAATTGACTCACCAAAACAATGCACTTTGACCGACTTTTGACAAACAGCAAGCTCGTCCCGACTTAACAGCAGCAACAGTTTCCACTTCCCTCCGCAATGCATTAATCATCTCACATTTAACCCATTAAACGATTGTCCGAGCCCGTTTCCAATGCAAATAGAGCGTTTGTTGGTCAACTGTTAACAGCACCTTTCGAGTGAGAAAAGGCATACGAGGGAAGGAAACCACCGCTCCCCATCGATCATCGTATATAATGGACAGCCCAGCCAAAATAAAAGGACAATCAAAAGAAAACAAGCAAAAAAAAGATGACAATGCTTTGCAAATATATACAATTTTGCATAAGCAACATGCCAGCCATTTTCTTTAACCGGGCAAACAACCGGGTCGAACAATATGTGGAGCTTTATCATCACGCAAAATATATTTGAATAGCAAACAGAACAACGGCACGCTTATCGCCCATTTCCGCGGCGAATGTGACGCACAGCAGCACCACCATCAGCAGTAGCAGGCCGCAGTGCCCGTGGAGCGAAACGTAAAATTAATAACGGTTCACAAAAAAAAAGGTTGACAAAAATTAACTCACCTCTTTCAAGTACGGTGATATAGAGCACAAAAAAGAATGTCGTAAAATATTCATTTTTCCAAACACTGCCGTTTCGGCGCCAAAGGAGAAACCGACTGGGGACTGCACGTGTTATTCGCACATGCCTGCATGAAGGCGCAAAATAGATTTTCACTTTAAATTTTTGATGATAGATTCGATTTTCGCACTATACATACATTAAATTGCAAATTTTACCACTTTCGCTTGTTGTTATTCGCTAGTATACTTCATTGCTAGTTCAAAGAAGTAGGTGACGCACGCTGGTACGCTTGGTACCTTACTTATTTAAATTCTGTTGACGGATTAGGCCATGACTGATATCTTCGTAATATTTGTAAATAGATGAAATATGCAAAAAATGACGTATAATGAGTTGCTGATATAAAGAATCAGTTGTAGACTAAACGCATTATTTACACACGTCATTTGCTATAAACTCGAATGTGGTTCCACTCACGCCCGGACTGCCTCTGTAGCTCCATAGCAAGGACTGATAATAAGGTTATTGATTGAATGTAAGCAAAGTCGATTTTTTTTTGGAGAAACGGTCCGAAAAGGCCGTTTTGCCTAGAAAAAAATAATGAAAACATATAAACTATGATTTCATATTTCATCTAGATTCTAGAACATCGATTTCCATCAAAACAGCTTGATTAACTAGTTCGTCTCATTTCATTGCAGGGTGTGAAAAGTGCAAAGCACTTCCGACGTGATTCTTTTGCCGTGGGTGTCGCTTTTGATATTCCTCTTTTCCGGTGAATGAGTCAAGCGCAAGAACACACACACACACATATATATATATAAACTACAAAAATTAAGCACATCCAACACTGAACTGAGAAGATACACAATGATATTTTCACTTGCCGGTGTAGTATGATATTGTATAGGAAAAAAGGGGCCTTACATTCACATCGTGCCCCATAGCAAAAATGCCACCTTGGTAAAATGGCAACGAAAAAAGGCAAAAAAAAAAAAAGAAAGGACGGATGTGTCAGACGCGCACAGGATATTTGGCTCGACGCGGCCGTTTGTGGAAAACAAAAGCAGTATCTAGGAAGGCTTTTCTTTGACAGCGGACACGGTCGATGGGGTCATCCGAGGATTATCCAAAGCACCGACGAAGCGCCATTACAGTGCAGAATAAATGTGTACCTATAGTGTATTTTAACATTTTCAAGTAGTGTTATGCAGACATAATTTGTTGTATAAAAGAAAATACACATCACAAGCATTTTTAGTTAATTCTCGATTGATTTTGTGAATTATAAATTTTAAGTATTATTTTCTTACGAGAGTTAAGAGCTCTTTGTGTAGCTTCGCACACTCCATACGCTCTATGTAGCTCTTTACTATTATAAATAGTCATAAGCAAAAATAAGCAAATATCTCACATATTTCAATAACATTAATACAAATCATCAGTTTCATCTACGATAAAAAAGATTAAATAGAACATAAATAATAATAAACGAATAATATAATTAGATCAATGTAATTGTAAACAAATACAGTAACAAATCACAGAAAAAGATAACAATATAGACTAACGCCGTAATAAGCAGTTAAATAAAACCAACCGACAATAAAATAGGATGTCAGATACAGTGTTTCAAATATTTACATATATGAAAGTAAAACCAAGAAAGTTAAACTAATCACGAATAACATAATTTATCCGTCTAGCTTATCCTTGGCGCATAGCTTATCGTGTCCTTAGCTTAGCTTATTCAAACGTATAGCGGATATTACGAATGAAACAATTTTTTAGAATGCTATGTAATGATGGGTATTAGTTCATTTTTTTTTGACGAATTAAAATAAATCGTACAAAATAAAATAATGCTTCCTAATCATTCGTTTAACAATCCGTTCCGTACGAGGTGAACATCACTGTAAGCAATGTAGTGAACCCAAATAGGTTCAAAACGGTTTTGGACCACAATCGCTGACAATAGACACCGAGAAAGCGCCACCGATACTCACAAACATCGCGATCATATCGCACTTTCCGCCAACGAACCCCACCCGATGGTCCGGACGAAATGAAGTAAAAGAACACTCCCACAGAAACGGATTTGCCACCACGACACCGGAAGCTGCTGGTGGAAAGTGGCTTTTCATGCAGCATTCACGAGACAATGGAATAGATAAAATTATTATATTCCCTCTGTGCTGTGCTCCATTCCATCCCGTCTCCGTTCCTATTCTTTGATTTGCCATGGAAGCTACTGTTTTACCATGCCTCGCTGTACAGCAGCAACAACGCTGTTTACGAACGCCTTAGGGTGCAAGGCCGCTGTCCGCTTGTCGGTTGACTTAGCGGGGCGAGGGCGGTGGGTATTTTCAGGCCAGCTTTTTTGGTGTGTCCATTTGACTTTGCGCACATTTCGGGGATAGCTGGGCCGCTCTGTACGCTACGTTGGCTGTGCCGGGACGAGGATAATACAGTAGCCAGAATCAAACCACACAAACCAAAACACTGAGCATTTAACAAAAACGCGCGCACACACACACACATCCGCACAGAAAGTAGAAATACTCCACGGCTACGATTTATGGTTGTCGGAGCAGGGCGTGCCCAATGCATGCAGATTCGGTGTCTTTTACGGATACCGCAGATAGAACATCCGTATCACGTCGTAAATTCACACAGCCAAGAACAAGACGGTCCCGTTAAGAGCGGAAACCGGAAGACGGGGTCCCATCGTGGTTTGGCGCGATAATAGCCGAACGTGGGGAAATATTATATATGAAGTTGCTGTCAACCTTTATCATTAAATTATATGTTTTATCCCTCTTCGCAACCATTTGGTCAGCATTCACGATGGAGCGCTCGGGAGCATTTCGCAGTTGGGGTTTATTAACGATTTGCGCCCATTTTCCGGGCTTTCGTTTAGGAAGCTATAATATATTCCTTTGGTCAGCACTTTTGTTCCATTGTGTGTTGTAGAATTTTCAGGATAATCGCAAAGCTAGTGTGTGTGTGTATTTGTATGCGACTGGTTGGTTATCTTGTCTAATTTAATTTAATTTGCTACAAGAATGGCCAGGCGTCTCCATTGACTTTTTCGTTTTGTACGAATGAAAATATTACCTACAGAAATGAGGTATTAAAGACCATGTTTTTAATTTAACTTTTGCAAACTTCAAATCAAAGCTTTGCTGTAAAGAGTCGCTTGTTCCAGGTTTGTTTATTGAAAAGAAGCCTCTGAATGTCCATATCCACGAGTTTGAACTGTGTGATGAAGTTCAACAAAACCACTTTCATTAGACCAACAGCCACTAAATTACAGTAGTACTATTGTTTCGTAATTGTGTATGCCCCTACACAGTACCAGGGCATATGTGTTCATGCATCATTCTACAAATGCTTAACGAACAAAAACCACCAGAAGCAGTTACTCCGCGAACTCCGGCGAGCTGAAAGTGCGTTTCATTATGCGTTTTACATACTTTGCCCACCAACCCATTTGGTGTACATTATTAGCTGGAGTGGAAGCGAAGAAGTATTGTAACCCGGCTCGTTTTCTCATTCGGCCAATTACCGTTGGCACTTTAGTGGCGTCGTGGTAAACGGGTGTTGATCGAGATGAAAATAATAATTTCCCAACCACAACAATACTAGCGAACACTGGACACCGCACTGGCTGTCACGGTGTGTGGTTTGCACCTATGTCCACGGGCATATGGACCTACGATCAGACACGCATCGACAATGTTTGTAATGTGCGGAAGATCGACTGTTTCCCGCAGCAGGATGGACATACTGCTGTTCGGAATGTTATTTCATGTTTTGCTCTATAAAACTGTAAATATTGTTCCGTTCACAATCCTACTGCTCTATGGAAGTGTGTGATTTTTTATATAACAATCTCAAAACTTTTAGAGGGCTGAGAACAACTAATGTATATATGATGTAGTCTGTTGTATGATGTCGTAAAAAGTATATAAAAATACAAATAAACAAAAAAATTGACAGATATGATTTTAACTACTTAAGCCAGTGGTTTTCAACCTGGGAGAAATTGTTGGTTTTGGAGCCGAGGGAGGGGATATTAAAAAGATAGATTAGAAAACCGCTTATTCATCCAATAATCAACTGGAGGCGAACATTTTAGAAGGGTGTTGGAACTGAAAATTGAAGTGCAATAACTTCCTATTAAATCCAAAGTAAGCTTATCAAGCTGCAACATAATTTTAAGCAAAACCAGTGCTTAAAGAGACTGTGCTTAGGGATGTGTGATCCGATCAGCAATTCATTGCATCATGTTGGGAAAACGGTCAACTTTGCCAACTTTAGACATTACTTAGGACCAACTTAGAAACAATAGATAAGTCATCCAAAAATGATAAGCAGCTCACTTAGATAAAACCACTTAGACGATTCCGAAATACAATCGCCAACTCGTAAGACTTTATAACATACCGGTTATAGCTTGAGGTCTCGTATGTACCGTTCCCCCGTAGCGAGAACTGACTATTCGGCTGCATGGTACTGACAAGTCTCAAATGCCTGTATAGACCAGCATTACCGCGTAGGTCGTTACGCCAAATAGAACAAGATTTAAACTACTTGTCTTCTTGTATCATATCACCACTTCAAAAAAAATAGTTTCGGAAGGTTTCAGTACCTACAGCTTTTTTTATTTGTCCTAATAGTTATAAAATAACTGACAAATTGTGTAGGACAATAACATTAGCTAATCAAATTTTATGGAACAAAGCAGAATATGACAAAGCTACTAAAAATAAGAAATATTTGTATCACTATTCAATATCTGTGCTTGTAATATTAATTGCATTGAAACATTAAAAAATGAGTTTGAAATAACTGTTTCTAGAAAACGTAAAAATCGAAACGAAACAATTCAACGGTTATGGTGAAAGATTATTAACAGCATTCTGCACAGAGTGAATATATAATACAATAAATAGGAATATTTAAAGAATATCCAATTTTTTGCGCATGTTTCATCAACAATTATTTTTATCCTTTAATTTAAATAAAAACTTCCTCGATTCTAAAAAAAGCTGCGTTATTGCCTAAATAAGCTTTTGCTTGCTTTGATGATATTTTAAAATGATATTTTAGTAAGGATATAGCCAAATTCATAATTAAACGTATCGCTTTTTGTTTGTTTCAACAATGCTAGTGAACCACAAAATTTGTCTAAATTAATAAACTTCTAAACAAATAAAAAAACCCATAATTTATTGTTGTGTATGAGACTAGGATACGTGGCTTGAACCTATGTTCGCCATGTGGTTAGTTCATCCCACTTTAGGACTGTACCATCTCAAGCAACAAAATTAACATGATCTCTATCCAACAGACCATCCACCATACAAACAGTACAAGAAAGCAGGTTGATTTTGTTGCTTTAGACTAGACATCTCCAAAAAATCAACATTATAGTATGAACTAATGTTACTTACCATAAAGGATAATTTACTATTTGCATCACTTTAGCACACACACTTCTTTTTGCTATCACTTTATAATAAATATGTCCCAATTGTTTTTAATTATTCATTAAAACTGATCAAGGATTTCACACGACACGCCACGATTACAAACCGTATAGAGTCCTTAAAAATTGGATTTAAATTGTAGAGACGGTCGCCCAATTGTTGATCTCGCGTAATAACAGTAACAGCCGATTATGTCTTTTGAAATCTGTTATAGTGGGTTAAAGTATTTTTTAGAATGGATCCATTGCAATGATATGAGCTAATTGTACCAATTAGCTAACCAACATGACCTAGAACCTTCAACCAGTTGCTTTCGCCAGATTAAGCTACGAACGGGAGAGGTGCGGACACTTCTGCCACATAACGGTAACGGTTCACTTGAAAATGGTGATATACAACTGTGCTTAATCTGTTTCATTCGCAGAGTTCTATCAACATGCACATTCACATTGTTCACTGATTTATGTTCCTTATAATATTGGTAGAGTAGGGATTACAAGGGCTTGTAACATTAACGAGAAACTGGATTCAATTTCACTCTTTACTGTGTTAATGTTTACACTTTTTTCATACTTTAGATGTTTTACACTTTTTACACTGCTTAATCCGCCACAGAATTTATCAATCAGAAAGCACGCGTCACTGCTACTAGCACTCACGTTATGTTGCGTTACAAGCGTTACTTTGCCTTTCTGCTTCGCTCATGCGGAACGATTGGTGCGAAATTTAAACGAATTAACCACATTTATCAAATGTAAGTCACTCAGCCAGCCGGTGAATGGTTTAGGGAAGGGGGGGTTAACGGGCTCAATCACTCGATCCACTCGGTCCGATTTTCTTCACCCTCACTGCTTTTTCTTCGCTTCGCTTTCGCTTACCGGATACACTCACTCAAAATCGAAGACGCTCGGTGACCGGCAAAACGATGCAAATGCTAATTTTTGCCAGCCCCGAATATTCTAATGCCGTGTGTTTTTCTACCGTTTCCGTGTTTACTTTCGATCAGACCTCCTTCGATCCAGGCCTGACGTTTGACGTTCGGCTCGGTGTGGAGATTCACACTCCGTTTAGCAGCGACCGCGCTCGACGGGCATCGACGACGATGGATGACGATGAAGTACGGCAAAACACATGTAGCGATGTGCATTCATCCGCAGTCGAAAAGGGAACTATTCATCTGTGCTTTTTGTTTTGATTTGACTTGATTCGTTTGGCTACCTCTGCTCGACGTCGGCATGGGACGACCGCGGTCGGTCGGGCATGTGCTGCTTCACATCGTGCGCACGTGTTTGTGTAGCAGGACGGAAAATCGTGTACACGGTGCGTGGTGTGCGCAAATGATCGAAAAATATGGTATATGCATGCGAAAAGGGCAAGGATACGAACGACGGCGGGGAACGGTGTTGTGCGGTCCGGAGCAGCGAGGCACACCGGGAGCAATGATGGAGGAATTATGGAGCTGGCCACATAAAAACCAGAAAGATGATGGGAAGATCCTATGTAAACGAAATACAAACACCAGAGTACAGGCGGCTTTACTCGTTCGCTTTTACACGCTCACCACCATCATCGGAACCATCATCGTTCACAGTAACTGTGCCGTCATCGTTCCCGGGGTTCCTTCCCTCCTTACATCCCCAGAACGCTCCTTACATTATCATAAGCGGACAGGCTGATGATGATAACCCACCATGGCCTTACTGTGCGCGCTTGTGTTGGTTGAACGAGCAGGGGAAGCTTGCGCTGGAATCCTCTATTTACCATGTCACCTGCCCCGGCATTGTCGGTCTGCCCAGCTTCCACCGTAGCCGCCCATCCCGAGAACCTAAGAAACAGCACTTTATCTTTCCTGGGAGCCCTGATGAACCAACCAGAGCGTGCAATTTATGCCGAGTGAAATGGCACTAGCGAAACAGCTAGTTCCACCGCAACACGCACACATACAGCCGAAAAATACCAGAATCCGACGAGGGGTGCTCACCCACCCTCAACCAACCATCCCTCCGCACAAGAAGTACGAGTGGTGAGGGTAGATGCGGCGTCCTTAGCTTCCTGCACGAAACAAACTTCACAGAGGGTGTTGATACGGAGGAGAGGAAAAGCCTGCTCGAATCTGTTCGAAACTGACCGCCTCGCAGCAGTCGGCAGCTCTTGTTCGGTTCTACCGCAACCAGTCAGCAAATTCAGGTCCTATCGTTAGGTGGTCTGGGACGGTTTCGGGCTTGGAAACTGTTGGTCGTGAATCTTTACGCATTACGCTTGAGACGGACATACCGCCGGAGAAACGTTTGTACTGCATCAGAAGAATTCCTTCACATTATTAATCGGAAGGCATTCCACATTCTAGCAATAAATAGTGTCAATAAAAACGTAATATTACCTTAATATAAATGATAACAGGTTAAACGTATCAACACAAATCATAAGTGAATTGAAAGTGTGATCGATCAAGCAAAGGATCGCGGCGTTTTCCATAATGATTTATATTTCCAAACGTGAAGTTTTAAAATTGCTATTGAATTATGATATTTCAACCGAACTGTGACGAGTGTAACATTATTGGTTTAAATTACGTACCACAAACACTGTAATTATAATTGTGATATAATAAGGTGTTAACATATGATAGCACTGTTTTCTTTCAATATGAAAAGAATACATCAATTTGCTATAAATATCTAAATCGTCCAACTATTAGATTAACATTTAGAAGAAATCTAATATAGGAAGAAAAGTTATGAAATAGCAAAACAGTGTTTATTGTAAATCTTTTTGTTTTGTAGCTCTTAAGCTGCATACTTGATTTGTTTGATCAGTGCATTTATTTTCGAAAATAAAACATCTAGTGAGGATTTCAATACATGAATACTACATTTTTTAAAGTTTGCTTATCACATATTCATTCCGAACATAAACAAAAACATAATAACACAACAAATGTATCAAGAAAACAAAATGAAAATACTAAATAAAAAACTAGTTCAAATAAAAATTTAGAATAAAATTTAATACTCTGAAAATTGGAAAAAAATATGTATCTATAGATTTATTCGTAAATAAAAAGTCTAATAATTATATGTACATAAATAAATAAAATAAATAAGTAAATAAATAATGAGATATGACGTAAATAAATAATGAGACCTGACTGTTCTGATCACAGTCGTATAAGAATAATACAACTGATGGTTTAAATGGGAATCGATATAAGTTTTCCTACGTCAGAATCTGCACGCCAAACCTTTAAAAAAATCATATTCAAACAGGGCAATGATGTCAAACTGAAACGTGGCCCACGAGGTCTTTTGGTTTGGTCCGTGACCACTGGAGCCTAAATTTATTTGTAGAAACATTTCTACTTTTATAGTATATGTAAGTCATTTCCGGAGTCCTGAAATATGAAGAGATTTTCAACTCCGCAGGATTCTATCTGAATTCTCAGACCATGCATCGACATACAACCTTTGTTTTTTCTACCTTCTCTCCATGCATGTATGCATAAAAAAGATAAGAGTTGCAAAAATGTTGTAGTCCTAGATGGAAAATTAAACATAGTTATTTTGATGAAACTGACCTTTCAAGAGAAATGGTTAAAAATCAATATAAATCATGTTGTACTCTTTCCGATAGTTAAATTTGTTAGCAAAACAAATATTTGATGAACAATTCTTAAAAGAAACAATTCATGATTTAGTTTCAACCTCATACAAAATCGTGAATATCTTACTCATATGTATGTAGTTTGGGAACATTACTTTTTTGTTAAGCCATCAATCTTGGCGACCTATTAAGCTATTTCTATAAGAAAAAGACTTGTATAAAGTAACAAAATCACTCAGCCAACAGGAATTAAAAACGCAAGCTCTCACACATTTTTGGCAAAATATTTTGGAAAAGGATGAACCCATCTTTACTATATATACTAAAGATACTAAAGATATAACTATACTATTCTAAAGGTATACTAAAGATAGAACATTATATTTTGGCAAAACGTTTAGAAAGCAGATGTACATCAGCACATACACGTGTTACTTTTGATAGAATGTTACAAACGATCTCCATCAGGCTTCCGTCAGGCATCCTACCAAGACCAATGTGATTATATAAACTACAAGTGGGCTTTTGACTCGGATTATGATCGCCATAATGAATGAAGATGTCTATGGAGATTGGCAGAAAGGGAATAACGGGTACTAAGGACTTGTATGACACCTTGCACTCTCCTCTGTAAAATGAAGATCTGAACTGGACAGAACAACCTGTTGTAATTTATGGACTCTGGACAGCATCAAATGTAAGAATTCGCTACTTTAATTCCAGCTCACCAATATTGATCATCTAAGTAAGATCAATATCAACTTTACTTTACAAAATTTACTGCTCTGTATTGGAACTAACGCGTTAGTCATGGCCAGTTTTTGCACATTATTTATGCGTATGTTGGATAAATCAGAGGTCTATGATTAAGTGAACATAATTAGCTACAGCTATTTTTTACCATTTACCATCAAAGATTTAACTTTTGTAACGTATCTATCGTCCCAAAATGAAATGATAAGAGCTGCTAACGGTCTGATTTTCTGATTTTTCCGATCTGATTTTATCCTATGATATCATGTAAAAACTAGGCTACGGCTACTACTATTTTCTCTGGCATATTTTAAAAAAACAAACAATTTTGACAAAAAATGACTAATTATACAACTCATATCCATTTTTTTATTAAATGAGACAAATCCATCATAAAATCCAAATGATCCAATCTACCCGCGCGAAGAGCCGTCTTTACGTTTAAGATCAGGATTGCCGGTATACTATACAATATCAAATGAACAAAGCTTGCCTATACCACTAGCCGGGCTTGGCTTTCAGTGACTTATTGATTACCCATAGCAGGAGTGTCAGTCCTACGTATGGTCCTTTCGAGGCTTGAACTCATGACGGGCGTGTTGTTAAGTTGTGCCAGTTGACGACTGTACAACGAGAAAGGCCTTGTTAATATTATAGGTTGTGTAATTAATCGAAATAACCATACTCCAATGTGCCCAATCGGTATCTGTTATAGCTATTTCTTTGTTGAGGTCTAAAACTGAGAAATTTTAAGTTTATTGAAATAAAAAAAAGTAAAAGACTCTTTAAATGAGTTAAATTTCACTGTTTCTTATTGCTATTAATAACGGCCAATCTTGGATATGAAATCAGAACTCTAGAAAAGAACCTCGAGAGAGGTTTAAGAGACTTTCTGTAAACATGGTGCATGGTTATAATTGATCCTTTTTTTAGCATTGTTATGAAATATTTTTTTTGCCGGTTTCTTAGTACATTCGTCAACTTGTACGACTTAACAACATTCCCGTCATGGGTTCAATCCCCAAATAGACCGTGCCGCCATACGTAGGACTGACTATCCTGCTATGGGGGGAATCAATTAGTCACTGAAAGCCAAGCCCACAAGTGGGTAGAGGCAGGCCTTGACCGACATCGGTTGTTGAGCCAAAGAAGAAGAAGAAGAAGAAGAATGAAATATTTTAGTATATATATTATATGTATACTTGTACAAAAATAATGAATCAACACAACAATGGTCATACAATTGCCATATTACTATTCTAAAAATGATCATGAACAAAAGATTAATACAAGCGGTCTAAATCAGCCAAAGAATGCAATAACGTATAATGTAAAAAAAAATGTCAAAAATATAAAGTTGTCAGTAAATCTTGTTGTTGATTCTTCAAATAAAAGTGTTCAAATCCCGTTAAAATGTTCACCCTTTGTAATTTTACGATGAAATCCGAAATAACAAAAGCCATCCAATGAGCGATAGTTTTCGATCGCCTGGGATTATAGAAATTTCGGTTAGAAACAACCGAAAAATAATCCTGCTCTGTGTAATTGCAATGCTTTACTCTATTTTTTTGTTAAACATCATTTAGTCTAAAAAATCTTTTTTTTTAAGTAGATCAGTTACAAGGGACCTAGGCAGAGCAAAAGCTAAGTTTTTAGTTATTTAAAAGGGAAAACAAAGAAAAAATAAATTACATACAGTCTTTCCCCGAGTTGCGCGAATAATGCGTTCCGGAGACATTAGTGTAACTCGGATTTTCGCGAAAGTTTTACTGCCGAAATATACTTGATTGACCATTATTTTTGATTGAATTTAGTTCATTGATGTAATTTATTACTTATTTGTCTAGAATTATCTATTTATCAAGAAAATTCAGTTATTTCTGTCTTTTTAGTGATTTTTAACTTTTTTAAAATTTGCAAATTATTTTTCATTTCACAAATGATTTAGAAAATTGTACTGATTTGACATCTGAACTGTCAAAAATAAAAATTCGTGTAACTCGAGTGTCGTGTAACTCGGGGAAAGACTGTACATTTATTTTTATTCTTTGCATTCTGCGGTCGACAAGGATCAACATGACCGAACTAAACACATATTTGATCAATACGGATTGAAGATCGCTTAGATAAACAAATCATGATTTTGCAGTGAATCGTTCTAGATAAATTTCAATTATCTACTTTTTAATAAGCCTTATGCCGTTTTGCAATACCCTGTACTAAAACACCCTGTCAGTATGTTACCAATTGTCTAAAAAACTTATTATTTACAATTAAAATTCAGTTCTTAATCTACTGCCTTCCTTTCGCTATCTTTGAAAAACCCCAATTTTCCAATACCTGTAATTTCACTGTGTCAGAAGCACGTGTGAAAAATGTAAATGCTCCCCAATCACACTAAATACCAAGCCGTGGCTAATGCGTAAGATAAGGGCAACGGAAATAGCTCGATTGTCAGTATAATTCAGTAACAATGAAGAAGTTCCCACCATAAGCTGATCGTAGGGTCTAATTTGCTGTTGTATAGGTGTTGGAAATGATATCGGGCAATTAAAATGTTCAGTTTCTCAATGCATGGAAGCGGCCGGACTACAGAGTGCGGATGTCATTGTAACAGCAGATGCCAATCTTATTTTATGGCCTAGTGATTTGTTCTATTAAAAGTTTACATTATTGATTTACAAAACGGCGTGAGGAAATGTTTCTCATTCTGCTGAATTAATATGAATTGTAACCAGGGCCAGTTAATTAATTACAGTTAATGGCAACATGAAGGATACAATACAGCATTGTGTGATATATTAAATATGTGTTTTACAAATAAAGTAGTAATACGGTGTCGAGTTAGCGTGGCCGTTCCAACTAGGAGAATGACATTTTTACTAACCGTTGAAATAACGAAATTTCTCCTTGCGAAACTTCTCGCTGGGTGTCGATGAAATATGATGAGTTTTCGAAGAATTACGATGATAAATTTCACCAATTTTGGTTGATTCTGCCTCTTTTTTGTTATGAAAAATAAGTTAAATCTCAGTATAAGTTTCTTTTTCGTTAGTTTCGTATTAAAAAAATCTATACACAGGACAATTTGGCCTGTAAACAAACTAGGGCTGGGGCGGTCCCGTGGTACAGGCGTCAACTCAAACGACTCAAAAACATGCCCATCATGGGTTCAAGCATGGGTTCAAGCCTATAATGGACCGTCTCCACCGTAGCAAGGATTGACTATCCAGCTACGTGGTAATGAATTAAGTCTCGAAAGCCTGTATAGGCCGGCGTGTCCGCGTAGGATGTTACGCCAAATAGAAGAAGAAGACAAACTAGTTGATTGAACTGTTCCGGATAAAGATAAAAATTCCTTTTCAAGGCCCCTAGCAGGAGTTTAAGGCCACGAGCTCTATTTAGCACGGACTTCAGTATGGCGGAATTTGGCTAAAAAGACCCTTTACTTCTAATGGTTAATGCTTATAGCTCTCTGTCGATCTTAACGTTAGTGTAAATAATCTTAAAATTATTCTTCGAGGCACATATTGACGATCAGAAGCATTGAGTTAGTTATTTATATATTTATTTACCGTTTTCACTTTCGTCGTAGCTACTTGTTTGTAATTCGTTATCTCCATGTTTTGTATGATGTTAATTTCAGTTAGGTCCATTATTAGCCAGTGTATTGAAAAATCGAGAATAGTTATGTAGGCCAATCTAGGCGAGATGACGTAATTAAATATGAAAAAAGCATACATTTTGCGTGAGACAAATATAACCGTTTGGAAAAATGAGCTACATTAGCGAAAATTCGCAGAGAGAAGGTCGCGAAAAATGTCCAACATTCTAAGAGACACGCAATTCAATCGTAATATTGGAATACAAGTAAAATATTAGAATGTAAAATTTCATCTTTTTCCGACCTCTTTTTGCTAGTTTTGTGATTTTGCAATTAAAACGGACAATCCGTTTTTTTCTTTAGAATAAATGCCTCTATCATATAAACTCGGGCACTTCGTTATGCTACTCCTGCTATTCTAATTCTCTTCTCTTTCTGTCTTTATGTAATCCCCTTACTCTCATTCTCTCTACTGAGATTGGCTAACTTGAACAGCTCAACTACAATTGTTACCAAGTAGTACTATCCTATCGCTAACGAGGAAACTATCCTATCGCTGTTGAATGCAACGATTGTTCGCCACTAATTAGAATACATCGATAACGACTCTTGATAAGCAACAAACAAACCATCGCTCTGCTCTGCTCGGTATGAGTTTTCCCACACACTTTTCTTACTTCACTATTGCTAACCAAACCCCTAGCAATCGTGTTCCCCGGAACAGTGTTATTCATCGGGCGCCAAACAACAACGGAAAATGGAACCTTGACTCTCGTCAAACTAACGCCGAGTGTGGTTTTGCCTGTTGCGAATTTTACATTCACCACTTGTGGGGCTGTATGCTTCCAATTAGCTCCCGAGCAGATGGTAAAAAGCCCTGAAATCGTCGAGACGGAATCGCCGACCGCATCCAGGAATGAATGCTGAAGCATAATCGGAGATCAATTCTCGCTCGGATGGTTCTTTCGCCAAATGGTGTGTAGACTTTACGGCACTGCCTTAAGCCCAAACGAAACAAACCCGTTGGGTTGAGCTGAGCAAAAGATCAACTTTATTTGTATTTTTTTATTTCGGACTAATCTATACGGTACCAGTTTGGACGTGTGCGAGTTTGTGTGTGTCTGTTTGACTGTAGCTCACTACGCCCCGAACGGATTGCCAGCATTAGACAGCTGATCGAGTATCGCCTTGTGTAGGTCCTCTATCTGCTCGTAGAGATAGGAATGAATGTCACCGGTTCCCGAATGATTGTACGTATTGCCGCGATTGTCGAACGATGCAATGTTGCCATTCTTATCGATTTCGGCATAGCTCTCAAACTGCTGGCCCGGGAAGTTCGACGCCTCGGTGGTGACCGTCTTGGCCGTCGCCTTGCCCGCTGGATCAAGGCACTCGCGCGTGACCTGTACCTTGTTTACGTCGTCCTTGGTGGAGTTTTTGACAATTACGCACTTGAACGATTCGGCCGGGCACTTGAGCGTGTCACAAATAATGGTACCTTTTGTAATAAGCGAAGAAATGGAAATCATTACAAAGCATCGTTCATTTACACAATTACACACACACACACACACTTTTTGTTCTATTAGAGGACATTTTCACAGCACTTACCATTTTCAATTCGTGCGTTTGATTCACCGCTTAGTGTTAGTAAGCTGCTTAGCTGACGGGGCGATCGGTTAAGCGCAGCCCCTTCCACAGTTGTTGTGCCGAAGATGGCACAAACAGCACACAGTGCCACCATCATAACATGCCCTTTTGACAACATTTTATGGTTTACACTTGCTTCTAAATGCAACACTACGGTAACACAAACGGACACTGGCGCAAACGTTCAGCACGACCCGATGTAGCAGCTATCAACAACACCTGAACCTGACGGACTGAGTCGGAAAATGATCACAGGCGTATGTTTTAAATACGCTCCAGCAGACGCTACATTCGTGGGAACGAGAACAAATGCATCGATTGTTGTTCGGCTGCTGATACTGGCAGTTATTTTGGCGAACAACTATGAAACACTCACGATTACACGGCCGGGGTTACACTGCTGTGACGTGCGATTAGTGCATCGCTGTTTAACTTTAACACAATTATTGTTTCGCTATTAATCATCACGGAACTTCTCGGAGGCTGAGCTTGAGCGACCTGGCCGTAACCACGCTGCACGATCTAATTGGATCCGTTTAAGCGAGCTTCCGAATAACGCACGTCTGTCTGTTGATCGCTCACGTGGTATGGTGCATCAGCACATTACGCACGAACACACGCGATGCCAGAGCGCAATGTACTGAACAAATGACCGCAAGTTTGCAGATCAATCACCGATGGCAAGCCCGGAATAAGCCCGAATAGGACAACTGAAGTGCGGAACAGAACTGTTCTACATCGCGATCACTACACTGCACGATCGCGATGCTAGGGTACGAGTGTACTACAAACGCGCGTACCAATTCTCAGCGTAGCATTGGTCCTGGTTTCAGATAACGTACCGCTTGGTTGATAAGCGTTAGTTGCTTCGCGGAAGAAATGTGATGGATAGATGAATGGTTTCAAGCGGTTATACACCGCAGCAATGCCCGTAGCATTAAATCATTGTAGTTAGTAAAAAGCATACGTTCCATTAGGTACAAAGGTTTCACCTAGTAAACAACTAAAGCTGTTTGCAGCGACACAAGTTTTTTTGTTTTAAGGTTAATAGCTTTAAATCTTCGTGAGTTTGTACTGTTGTTTTTGTACACAGTTTCAGATTCCTTTTTGATATTTAGACTTAGACTTGAGCCGATTCCGATACTGGAATCGATACCGGAGGCGATTCCGGAGTCGATTGCGGAGCCGATTCCGGAGGCGATTCCGGAGCCGATTCCGGAGTGGACCCTGGGGCCGATTCCAGAGTTGACTCCGGAGCCGATTCCGCAGATGAATTCGGAGCCGATTCTGGAGTTGACCTCGGAACTCAGTATCGGAATTGACCTGGGAATCGCTATTTGCCCCGATAACGGAATCATAATTGTCTAAAGAATTAGAATTAGCTCCGGAGTGTGAATTAGTTCTTGAATTGAGAAAAGAAGTTTTAGAAGCGAAATCAGTCCGGGAATCTCCATGAGAATGGATCTTTTACAAGTAACTTTTGATGTTTTGCGGTTACGTAGTATGATTGGACCCAAACGTCGGACCAGTGGCAATACCGAAACTGACTCCGTTTGGAAGTCGATGCTGATATAGGCCAATTCCGATTCGAGAGCCGATTACGATACCGGAACCGATTCCGATTTCGGAGTCGATTCCGGAGTCGATTCCGAAGTCAATTTTGGAGCCGATTCCAATTCTGGAGCCGATTCCGGAATCGATTTTGAAAACTGATTCCGGGCCTACTATCTGGAATCGATTCCAGAAAACTGCGGATCTAGCCGGAATCGCTTCCGACAAAAACCTCATTTTTCTCATCACTACTATGCGGTCTTACCGATTATTGACTCCTGTATCTTCTCCAAATATGTATTATTTCTTAATTGTATTCAATAAAAAACGGGTGGATCAGTACTGTTTACATTGACTTTAAGGTGTTTGCCAAGCTCCTGTTTGCAGATATTGATGTAAATTTATAGTATTTGTATTTCAACTTTAGCGATCAATTGGATTGGAATTAGGAAACTTACGATGGTTTTAAAAGCATTAAGCAAACAGCATTAATTGTTTGTTTAAAATTAGTCAATTTAAGCTAATATGCCTACAATAATACACACACCTTGTGTGGAAGAACAAAAGTGTGTACTTCCACTTAGCTGTGAATTCGATCTGATAGCACACAAACCATGCGTTAATTTATGAGTCAAATGAATTCACTAAACAATACGCTTTTCCATTAACATGCAGGCAAAAGCAGTAGCAACAACAAAAAACTTGTTACATTAATGCTGACATATTTTCCCATGCATCAATATTGAACGTGTGTACTCGTCATGATACCGGTTCATTATTCAAGATCGAAATCGAACCCGGATTAGAGTAACAGCGCTACCGGAAACAGGTTGGTTGATTTTGTGTTTTAATAAACCTTAAACATTTCATGATGTATTTAAATAAATCAATTATAACAGTACCACTGCATTTTGACTAACGAATAGAACGATTGCTTAGGGAATTATTATTGTGATAGCTTTTGTTATCCGCCAATACCGCTAATGGAGCACCATCATCATTTTCATTTTCAAACCCACAAAAATATACAACTTCTCGATTCGATCTCACCCCAACTCACCCCGGGAATCCATAATCCCGATGGTAAGCCTATGCATTGGTACCCCTCTATAACTCACCGATCAACATTTGGCAGTGAAATGACGTACAGTGGCGGCGTGTCTGTGGCTTAGAAGGATTTCATAGTTGGTGCGAAATGTTGAAATCAAAATCTACATTCCACACCAACCCACCCAGAAGGAGAAAATGGGTGCAATCCATGCATCTATCCATACACATACGGGGAACCTGCTTGATACCCAACCTCAGGAATGCACTATGCTCTCGCTCGCAGGGAAATATGATCCGGGCTAGTAAAGTGGAATGGTACAGCCGAGGGCGAGTAGAGTACGGTAATAGTAGTTGAGGTAATTTGACATCCGGTCGGAAACCAAGTGCTGCGAGCTCCCTTCGAAGCGATGTTGGTCGGCCCCCGTTTTGGACCATCGGTGTAATCCCGTTCAGCAATTATCGTAATACGTTCCGGTGTTTGCGTACCCTCGTTGGGGAGAGCTAAGAAGAGATGTATGAATTCTTTTGGCTCGGGCCTTGAATCGTTTCTTTCAAGGTCAGGAATGTAGCAATTGGGCAGAGTTTTGGTAATGTCAGAAGTATGTATCGAGCCACATCCTCTGACAAACATCGATCTTTAAGGGACACATTGCAAAAGTCTTAGGGAGTAATGGATTCTGTTGAATCACATAAATTAAATATTGACAACAAATGGAGCACAAGCTTGAAACTAAGTTATCTTTTTAAAGCACACTAACTTCAATGTTTCTTTAGTATAATTGTTTACATGGATATTGGAACAATACTTAAAACATAAGGAAAACCTATTTCGATGATGTTTGTGTCAAAATATTATTATTTTTTTAATGGGAATAATGGAAGCTTATGTTTGAAAAAAATTCCACACAAGATACTGTTTTATGTCGTTAACACTAGGTTTACTAGGCGTCTCTCAAATAGCTATCCCTACGAGCATCCTTCAAATTGACTGATAGAAAAGAATACGTATTTAGATAAGTAAAAATCATGAAAAGAACAATTTAACACAATTAGGTATGTATTGTTTCACAAGTTCTGGTTTCCATGGAAAATTGTCTGCACATTACCAATTTATTGTGATAGTCGATGATTCGACGATGATACGATAGTCGTTGGTTTAGAGTTCTCTTTCACTCCTATATTTACTTTTGTAGAAAAAGGTTTACAACTAAACTTAATATAGGGGAAAGCGGGACAAAATGGACCTGTTAAGGATTATGGTCTGTATCTTATTCGCTAAATGACTTTACACTGTTATTTTGACGGCAATGGATACTTCAACGTCTTATTCATAAAAAACAATCAGAAGTTTACGCATTAATAACAAATATATATGTTTAAAATGAATTTTAAAAATCAACGTCAAAAGTCATAAAAATGTATTTTGCGGGGTAAAATGGTCTTGCTATAGGGTAAAATAGTCTTACACAAAATGTCAAAACACATCAAAACAAAAGGGCAAAATGTAACAAAACATTGGATTTAAGGCTTTGGTTTAAGCTCTTGCATCGCGGTAGAATTGTGAGAGTAGAAATTTAAGTTTAGTATTAAAGTGTTTTGTTGAATAATTTAGTCAAATGCTGGAATACTTCAATAACTCACGTGTTGTCAGTAATTTTTCTGGTTGATATAGTATACATACAGCACAGTTTTATTTATATTAAGGTAGCATATTGTAGCGACCTTAGCTTATACCACAGCCTTATCATGTTGCTCGTGTCAAAACATACCAACCATTTTGCCCCAAGCTGGAACGATCATTTTGCCCCAAGTGAAACATTTTACAAACTTTAACATTAACAACTTTAAATTAGATTAAAATGGTTACGTTTTTCACGTAAATCATAAATAAATATCATGTGCCTGGATACACAATATTTTTTTCCTCTAATTCAAAGTTAAAATCTTACGAAAGCTTATTTTCAAGACGTCAAAAATTACATCGTTTTTAGGAAACAATTTATTTGTGAATTTATTAAATATTTTGAAATATTAGGATATGAAACGTTCATGGTGGGCTTTATACATTGTATTTCATGTTTTTCAATTATTAGAAGTCATTATAAACGTGTTAATTTGTCAATAATGCAGTTGACCATTTTGCCCCAGGTGCCCCTACTAACTACCGTCAATTTGGCGGATTGCGTAGAGAAAGGTATATGACATGTATATTTCCAAATTTATGAAACTTAATAAAATAAGAATTATGCTAGAAACTCACATTGCTTTGCAATATTTAAAAAGCTAGATATCATCAAAGATATTTTTCGCATTCTACTGCAAAGTTAAGATTCCTTCAGTTTAACAGCTTAATATTGAAGCCTGCTAAGTGTTGTAAACATAGTATCCCACCTTTTTATTATTATAAATTCTTTTAGTTATTATTGAATTTGAAGAACAGTAGCAATTATGAGGTTTTTTTGGTGCCCAACTACAGCTTGAAATACTCAGGGAGTATTGTACTTACTTTGCACTTTACATTTCATAGCATTTTAAACCGCTCTTTAAAAACACAGCTTCCCTGTGGACGATGCTGCACCGGAAATGTTAGCTGAACAAATTGTCTGTAACGCCACGACCTCGACTGCGACTATCAGCGTTTACCGTAAACTGTAAGTGAAGGTGAGTCAGCCCCAGAAAGAAAGCCACTACCCGCCATACAGTGGATGGCCTTAGAGCAACAACAGGCGACTGACTTGCATACAGCTTGCGTGAAGATATTTCCCAGCAAGACGTTTCATTCTCATTGTTTGTTCACTTTTCTGTGGGATAGCATCAGACAACAAAATAGAGCATAACGACTGTGAAACGATTGTCCCCATGCGCCATATCCCGGTCTGATGCTGAGCACTACAGAACCAGAGGTAGTGGCAAGAATGTGAAGCGCGAATTTGTCCGCACGCGGGGAGTGTTTCTCCCTAGAGAGAAATTTTGGCATTCTAAAAGCAATAAAAGGATAACCTGTTTCCGGTAAGGTTCAATTATCAAGCGACAATAATAATACCACCAACAAGACCGTCTGCGCGGGACTACAGTACAGTACAATACGGTGCCTGCATGGGCAAAGACGTTATGAATCTCGATCCTTTGGAGGACAGTTTCGTTTCGTTAAGTCACACTTTCTTCACAAGATTTGCTGTTGGAAGGGTATTTTCTTGTTTCTTTTTCCTTTTTAAACATCGTTCCTTTACACTCAAGCATTGCGCAAGCAAGGGTGGTAGTACTGGCGACGTCCCGCGTAGCGACCAGTGAGAGTGAAGATAATGGTTCGCTGGTAGCTCGTGGCCCGAATCTGGTGAAATTGAATTTTAGGATCAAAGAAAAGTACAAACAGCAACCGTGTTTGGTATCGGTATTGTTTTTCCATCGATTTCAAGGCCCTCGCATGATCGGCCCACTCGCTGGACAGTGAAACTGATCCCCGGGGAGTAACACTCAATTGCAGAAGCACTTCCTAATGGCCGTTGCACGGAGCGCATCGTCTGGCAGTCTGCTTTCTTTATTCCTGCTGCTTCTTCACATGAAGACTGTGTAAAAAAAAATGGTAAAAGCATTACACTTTAAAAAAAAATGTCCCCCGTTTTTCGACTTCACTCTCGTTTGCATTCATGAGCGAACTACTTTGTGACTCATAAATAAGCAACCGGATTATACGGACTGTGGCAGTAGTGGTGGCGGACAGAAGAAGAAAAGCACTGATTTTTATAGCCGTAAGATGTTCGCAAATTTGCTTCAGGCGGGTATGCTGTATGTGAAAAAAAGGGATGAAGCGTGCCGTGCAGAAAACAATGAATGAATAAAAAATAAACAAACAAGCCAAAAGGGAGTACACACAATGCGCTGCGGAAGAGTGTCTTCTAAGGGTACGACCTTGGATTCTTTCGGAATGTGTTCAATATTTACAAAAGTGTGTAACTGCACATGGACTGCAAATTTAAACAGATCAATAATGAACCTTCATTAATGTCGTAAATGGTTTTAATGATTGCTAAACCTAAAAATCCTAAAGTGAAGGTAGATCAGGTCAGAATTTAACTGAGACGCACTATAGCCCAAGTTAATGTGTGTCAATTAATTACATTGAGTATGAATAACAAGAGGCGGACAACGTAGTAGTATGCGTTCATTATAAAGAAAAATAAATAAATAAATAAATAAACAAAAAATGTTAAATTTCCATCAAATTGCTAAACAAAAAAAAATCCACCATCTCCGGGATTTTTCCATGGGTTTCTGCGTACCGTTGCAATCTGTCATTTTGTGATAAATTCATTGCAAGAGACTGGTTAATTAGTAAGTTGGAATGCTGCGATCGCTGTTAGTTTCAATGTTGGCATGGCAATGGTCTCCCGCAATAGTGTCCTTATCCTGCGACCGTACGCGTGATCCTCACCCAACGGCGCTGGATGGATCACATTTCACGGCGGGTTGCGACGGCGATGATGACTGTCCAGCAACTACGAACTGACTCTCGCCACAGCCAGCAGCGGCGGCACCGTCTCTTTCATCGTTCAATCATCTGTCAGCTGAGCGACAAACGGCGCAACAGAAATGAGGCAAAACTGGAACGATAAACGGTCCTTGTTCGAGCGCTGCGATGAAGCAGGCTGTGCGTACACACGTTCGGCAGGTCTTATGAAGGCGCTCGTATGTGAGTGCTAGCCTCCACTGTCGATGGAGCAAAGAACAAGACAACAGTCTCCCATCGTTAGTTATGCTGTCATATTTCTTTTGCTGCAATTCACTCACTCCGTTCGATTGAACGTCGAGCCAGCGCTTTACGCCACCAACGTAGGATATTTGATATCGCTTCCACCAATCCGCCGTCATCGCCGGTCGCTGTCACCTGCGGAGGTTGCGATCAGCCGATCGCAAATATGGGTTTTTTTTAGTTCCTAGTCAAATCAATCAAATCGTAGGTACAATTTTAGTGCTTTCAGTTTATTACTATGCCATCATGCGTTTCGTTGAGCAATTTTACACCATTTTGCATGCACTCCTATGTACAATTCACTTCAATTTATGTGCATTCAATAAACGATCTATTTCTTTGTCTAGCTTATTTGTTTAATTAAATTTATCATCCATTTTTTACTGCGGATACGATGTTTGGGTAATTAACAAAAAAGCAAATAAATAAATTTAACAAAACCATACCATTCGTTTTCTTTGCCATCACAGCTCCTTTCATTTCATGGATAACAATATTTCTTAGGACAAATAAATTAGTCAACACTTTAACACAGTGAACGTACAAGGAACATAAAGCAAATAATTGGAAAATTGAAGTAAATTAATCATTAAATTATCACTGGTAGTTGGCTAAAACTGATTCGCAACCCGTTTTGCTGTAGTTAAGTGTAGGTATGTTTGATTTTTTTTAGTTTAAAAAAAGTAATTTAAGGTGCGTTTTTCTAGTATTGTAGGATCACACAAATAATAGGTGCTGCAAAAGTGGTATAAATTTTTTACAAATCCACATAAATTTAACACACCACTTTGATGTGTTTTCCAAATTTATAATGATTATCCATAACTTGTTTGTATTTTTCTCTGTTTGTTATTTTATGTTTCGAGTTTTCCACTATCACTTTATGCGTACGGTGCTTTTTGATACGATGCGTACTTGGCATTACTACACTGCTACTACTTAATCTATCTTTCAATTCGGTTGAAAGGTAGAAAAATAGCCCTTCTACTACTCAAACGGTCTTAATGGTATGTTCGATACCGGCAGCGGTAAAGCTAATTATGAACGAAATCGTGAAATAGATTCATCATCTATGTGTGAAGGAATGTTACGAATATACATTTTAACGTAATTAGTTTACATCCAATTATATCGATCGATCACGTCAACGATCTTCAGTGTAAACAGTGCTAGCAATTGTTTAACGCGAGCAAATGTGCAACCAGACGAAACTATCACGAAAAACAAGCTCAAGAGGATGGAGGTAATACTTTTGTTGAGCATCTCTAAACATTAGTTATCGATTGAATTACGAAATCTAAGTACATTTCATTTTACAAGACTAGAAAAAGAGTGTAAAAGAACTGCCGAATTACAAATTTGCTCTTTCAATTCATTTTACACAGAAGTATTTTAATGTCTGGTGTGATTGGTGGTGTCATTATTTTGTGTTTGTGTTATCTTTTTTCCACCCAACTCGTCTACCTAAGTGTAACAGATTATGGTTACACGACCCCCAGTACACCTATACTCATCTACTCCCATAACGACCGTTCGTGGCATCCTTCAGTTCGTCCATCAGAGACAGCGGAAATCGCTGTGGATGTTGCTGTTGATGGTGTAGTGGTTGCTGCTGTGGTTGAGGATAATTAGCGATTTGTAAAACGGAATTGAGATTGTCCATTTCCAGCTTCAGCGATGAAACGCATTCGTGGAGCGGCTGAAGTGAATATCTTGTCCGAGAGCTTTCCTCCACGAGTGCACGAAGCTGATCGATGTCCAAGCTAGTGACGGACAATGATAGAGACTGCATTTCTGGGCTCAGTACGGTCGCTGAAAGATGTCCGCTTCCTTCAGCAGAGCTATCTCGAGGTTGGAAGTTCTGTAGGCCATATAGGGTTGAGTAGAGAGAACACTATTTTCAAAAAGTGTCATAATGTATGTGAAGTGGAACATATGTGACATATGATTAAATGTATGGTCTATAAATATGTCGGATTTTTTTTTTGTATTTTCTTAATTTTTTGATGATCAAATTCGATTATGCAAATTGAAACTTACTTAATGCACACAACGTTTAAGATTTAAAAAAAAAAAAACATATGTTTAAATCGTGTAATGAATCTTACGAAATCGTTTAAAGCAAATGTAATAAATAATAGAAAGAACCCTCAACTCACCTGTAAACTGTTCCCAACCGCGTTTACCATATTCTGCCGCAATTCGCGTACTTCTTCCTCTAGTTCGTATTTCTCCTGCTTTTCCAACAGAATTGCATCTTGTAGCGATTGCAGATCGCTAAAGAACGTTTCTTTTGCTGCTGCAATCAAAGCGTCGGATTGTTCGTATAGCTTCAACCGTTCGTGTGCTGTTTCAAGACGAATTTCTTGCACCCGAACCAATCGTTCCAAGTCGTGCAGTTTTTCAGTGAGATTCTTTTCCTGCAATCCAGCCACCGACGCATTCTGTTCCAGTGAACTGTTCTCCTGCGTTATTCGAACCAGCGTGTGTTGCGATTCTTCTAATTGCCGTACTTTTTCAGCCAATTCGTCGCGTACATCTTCCGTCTCGGCCGTTTGCATTTCTGTCGCCCGCTTCCAGTCGCCGATCGAGCTTTCCAGTTGCTTCACCTTTTCCGCCTCTCGCTCGAGCTGATCGTGCAAACGATCATTCTCTTTGCGCACTTTTTTCAATTCGTGAAGCTCCTTGAACGCTCGTTTCAATGAGCCCCAAACGTCGCGGTCCGTTGTCAGCAGACAGTTGTTCTCCAGCAGATTGATCAATCGATCCTTTTCCGATCGTAATGTGGCTGCTTCCTGCTTGAATGTTTCTAAATCCGCTTCCATCAGTAGGCAACGTTCCCGTGCCGATGACATCTCGCAACGAAGCGTGGCACACTTTTCGTGTTCCCTTAGCAGCTCCTCCACACGCTGCTCGGCCTGTTTTCGCTCTCGAGCATGTTCCTTTGACTTTTTCAACAGTGTCCTGTTGTTTAGCTCGTAACGCTTCAGACGACGACGATTTTCATTCTCAATCGCTTTCAGCATGATGCGTAAGTTACGGATTTCAACATCTTCTTCCTCGTTTGTTAGTCCAGCGTCGGCTACGCTTTCCCAGCATCTTGAGCCATGGCGTGAGCATAACGATTGGTGTCCTTTTTCATTTGTTGCCTTACCCTTTCCTGTGGGTTGCCTGAAAAGCTTCTGCTCCAGTTCTTCGACATCTTGCTTTAGCGATCTTATGGTCTCTTCACTTCGTTTGACGATGTTATAGGAAGGCGTTGCTTCGATGTCCTTGCCAATGCTAGCACACTGACCTAATTTTAGCTCCAGATCTAAATTCTTCGACTGTATGCTTCGGAAGTTTTCCAGCAATTGCATTTCATCACGTCTTGGGTTCGCTTTTTCCGTGCACATGGCCAATTCACCTTTTAACTGCTGCTGCTGCTGCTGCTGCTGCTGTGCGATAATCAACCGATTACACTGATCCTGCAAATTCCGATTGTGCTGCTGAATTGACTCACATTCCTTCGCACCCGACCGTTGCCAATCGGTGGAGGAGAAGTTTATCGACAAAACTTTCACCTGCGCTTTCAGTTTTTCCACACTGACATCTATCTGTCGTTTGGTGAAGCTTTCGCGCGCCAGTTGCGCAGTAAGCGTTTCGATTTGCGATTTGTCGGATTCTCGTTGCTGCCGCAGGTGCGTCATGTATCTTTCCACTTCCTTTTCGTTTTTGGCCATTACATTGAGCTGTAGCTTGTGTTGCTGCAGCGAATCTTGGAGTTGACTAAGCACGGCAAGCAGTTCGGAGTTTTGTTTGTTAAGCAGCTCATTCTGTTCCATCAAATCTGCTACGCGATTTGCTGAAGCTTTCTGCTCTTTGGCCAGCTCTTCTGTGTGTTGTTTTGTTACGTTCTCTACCGCTTCTTTGGCACGATCAACATAGGCACTGGCTAGACTACGATGCAGCGCACAATTCTCTTCATTCAATCGCAATTCTTCCTTCTGTGTTTCTTCAATAAGTGCTGTCTTTTCTTCGCGCTCTTTGTACAGTAGTGCTTCTAAGCACGAGTATGATTCCTTTAATTTGGCATTTTCATTTTGGCACCGGTGCAGCTCATCTCTATACCATTGTTCCGTCGCTTTCACGCCACAGATCTCATTTTTACCCTCCAATAGCTGATGCTCCAGGGATTTTAGTTTTATAGCCAAATTCTCCTTCTCCACATGTTGTTCTACGATCTTTTGCTTCAAACATTCATTGGCCTTTTCTTTGCAGCTCAAATCCAATCGTAAGCCATCCAGCTCGGAACGGATACGCAACAGATCACGCCCATGCTGATCCAACGGTTGTGCCTTTAACCGAGCCAGCTCCTTCCGCACATCTTCCAGCTCCTGTTCGAGCTCATTTTTTTCATCCAACAATTTGTCAATTTTCTTACTCAACCCCAGTTCGATTTCATTGCGTATTTCGTTCCACTTGTACTTGTACGTGAGCAGTTCCGTTTTCGTCTGGTACAGCTCGGTGTTCAGCTGCACGAAGCGATGATGCATTTCGGCGCCCGTGCCCACCGTAGCGAACGGGACCTTCTCCTTGCAGCCCGATTCGGACAGTGAAAAGTTGCCCGAATCATAGTTGGTTGCACTTTCGTCCATCTCGCCGAACAATCCGCTGACGCGCGTCGGTTGTTGCAGTGGCGTTGACGGTTGACTGCCAGCGTCCGTTTGCAGTTCGGAGTTGTAAGAAAGCTGGGAGGAGGACGGCGATGGATACAGCAGCAGTTGGTGCCACGTTTGACCGGATCGGGTTTCGTTTGGGTCACCCATTTCGCAGTCTGGCAGCATCCGTTTTTTGATATCGCTTTCATTGCTAGCTGGTGGAGTGGTCATGCTAACCAGCGCTGCTAAAATGAGAGCAAACAACACTCACACAACACGGACAGCGGGGGGAGCGAATCCAACATTAAATTGATTACAATTTCATTGTTTTTTTCTAGCTTTACACTGTATTTGGCCACTGGAATACGCTTTTATTTGGTAAAAAGTAAAGGATGAAAAAATGACGTTGCAAGCAAATGCTCAATGTAAACACTGCGCAGCTGACAAGCCAAGAGAAAACTGAAAGATTGCACAGTGGGAAATGACTACAGTAACGCCCAGGACAACACTGTCCAAAAACAAAATTTTAGGCATTGGTTCGGCGTACTTAAAACAAATTGCCTGTATGCTTAACTTTCAATTTCAATTAATGATTAAATGAACCAATTTTGTTTTGTAGCCTTTTAAGCAATAAAACATAATTGTCTGGGAGAAACGTACATTTCGTTTTAATTACATTGCAGTCAAATGTCCACGCGCACGCCATTGTGGTTTGTTATTCCTGAACAGCACATCAACCACGAGGTCCGAAAGCGATCACACAGTGAGGCGGTGCATCTTTTTCAGTTGGATATCGTCACAGTACACATTTTGTGCGTAAAAATGTTCTACTAACAACAAGTGTGATGATGAGTCGTTCGCTCGCAAGCTAATAACATTCCAGTGGTGAAATCTGGTTCTAAAAATTGCAAAAGTGTACCAGCGTGCGTGAAATTACCACACATGACGGTGAATAAAACTGCTGTTTGTTTACAAAACATTGATCCTATGATCGAAAGCTTCATACATGATATGGGATAAGGTGGTGGTGATGGTTGGTTGGTGGTACGGTAGCCGAAGGAAACGAAACGTTCCTTTCGGGCGTAAATAACAAGTAGCATGGAATGTCTCGCAACAATTACAAAGCTATCATCGTTTGCTTCCCTATTGTTTGCTGACATATTCACTCCCATTCCCCGTTCCTCGTGCGTGCAGCTGATGCAGCTTATTTAACGACGCACCAACGATCGTCTCAGCTTTCATACGACCATACGCCCTCGTTCACTCTCCATTCGGCTCTCGTACTCTCGTCAGTTGAGTCGTGTGCGTGCGTGCGTGCATCATTGTTGTTGCTGTTTTTCGCAATGGAAAATGTGCTTGAAAAGTAGTGTTGCAGCAGATATGAGGCTATGAGGTATCAGTGTAGATGTGTGGCTTGAATTTGCCTTCTCGTGATTCTGTGCTTCACGTTGGTGTACTGCACTTTTTCGCAAGCCAAAAAAGAAACTGCAGTGCGCGACGTGACGCGTTCGCGAATTATTTCACTTCGAACAGATCAGGTAGTGATCACCGCGTATTCTCCAAATCCGGTCGACCTACGCTTAACCACGGTTGTGGCGAGGGACGGATAGTGGAAGTTTCTAGTGCATTGTGCTCATTACCATTAGTGTCACAGTGCCACCGCCTGCTGCTCTCTTATCCATCTGGCTTGATCTCGTTGGAAACCAATTGGGTGGGAAAGCTCGGCAACTGGATCGCGAGTGTAGACGAACATTTCAGTTGTCCGTTCTTCGGTAGTTGTAACAGCCATTCGGCCAGTTAGTGCGGTGTTGCTAGAGTGTGTAGAGCTGGCGAGCATGGCCTCACTATCATTGCCGCGTGTACTGCAGCACCGGAAGTCTCCCGTTGAGATCGAGCGTGAAAATCTCGTTAAAAATTTGGTACGATTCCGTTCTGCTGCATGTCTCTGTCTCTCTGAATGTGCTGTATGTATGTATGTATGTATATATGTATGTATGAATGAATCTGCGTGATGTGAAAGATCGTCGTTGGGAGTGATATCTTCATATATATTATTACAATTGCAATTCCCCTGGATTTATGATGCTTTCATTTCTTCCTGCTCGCTGCATCGCTTGCACATCTTTACTGTAAAGCCATAAAGCACCAACCACAACAATAATGAACCATGTGGGTAACACCTGCCCCTTATGAGTCACTCTCATTCATGGATACATGCATTATGTAAAAATAATAATAATAATAGTTTGTCGCCTGCAGCAGAGTACACTAACACCACGCACCGACTCCTACCACACAATTCAGTGTCAGCGGGGATATGGTTCTTATTGTTGATATCATTTGAACCAAAACAAAATTAACATCTACACACACGCATACAAATAGGCCCAGTAGAGAAAGAGAGGGGCACTTCCGTCCGGCTGCGGAACGTCGCCACCGCCGTTTAGTCATCATCATCATCGCCATCATCGCCATCATCATAGGAGTGGCATCATCGTCACTACCGGAATGCTTGCTATTTCAGGTTTGCGGTGATCGCCAGCTAGAAAAGGCTTACCGGAAGCTGTTCTGCCGCTTCACGAGACTGGTTAGCGTCGTCCGGTCCGGTATTAATTGGTGGAATTTAATGAAATTCAAAAAGGTGTAATAGGATGTTCCGTTACAGTAGAAATTCAATGCCACAAGTAAATGAAGTCGTTCAATGAAATTCAATGAAACAGGCACCGTTCTGATGGAGGGCCTCACAGTGCATAACGTATGTTCTTCGTTACTGTACACGTTAATAATATACAAACGTTTGCTCTTTTCGGTCGTGGCAGGCCAGATTTGCAGCCCTGAACTAAACGATGGGAAAGAATGGGAACATTGAAATATCCATCGATCAAAGTGTGCGCGGTGGTTGTAAATATCGCTTCATTTATTCGAAACGCCAGCTAGATAGCGGTAAAGATCGTAAAGAAAGTGAATCGGATCGAATCTCTCCTGCTTTGGTTTCATTCACTGCACGCTCCAGTGAGTGCGAGTGTAACTGCCGTGTAGAGGAAACCCACCGCGCCTTCCACGAAGGTTTCTTCCACAACACCGAAGATTGGCGGTGCCGGGAAAAGTGGATCCCATTTCCTACGGCGTTTTCTTTTAAGGTTTTTCGGACGAAAAATGCATTCGTTAGAGATGGTGTGGCTCGAAACAATTCGAAAGTGCATTGAGACACTAATACTGCATACCATCAGTCGAAAGGGCAAACCTAACATTTTTCTCAGCGAATTCCCGACGACTTTTGAAGCGATTTTGTTGAATTTTCAATAGCTGCCCGCGTTGCTGGTGGAGATGTTGTCGATAAAAGGTTAATTTGAGTGCATTTGTTAGAATATATTTATTTATATGCACATGTTGCAGCAATCGCAATCAAATGCAATTTATCTTTTCTCACTTTTTTCCCCTCGAAGGCGTCCGAACGGCATGGTTATTTGAAGCAGCAGAGCAGATATCGAAACTCACCAACAAATGGTTACACCTGTTATGTCGAGGTGCCTATGTGGGCAAGGTTTCGTGTGAGTAATGATGAAAAAATAAATAAAAATAAACAGTTTAAAGCATGACGCATAGCTTTGTCTACTTCCGGTATGGTTGTAATCGGCCGGATTATTGGTAAGAGTGCTGTATCGAACAAAATATTAAAAAAGGGCGTCTAAGAAAAACCACTACCACATAGAACACCTGTACCTAAAACAGGCGCTTGTGCGTGAGTGTGCCGAGCAGAATATCTTTGTAAACACAGCAAAGTCCGGGCAAAATGTTGTATTCATTTTTTGTCGCCCACCTACCTCTATCTATCGAAACTGCTGCTGAACTGATTAGATATGCCATTTATCTCTGAACCTGGCAAGCGATAGTACGAAAGGCCGTGCGTTACGGGCGTTCGGGCTTCAATTGGCAGTACGCCCTGACCAAGCTCAGTATTGATTCTGTGAAAGTGAAACAGTGAGGATCATCGAAGGTGGGATCCGAAAGGTAGGATCTTTCTTCCTGTTTTTGCTCGTGGGTCTTAGTTCCTGGAAGCCGAAAACCCCCCGAAATCCACCATTCTACTATTGGCGGCCTTTTGACATTCACGCTTCAATATCGATCGACAGTCGCACTATTGGTGTGATTGTAATGCTTAATTTAATTTGTGCACCTCACAGGGTTTGTCATGGAAATTCCCTTCTTCTGACTGTGGGGACACTTGTGTAATGCTCCATTGGGTGGCAATTTGCATTCGGTTGCGATGAAGCAGTGTGTTTTCTCAGTCGCGAGCAGCAGTTGTGTCGATGTGGTGAACCTCACACCACAAACACCACTTTGATTAACAAAGTAGTTAAAGTTTGTAGTAAAGCCTTTTTGTAAGTCTCTACTGCTAGCGAGAGTGCGTGTGAATCATCGAACGCAAACACTTGACCAAACGACCACGACAAATCAGAGTGTGGTGCGGTAGTGAAGCAAAGCAAAAGAGATAAAGGGAATTCGTTTATCGTTTTATCAGCCATTTGCGGATCCGTGGTGTACGAAAATGTCGAATGCTTGAATCATTTGCTCAGTGTTAGTGTAAGAGGAAACACTAAATTCCGTTTAGTTCAAAAGAAGGATTTTTGTGTTAAAAATTTGAATCACTAATCCTTTGCTAACTATAAGGGACGTTTCAAAGATTTCATTGTAATTCATATTGTTTGACCTAATAATGCATTAAATCTCATTGTCACTAGAGTATGCAGACTGTTGCATATGTCAAACGTGAATACATGCAATTTTAATGTTGTTTTGATACTTGCACACATGTTCTACACAAACAAAAAGTGTCCCAGGCACGTTTGCTATGCTATTTAAGGGCAAATTATTATTGTTTACTATCCAAGACATTGTACCAACAATAACGCAAGCTGCCGTGTTCGGTGTGCACAATGCGGCAGCGGCCAACAGTGTGTTGTTGCATTATAACACTATTAACACACATACACTTTCGTTCACCATTGACGATTGTAGCATGGATTTAGCATTAAATGTACATACATACACGTTTTATTCCTTCCCAGTACCTACTATAGTGAATATTACTGCACGGAACCATTTGTAAAGCAAAGCATTTTTGACTGTAAAACATGTCGCTAACGGATAAGGAATACTATAATCTGGTAAGTAAGATCACTTAACCAATCCCCCGAATACCCTCTTTTTTTCTTATTGAAGGCATGATTTGGCCCTTGGTAGCAGTGGAAAGCTGTCCACTACGTTTCTCATTCGCTTCTCATGTTCTTGTTTCTTGTTGTCCACAGACTATCAGTATTTCCAAAGCGCTCAGCAATGTGGAAATGCCCATCAAGGTGAAGCACGTCCGTGCGGCTATCATTGGTACATTCCACAGCAATGGTGCGCATGCATTTTGGGCCATTGCCATCCGGCAACCGATACAGGACAATCGAATAGTGGCGTGGAAGTTCTGCCATCTGCTGCACAAGATACTGCGCGAGGGCCACCCGCTATGCTGTCAGCATTCCATGCGGCACCGGGCCATGCTGCTGGAGGCCGGAAAGCTGTGGGGCCATCTGAACGATGGGTATGGTATTTGCATCAAGCACTACACCAAGCTGCTCGTGACGAAGCTCGAGTTTCACGATCGCAACCCCCGCGTACCGGGCAGCTTATCGTTGCGCCAGGGCGATCTGGAAAAGATTGGCGAGGGAGACATTAACATTTAGTAGGTATCAGGCATTTCGCAAGATGGAATTTGATTGAAACTGGTGATTTTGTTATATACCAAGTAATCATGCTTTTCGTCTAGTTTCCAGCTCGCAGTTGAGATATTCGACTATCTGGATGATATCATTGCGCTGCAAGGCACAAGTAAGACACGATCACGTCTGAACTATTGTTTTTGTTGTGTGTAACGACCCTCTTATCTTATACGCTTTTCCAGTATTCAATTCCATCACAACGTTCTGCGTCAGTTCGATGACTTCGGCGGGACAGTGTCGTTTGGCACCGTTGATTCCTTGCATTCAAGACTCGAACCCACTGTACGATATGCTAGTGCGCGTGATGTTTAAACTGCACGCCAACTTACCCTCAGATCTGCTGACTGGGCATCGCCAGCGCTTCAACACACTGTTCCATCAGCTGAAATCGTTCTACGGACAGTCGCGCAATCTGCAGTATTTTGTTAACCTGATCACCGTACCGAAGCTCCCGGAGGCGCCGCCCAACTTCCAGCAGCAAAGCGATCTGGGCAACTACCAAACACCGGTAGTGGTGATGCCCGACAGTGAACCTCTGGACAATGAGCCGGAACCGCCAGCGATCGACAATCTGATCGATACGGCCGAGGCGACCCCACCGATACCGGAGCTTCCGCATGCGAACAACCACCATCAGGTGGCCGCTCCGGCGCCGGTCGTACCGGTGGCACAAGTAATGGAACTGGAACGGCTGATTCAGGAGCGGGACAATATCATTCGCCACCTGCAGATGGAAACGCAAGGATTGTCCAACCAGCTGAAAGCGGCTACCAGCGAGCAGCGGGACGTGCAGCGTCGACTCGAGGACCAAATAGCGACACTCAATGCACAGCTTACGCATAGCCAAGGCGAACTTACCAATCTACGGTTTCAGAAGGAAGAGCTGGAACTGCGAGCCCAAACGGCACCAACGCTAGAGCGTAAGTAATACGCGCCCCGAAAGGGAGTTTCAATATCTAATGCTGATCGATTGTTGATACATTGCAGAGCGAGCGCAAGCGGAAGAGGAACGTGCAAAAGCCAGTGAGGAAAAGTTCCAAAAACTAAAAACCATGTACACGCAGATACGCGATGAGCACGTGAACCTACTGCGTCAGGTACGGAACAGATTCTTGCCTAATGATTTAATACTAATTTAACAACAATATTACAATCTTATTAACGGATATAACATTTTAATATAAGCATCTTTTTCTTCTACTACTGACTACTTTTCCTACTTTCGTTTTTGCTTTGTTGGGGATGAAAACCGATTTTATTATTTTTAAAGATGAAAATCGATCAATACAAATTAGCATGCTATAAAAAGGTTAGTTCGAGTGAGCAATGCTATAGCTTTGAAACGGTGATAGGTGACTGTGTCGATAGAGATCCTTCACAATCATTCCAAATTATCTCAGTCGCTCGTTCCTTATCCCTTTTCGTAGGTTTCGTTACGTTGTGTTGTAGAAAATGTACTTTAACTTCTAGTTTCCTTACCTAACTTATATAAACATCGGAGATGCTGTGCATTCATGATACCCATTTTCTTTGATTCCACTTCATAGCATGGCGAAATTAGCAAGCAACTAGCCTCGTCCACGAAAATTGCAGCGGAAGCGAGCAAAGCCAAGGAAGAACTCCAATGCCAGCTGGAAGAGCTCGAGCAAAAGCAAGCCCTGGTACAGAATGCACTGCAGCAAAGTTCGAACGACGCACGACAGGAGCAGGAAGCCATTGGCGAACAGCTTCAAATCATGACGCAAAAGTGTGAATCGCTGCAGAGCCGCTATGATGAGATGGAAGCGTCGCGGCAGGCCGAAATTGCCGAGCTTCGCATCAACCTCGAGCGGCTAGAGGGCGAACTGCACACGTTCCAGCAAGAGCGCGAAGCTCTCTCGAACGAAAAGGGAACGCTAGAGGAACGGTTGGCCGAAATACAGAGCGAAAAGCAGGAGCTTGATTTGAAGTACCAGGAATGCATGGCAAAGATGCACGAACTTGAGCTAAAGACTGATCATTACGCAAAGGAAGAAATGTCTTTGCAGCAGAGCGTAAACGAAAATTCACTTAAAGCGCAGGGTAAGTGTAGTATTCATTTTCCCTTCGTAAAAGTACAACGTCTAATCAATCCTGATTTTGTTTCGAGCCGCACTTGTGGGACAATTCTTATTTCTCTTTTTAATTATTTGTTTTTGAATCATTTCTTCCTTTTTTAATCGAAATTGCTTACACTTTGTCTGTTGTGTGATCGTGTAAGTGTTTCTGTTCGACGGCAAATTGGTTTCTGTTTTTCAGTGTTTTTCTTTCTTTTTACTATATATTATCCAATCTGCTGCAATGTTTTTTTTACATTTTTTTTTATTATTTCTCTTCCTTCAGAACTATCCGATCAAATTGAACAATTGCGGACGGAAAATGATACACTCAAACAACAATACAACGAACTGGAAGCAGCCAAAGCGTTGCAAGCGGAAGAGTTCCAGCGAACACACCAGGAGGAACTGCTTCGGTTCGATTCACTGCAGACGGAAATGAACGATAAGCTGGCCACTATCGCCTCGGAAAAGGATACCATAGCGGGCGAAAAGGAGCAAACCTGGGAGCAGCTGCTAATGCTTCAAACGGAATCCACCCAAAAGCAGGCTGATTTTGAATCGCTGGAAAAGGATTTGAAATCAGTTCTCGAGCAAAAGGATCACGAATTGGAAGAACTTAATGCAAAGTATCGGGAGCTGGAGGAAAAATATCAGGTACTACTATTGTGGCTAGTTGTAAAAACAATCATTTGCTTGCTGCTACTCATCACCATCACACAACACACATGCCGCACCAAACAGAGGATAGCGGGACTTTGTCTCATTGCTATAACCGGCGGTCGTCTGGTGTTAGTGGTTGTTGCTATTAATATTATTATTATTTCCATTGATAACCATTTTGCTATGTTTGCATCTTCATTGTTGGTACGATTTTGTGCCACACTAAAGCAGATCTGCTTGAACGTAACGTTGGTTGGTTGGTTGTTCGTTCGTCGCTTGTACGCACATGAGTAAGCATACAAACTAAATCATCACATACGCTATACGTGTTAACATTTTGTCTCTGTGTTTTTTCTGTTGTTGTGTAAGTAATGAAGCACAACACAAAGAATTAATGATTTTTCTTTTCTGTTTCTTACGCCTTCTGCACATTATGGCTGTGTCGGCCCGCCCCGCCGGATAATGTAAATTTGGTTCTACTCTCCCTAGAGTCTAGATGCAAATATGGAACGGTTACTTTCCGAAAAGGAAACAATTGAATCTGATCTGCAAGATTTACTTCATCAACAGGAGCAAACGGAACACAAACTGCAGGCTGCGCTGTTGAAGGTGGAAGCGCTAGAAACGGCGCTCATTGACAGCAAAATTAGTGGAGAGACGGCACTGCGCACCCTGCTGGAGGCGTGCATTAAGTCGTCGGAAAAGCTGACACTGCGCGCCATCGGTGAAAACGAAATGCCCGGAGCTGGCGGAACACCCACCTACTTTTTGATGATAGCGGAAGAGCTGCAGGAAGTGCTGACCAAGCTGAAGATGGTCCATGAGAACTATCTGAAGGACAATTCGACGAACGTAGAATCGCTGGCACGGAAAGTCATTATCGGGGCGCATCTGCTCGCTTCTGCTCACGTGCAGGGCATGACTGTATGCAATCGCTCGGCAAACATTGAAAGCGGTGAACGTAAGTATTCGCGTTAGCGTTAGGCAATTGTGTAAACTTTTTTAAGCTCGCGTACTTGGTGTTGTGTTCTAATATCGGAATGCAATAGATTGAATGGTCAATCCAACTGATAGCAGCTAGCTCAAATTAGTTAAGCTTGCTTTATGCTTGCAACTGTTGAGCAATGTCTCCGATACCGGTTCAGTATTTCGTAAACTATGCATTTAGATGCGTGCATTGTAGCCAGAGTTCGAGCTAGTTATGTAAAAAAGTGATAGAAATTCTCTAAAAAATTACAATTCTTATAAACTTCTTGAACAATACTTTTTTTTGCTGCATACATTTTATGTCAATTCTTCACTTTCGTTTTATTTCTTTCTTCGTGAGTATTTATTTGTTCGATTAAACGAAACACAATCATTCCCAATGCTAGAACCACATTTTATAGAGTTTTTTGTTTCATTCCCGCAGGTATCGCAGAAGAGTTGAAGAAACTGGGTCAATCGATCACGACCCTTTTCCACTCACTGCAGAAAACAAGCGAATCAGGTACGGTAAGTGATCGTATAACTGACCTGAAGACAAAACTGGAAGAGGTAACTACCATGATCGTCGACCTGGGCAAGCAAACCGATGGTACCGAAAATCTGGGCGACATGGTGGAGTCCGAGCTGACCACCATGGACAAAGCGATCGAAGAAGCTGCATCACGCATACAGGTTCGTTATACCTCTTTGCATGGTGGGAAGATAATCGTACTAAGGCTCCAGCGTTCAAAACTCTACAACTACCTACTCAAAATCATTCGCAGGAAATGCTGTCAAAATCCCGCGCTTCCGATTCGGGCATAAAGCTAGAGGTGAACGAGAAGATTCTTGATGCCTGCACGAGTCTCATGCAAGCGATCAGAGTGCTAGTGCAGAAATCTCGTTTGCTGCAATCGGAAATTGTTGCCCTCGGCAAAGGAACCGCTTCGGCAAAGGAATTCTACAAACGAAACCACCAATGGACGGAGGGACTAATTTCGGCAGCCAAGAGTGTAGCCCAAGGAGCCAACTTTCTGGTGTAAGTATAGCGTACCAACGTCTTAGCTTAGCGATGGCTTTAATAAATCTCTTACCAAACCCCTTCTGTTATTACAGCACGGCGGCAAATAAAACGGTGGTCGGTGGGGCAAAACATCAGCTAGATTTGGTGGTAGCCGCCCAGGAGATTGCGGCCTGCACGGCACAGCTCGTAGTGGCCAGCCGCGTGAAAGCTCCACGATCCAGCACCAACCTTACAGCGCTGGGCACCGCCTCCAAGAACGTCACGCAAGCGACCGGGATTGTTGTTGCCACGGCGAAGGATTGCAGCCAGCGGTTGGAAGATTCCCAGGATCTGGATCTTGGCACGCTGACGGTACATCAAGCCAAAACGAAAGAGATGGAAATTCAGGTAAAGGTGCTTGAGCTAGAGCAGGCACTGCAAATGGAGCGAATGCGCCTGGCCTCATTCCGCAAGAAGAACTACCAACAACCCGTGGAAGAGTAGTAAACCTAGCACTTGGCGCCACTCCCATGTTGGGTACGCTCCACGCTTTTTTTAAGAAGGTAGTACGGGTGTCAGCGATCACTTTTTCGAAATTCACCAAACACATACACAGAGGTTTAAAATGACCAATCTGTAGACGACTGTAGCTATGTTTCAATCCAATCCCAAAAAATCAAACAAAATGCTTGGATTTAATTTGCTCTCTAGATGGAGATGCATTTCTACCGATTGTGTCTTATTTTGGCAATCATTTCAAATCACTGCAGACTGTAATATGCAACAAAATGGAGATGAAAACTGTTTATGTTGAACAATGTTACACTTATCATCCCACGTTATCAGCCACGCATATCACACGTTAGCCAATGAGAGGGAGGCATCATCATGCAACATCGACATTATGTTAAGAGTGTTTCGTCGCTTCATTAACCGTTATTAATAGGATAGTGAATATATTAGTATAGCATATTTAACTTTGTTAGATACCCCCAAAAGCGTAAGATGCATCCAGTAACGAATGATAAGAAGCTCTGTTATACTGTATCTTGTATTTCTACTTACAACGAAATTGATGCAAACAAATAAACATGGATCAAATAAAATCGTACCACCGTCTGGTTTCCGTTCGCATGTGTGTGCGTACATTCTTAACAGCTTTCCGAACAGTAAAGCCGATATCTAAGACATAAATATTTTACCAAAACCGGTCCATAGCGAGCCGGTTTCGTGGATGATGGTGATGTTTTTGGGCACGCTACAGAAAGCAACTGCATTACTAATCGTTTGAGACCATCCGATAGCAGTATAAATAAATTTGTTTAAAAAAACTTATATTTCACCATAGGAAAACTAAACTATTAGCTATTTGCTTTTAGTTATTGGACATATCGGAAAAAAATCTAATAAAATGTAAAATGTAGTCATTCGTTTAAAAGATATCCATACAAAACAAACATCACACCCAGTGGATTCGTGATAAACGATCTTTGCTCCACAATAGTAAACAACAACAACATGTTCAACCGTCAACAAATTAAAATTACTGCTTGCGCCTGTCTAAAGGAACGACGTCAGCATCGCAAGTACTGCTGGTTCGATGTATAGAAACATGTTCTGGGGGCTCGTCCCCACCGATCGCTACGTTGATCGGCATGGGGACCGAGCGGACCCACCCGTGCTGCCAAAGCGCCTCGCTAACAACTTCGCACAAACCATTCGAATGGCATTTCATTGCCACCACGCATTAAATATTCAAAATACTGAATCATGACAGGATCATTTTCAGTCGCCGGGTAAAAACAATGCAACTCCTCCATGCATGATCGCTGTTTCTAGCCATGCGCAGAGCGATCTTCCTTGACAACGAGCTATGAATGTATCCAGGGAAAGTATAAGAGGGAAGCTAGCGAAACGAGAAAGTTCTACTCTTCTAGGCAAAGTTTTGTGAGCGTGTGTTACCGGCGTACCCCATCGGAGACCGGTTTATCGGAATATTATCACCGCGACGTCACGGCGTGAGTGTCGTTGTTTTTGTTGTTGTTGTGTTTTAATTCATTCCACTGTCCCTATCAACAGTGTCGTCCAAAGCGCCAGCAACATTGGGGTGGACGTTAGGAACAGCAAACAGTCGCCGTTCTTTTGAAAAACAGGATCTTGAAACTCGTCCCAATGCACGATGGAGACACAGACACCGAAGATCGATAGCGGAATGAGAGTTGAAAATAAAACTAATGCTTCTAACAGGCGACCTGTTTTGCGTCCCAACAACGGACGACTCAAACGGACGGATCGACTGAAGCTATAAAAGAATCACACGGTGGGTGGATTGGAGTCAGTTTTTCTTTAACAGAGCTTTGCATAGCTTCTACCACAATCCGCATTCCGTGCTTCGGTTCATTTGTTTGCAGCGGAATAGCTTAATAAGTGCACTTCAAACTCATCGAAAGTGACCAGTGTGTTGTGTGCTTGCACAACAAAATAGACTTCTATCATCTAAGTGTAGTTTTTGAGAACTTTTATACCATACTATGGTGAGTGATATATTCATGCAGTGAAGAGTGTGGTGTACCTACAATTCGATTTAGGGCTGATGTGCTATACTTTCCTATATCTGCCGTCCCGTTTTAGACCACATACACCGATAAAGGGCCGAAACCGGATGGTGGAAAGTTTCTTTCGTTCGATCACATCACATTCTACGTCGGTAACGCGAAACAGGCGGCCAGCTTCTACACGACACGTTTCGGGTTTGAGGACTACGCGTATCAGGGTTTGGAAACGGGCAGCAGACAGCTCGTGAAGCATGCCGTCCGCCAGGATCGGATCGTGTTCGTATTTGTGTCGGCCTACGAGCCGGGCCATCGTGAACTCGGAGATCACCTGGTACGACACGGAGACGGAGTTAAGGATGTTGCTTTCGAGGTAGAGGACCTGGACGTGATCGTGCGCCGTGCTAAGGAGCGCGGAGCAAAGGTGGTGCGCGATGTGTGGGAAGAGTCGGACGAACATGGCACGGTTCGGTTCGCGACGGTGCAAACGTACGGCGATACGCTGCACACGTTCGTGGAGCGCCATCGCTACCGTGGCCTATTCTTGCCAGGGTTCAAGCCGCCACTACACAAGGATGTTTTGCTGCGCATGCTTCCAACGGTCGGTTTGAACTTTATCGACCACGTGGTAGGAAATCAGCCCGATTTGCAGATGGAATCGGTGGCCGCCTGGTACGAGAAGATGCTGATGTTCCACCGTTTCTGGTCGGTGGACGATAGCCAAATCCATACGGAGTATTCCGCTCTCCGTTCGATCGTTATGACCAACTACGAGGAAACGATCAAAATGCCAATCAACGAACCAGCCAAGGGAAAGAAGAAATCCCAAATCGCGGAGTACGTCGAGTACTATGGTGGTGCCGGTGTGCAGCATATTGCACTCAACACCAGCGACATCATTGGCGCTATTCGTAATTTACGTGCCCGTGGTCAGCAGTTTCTTTCCATCCCGGATACGTATTACGATCAGCTGCGTCAGCGTCTGAAGTCAAGCAGCGTGAAGATTAAGGAGGATCTTGCCGTACTGCAAGAGCTCAAGATTCTGATCGATTACGATGAAAACGGTTATCTGCTGCAGATCTTCTCCAAAAACATGCAAGATCGGCCTACGCTATTCATCGAGGTGATTCAGCGCCACAACCACAATGTAAGTAATTCGCTCAAACGATTCGCGGAATCCGTCAACAGTTTAACTTACTATTTCTACTCCAACAGGGGTTTGGTGCTGGCAATTTTAAGGCGTTATTCGAAGCTATCGAGGCGGAACAAGAAAAGCGAGGAAACCTGTAAACGGCATGGACGCAACCATAATAACGTACTTTAACGATTGTTTTTTTTTTACAAATAGCATCGATTCAGACATGATACAAACAATGCATTAATAAAAATAATCCATTTGATTTTGGATTTCAAACCCTATGTTTTTAATACGAACATTGCATGCACGGTGGAGCGGTATCCTCATTTTATACAATTGCTGGTGAAGTATAATCTATCAATAGATATTCCTTTCGCCTCTTACCTCGTTGGCATCCACACACACCCACATTATGGCATCCTGATGGCACCACTTTACGATCATGATCGAACTGAGCTACTCGGGCGTGGGAAGAAAATCGGGATCCCAAAACCCGGGAGGAGTACTATGCAGTTGAGCCACTCGACAGTTGCGACAATTGCGTGGCAATTTCGAACGTGCCGTGTCGTTCGATACACCACGTGTTGTATGGTATTGGTAAAGCATCGTGCAATCGATGCACAAACCTTGTGGGGACGGTTGTTCATAGCCACGCGTGTATGGTTTGACCGATCCTGATAGTTCTCCTAGCTCGCGATTAACTCTGCAAAAAAAAGAAACAAACGAAGATATTCCACTACAACACCGGAGAAATATTCCTTGTTTGGAAATCTTACCTTGGCACATTACTGGGATTGGTTTCTATGGTGACTGCGTCCATTCGCTTGGCATGTTCGCCGTTTAACTCGCTGATAAATATTTCCGTAGCATTTTGAGATTCGGCGACGCTTATTACTGATTGCTGGCTTGGTGCTGGCAAAACGATTATTTCATTCGGTTCCGTATCTTCACCTACTCCTAGTATGTGGTCCGAAAGACATTCCAACTTTTTATTAGATGGGACATTTAATGGGTTGCGTTCCTTTTGTTGCGAATCGGGTTCTTGCTTTATTTTGAATGATAAACCTTGCCTTGACAGTTTGCTGGTAGATTCTACCCCGGGACAGTACGTTTGATCTATGTCATCGTCATCGTTATCGTTAGGGAACATTGGCTGACGCTCATTGCTAGCTGCTGTTGAAGATGATGTTTCATCGGAGCCATCTTTAGTACCCGGTTTATCGTCTTGTGCCCTTGAAATCAGTGTAGATTGCTTTTTCATTCGTAAACTTTTTAAAAACTTTGACTTGTTGGCCACTGACGGAGGTGTTGGTACAACAAAGTCACTAAACAGCGTATCATTTACACTATTATGCTCAGGCTCGTTCATCGGCGATTGTTTGGTTTGGCGAGGAAAGTTTAGCTTCACTTGCCGAAAGCGTTGGTTGTTGTCGGCTAGGGAAAGGAATCGCTTAAGCCCACTCGGCGGAGTGTGATCTGTGTTGGAGGTTTCTATGGTTGCATTGGCATTTTTGCCCGTCCATTTTCCATTTGGAGTCGTCTTGGGAGTAGTAGGCGTGTTGGATTTCTCCGCAACCACCGAAGAAGATTCCATTAGCTTTACACTTTTCCCGAAACGGCTCTCCCGCAGGAGAGGCTTCTTCTCGGATTTGTTTTCTTCGGGAAATAATAGTTGCATCGGTCGTAGAGGTGAAGTTTTCGATACATTTCTAGGAGAAAGTATCGCTCTTGGCGATGGCGACTGAGGAGCAGCCGCGGGAGGAGGGCTTTGGGTAAGTGCAAAGAACGGTTCCTCGGAATCTAAAATGTTTAGCTCGAGTTTCGCCGATACGTCCGAGTCGGATTTGTTAGGAAAGATGGTCGAGTCTTCCAAGATTGATACATTTTCCTTTTGTGCAGAAAGTGGTGAATCCAAGGATTGAACTTTACGTCTCTTGGCCGGCGATCGCGGAACAGGTAACACGCAACGGTTGGATTGCTTTTGTTTCTCTGCTAGCTGATGTTCTAAGCACTCTAACTCGCGTTTTGCTTTTTGTTGTCTCACATATATTTCTAAAAAAAAATAAACATAGTTTATTGCGATCTGTTTCCCGGATCCAGCAATGTTTCACATCGGCGCTATGCTTACGTACCTGACGCATTTTCCAACACTCTATCGATGTAGATGAAAATATCATCTTCCACTTTGCTAAAGTGGTTGTACTTTAGCAACAAATTGCACAAATTAACCATGCTTTCGAGCTTCTATTTAATCATAACTACAATTACTACACCGTTCTGGCAAAGTAAAAAAAAAAACATGCGCAACCGGCCTACTCTGATGAGCCAATAAATCAAAACAACCAGAAGCCCGCACTTTTTGCGTTGTTTAGCAGGGGGTAGGACACTTACAATGTAACTTTATGTGGTTGGCAATATTGAACGATTGAAAACTCTACACTTTTTTTAATACAGACAATCTTTTTCACTCAAATTAAATAAAAAGATGCATATTTTCAGACAATATTTGATGATTTTTAAACATTTTTTATGACAATATAAAAAATGTTCCGACTGCTCTACCCCTCGTTTGTCATTTCGAGTGACGTTTCAAAACCAGCAAAAATAAGAAGAAACTCACACCGTGTAAACAATAATAACGAAAACACGGCTGTGTGGTTTAGTTCAATTTTAATTACTTTTTGTACTTGCTGCTCAGAAGCTCCTCCTAGTTAGATAAAAGTCATCATGTCTTCACCATCGGAGGACAAAATAGCGTCACACAAAACGTTCTACGATGATAAAAGCCCGCCCCTCTATCCCAGCACAGATCGGTTCCATCCTCTAGGATACAGCACACCCCAGCAGCGAGGTAGAAACTCTTCTGCTCACGCCAGGAATTATTATTCCGCCCAGCCCAAGCACATGCTTCCACGGACGAAAGGATCCGACGGCCGATATCGGCACGGACAAGATAATGTGCAAAATCAGGACCGATCGAGATATTCGGGCCCAGATCGTTGCGATAACGCCGAGCAAAGAGACACAAACTTTGGTTCCGGGAAGCGCCTGGGCTTTGGTCACAATTGGAGAGGACACAACAACAGAAATCAACGGTATGGAGGAAATCGATCTCAGCACAACTATCGGCAAAACCACCATGTATGTGAATAGGAAACCTCTCGATTTATGGACAGTTTTGGATTAATCAGCATTTTCTACTTTCATAGGCTAAATCAGAATCATACAGCATTCGGGAATACTATCACCCTTCTATGCTGGAGGACCCTTGGGAGTTTTTGCTACGGAAAAGCACTGCAAGTTCAGATTCTACCTTGAAGAACGATCAATCAGACAGGGACGACGATAACGAGGACAGATCGAGTAATAGTAACGGGGGGAATTGATCTGCTACCATGTAGCTAGAAGAATAACATAAAGTTTTTTTATTCGTAATTTAAAAATACGAATCACAAAATCATACAATATGGGAGAAAATCAAGCATATAAATGGGACATCAGATCGATCGAGATGGTAAATAACCCACGTTGAGCTGCAAATGAAAAAGTCAGTCTGTGTAGCCATTAACCTTCGGTCTGGTTTGTGTATGTTCAATAAACAATGGAACAAATATCATTTTGTTCAAATGACCAAGCAAAGAATAAACCTTTTAATATAAAAAGACATCTTTTGGGTGTAAGTAGGTTATTAGGAACAAAGTATAGACATTCGTGGCATTCATTTAATTACGGATCGTGTACAGAACTTGTGTTGTAAATTTTGTAAAAATAATAAAAACATACAAATGTGTACATAATTCTTAATCGCTTCTACCACCTACTGTGCACACCGGAAATGTTAATTGGGAATTAGTTTTACGTAGGGTAACAGAAACAACAGTATATTCGTATTACTAGGTGTCTCTTTCTATCAACCAAAAATTGTTTGCCTGTCTGGTCAAGAAGCGGGGTCATAACAGAGAACGCTATATTGTCGAGTTGTATGCATCTCTTTTTAGCTAGTCGGCGTAATCGCGTGTTGTACAGACTGAAGAAGGAGCGAGGCCGCTTTGGAAGATGGTTTGGGTTGTCAAATAGCAACTGTCAACACAGAGGCGCTATTTTTTCCGAGCCATGGTGGCGTGCGGTTCGTCGTGCGTGATAATGTGCATGAGATCGTTCGTTGTGTTGCGTTCAAATCAATTAAGAACCCAATAAGTGAGTGAAACAATACACTTGTTCAATGTGTTATGTGCATTTTGTTATATTTCTGTTTGTAAAGTGCATTACTTTTGGATGCGTGCATCTGCACAAGAGCACGCTGGAATGTGGTGTATGGTGAAGAAATGTGTACAGATGGCGATAGACGTAAACCAGTTTAGGGATTTCCTATACATTTATCATCACTCCACAATATCATCATTATTCTAGATTGTGCAACTCGAGTTTAATCAAACAGCCACTGGGAGTGTGTGTGTGTTCTGGTCGGCTGGTCCTCGGTAGGGCGAGGTCATCGGTTGTGGAATTCTGGACAAATTCCTATACCTTATCGAATGTTCGATCTACAGAATCGTAACAACGCTACACGCTGTGGGATTATGCTGGTCTTATGCTGCTGTTGATTGTGTTTCCATGTATCGCCCATGGACGTTGCTTGGTGTCGCTTTATGTGTGCCAGTGCAGCTTGTGTCGCTTTTCTCCCCTCTCATTCGTGTAGGAATTGAAAGGACCAGAGCAAAAGAGACGATCGTTTGAATCTGTCGTGGAGGTCATTCATTGCGTGTGGCTCGGTGCGTAAGCTGTTAGACAAATTTGTACTGTGCAATTATATGTAGCTTCCGCGTAGTACATTTATGAAAATGTTTCGCTAGTTGGTATGCGTTTTCCTTGCCCAGGGATCAGAGCTTAGTCATAGCCCTACCGCTTGAGAATCGACTGCTGCATAACAAAGGAACCGGTGTTTTTTATCCCTTGCCAATGCAGTTGCTAGTGTTTTGTTTGCTGTGCGTGTATTAGTGAAATCTGAATAGAGATGTATGATGAAGCTGCTGTGTGTGTATGTGTGTGTGTGTGCGTTAAATGATTGTGTATGTGTGTACGGTGCGCGACTCCAGAAGGGATAGCAAACGAGCAAAGAAGAATGCAATCTGTTCGGAAAGACTGAAAAGGGTGGGCAAAGGATAACAACAACATTACGCTCATGCACAGATGTTGATGCGATACGATGTGAGCACACTGTATGGCACACGGTGGTGCCATAGCCTAGCCAGTTTGTGGAGTAGTGTGCGTGGAATGCAGAAATATGCATTCTGATGCATTATGCATAGCCTGTGGTGACTATTTTTGCTGCTCGTTATGCACCAATGCAGGGCGTGATAGTTAAATTGCTTTCAACTAATCGCATTCCAACTGATCCGCTTTATTTACCGAAGTTTCATCAGCAACGAACGTACGCAGCGGTTTAAAAAGTTTACAAGTTGTATCTTTCAAATATTATTTACCTTCATATACCCATGCTTTAGAATATTTTCCAAGCATTCGGCATAAAAAAGCATTCGTGCAATAGTGTTTATAAGTCTTGGATTATCAATAATTTTATTATATATTTTAGAAACATGTTTCCCATTATGCTTCAATTCAACAATCCGATTTGAAGTTTAACCAAGCATAGAATCCCCCACTAAATCAGGGTAGAATTGTGCATACAGATGCATGCCTTTGCACACGGACGCATGAATGAAATTAATCTACTGAAACCATCGACGAATCTGGGACCCCGATGGCTCTCCTCATGCCCCGCGTGTATCGTTCCTGGTTCGCCGAAGGTTAATACTCAGAAACACACACACAACCCCCGAAGTAGCATTCTCGCCAAAGATCAGGAGAGGATCCATGAAGAAGGAGAACCCCCACGAAAGCAAGGATCAAAGGGAAAGCGAGAAAAAAGCCGGTTTGCCGGTAACAAACCCCTGTGGTACGTCACATTCCAATGGACCGCGGTGGCAGTATGTTGAGTGCGTGCTCCTCTTAAATGCAAAGAGTCTGCGTTATGTTTTTGGGGTTTTCGGAAAAGAGGGACCGAATGTTGGGGAACAAAAACATGCGATACAATGGCAACGTTTCTAAACACACTGTCGAGCAATAATGGTAGGGCCATTTTGGGTAGCAAGGGAGGCAAGGGTGAATGATGGCGTTTTCTTATTTAATGATTGGCGAAAAACAATGTGGTTTCATTCATGTTGCGTTGAAGTTAGTAGTTTCAGTAATACAAATTGTAATGAAATACGCTAAATTGTTCATGAAAAGTTAAAATCGTACCTTTTCTTGTACTCCAAGAGTCTCAATGCAGTCTTGGCTCTCAAAGTCATGCTTTTCATATTTCATAGTTTTTCATATTGCCCTTTTAGGCTCATTCTGTGCACACAAATCAGTGCTTCTAACGGTCTGTCGGGATAGAGTTCAACTGAATCTATAAGCTCATTTGTTTATCATCATAGCGGTGCTTTCTGGTGTCTATTGCCTGGTGTACACTCCTCGGGCCTGTCCTTACCCGTCCTCCCATGTACACAGCATCAAATCAAACAGATGCAGCTGAATCGAATGTTTGAAAATAGCGGAAAAACCTCCTGGGTTCCACCCGTTTCCTATGCTCGTTTAGGCTGCACATTGCTGCAACCGCATTTTGTTGTGCTGTGAATACATCGAATCCGGTTCTACACGACGGTGCCTTATGGGTGTGTTGTGATCTCAGACACGAACTGCCGATAGGATGGCACACGCCAGAGTAAGATGATGCACAATAGTGGAGATGAAAATGCGCGCCTGTGTGGGTGGAATCGGATGGGATGCACTGCTTTCTCTGGCCCTATCATGCCCAGTATGGGTTTACCATTTGCATCGCGCGCCCTGCTCCGTTCTGCTTCCATTTTTGTTTGATTCAACACGCTGCGTTGGAAAATATAGAGTGCATCAAAATAAAGCCAGAGTATACTGCCACACCGAGGTGGGGCATCACAAGCAAAGTTCAACGATTTGTACATAAACTGCCACGCTTTTGTGTGCGTCTCTGTTCTGGCCGTCGGTGAGCGATGTGTGCTGTTGGTGCATCATCTGCGTTTGCGTCGTGGTGGGGTCGATTGCCCGTTGGATGAACTGATATTTTCAGTGCCCCATTCCCTCGGCTGGATATTTGTTTTGCCGATGCTCAGAACCATATGGGTTGAATTTTGAAACGGCAACTTCATTTCCATTCAGGATAGGCTGTAGCTTGTAGGTTTGCAGCAAATATTAGGCAAAAATAAACCTATTGAGTTTGAACATTTTAATTATTGTTCTTACTCAACATATCGTATGTGCTAATCCGCGAGTAAACGCCCGCATTTCGTAACGCTTTAATGTAATGTGCTGCATATTGCATTGGCCCAAGCAGGTAATGGCCACATTAGAGGCTCATCTGCGATGTAAAACTGTTGAAATGAAAACTGCAAGAGATAGCGATTACGATGATTTTAATTTTATGTTTCCATTTTCCGACTGAAGATCGCGGGTGTGGTTGGAAAATTTGATATAATGAACCTTTCGGTTTTATGAATAACTTGTTTCTGCGCTTCTTTTTTTCGTCGACGTTCCGAACGATCCATCAGCACTTTTCCTCTAATTATACAACAACCGCCGTTTTTAGCGATCGTGAATTTAGCCGAAGTGAGTGAGAAAATCGAACAATAATCACCCCTCCGGGTTATTAAACGCTATGTGTAGTACTTTTTTTGCCTCACTTTTTCATGCTCGATCAATTGGCAGTCGATCATCGTGATGGAAATGCCGAAGGGTAAACTGTATCGGTATCTCGCGCCATCGCCATCGAGCAGAAAAACGAGCTGAATGTTTTGCAGGAAGGAAGAATAGGGAGAGAGAAAAAAAAAACGATATACAGCCATGGATCCGCCGGAAAGGTGTGTTTCCGTGGTGGGAACCACCCGAACGACGACTGCCCGGGAACTCTGGCTAAAGGGAAGGCTGATGGAAATTGAAGCACACGGTAGACTGATCCAATTGAAAGGGAGCGAACATGGTTCCGTCGAAATGCCCCGAAAAATTCGGCTGTTCGTGTAGTGTCTTGGGCATATATGCTAATGCACAGCGGTATATCGATTGACTGGCTGCGTGGTGCGATGGTGTGCCTCATCATAAACGATGTTAGACATGAAACTTCAATTTCCAAACCTCGCTGTTACAGTGCACGGGTCACGCGAGCATAACTCGTTTCTGTTGTTGTTGTTGTTGTTGTTGTTGGTGTGTTGTGACCGCAAGAGTTTCTTTTCCTTGCCAAATCTACCTCGATCTCAGCCGTATTTGGGTAGAACTGTGTGCGGTTGCACACAATGACGCACCATCGGTGGCCCATTGGGCAATGTTGAAAAGATAAATTAAAAAAAAAAAAACTCAATCACGCACGTTGGGAAACGGTCGTTGATTTTGGTAAACTGGCCTTGGTAGAATAGATTTGTAAAACTGCTATTGAATTTGTTGGAATTTTGAATGATTTCGTCGACAAAGATTCATATCGACATCAATAATTGAACAAAATTGTTTAATTACAAATATTATGCAGTGTTCTATTAATAATACGTTAAATAAGATTAAAGGGGCTGGAATTCAAAACATGCATTGCGGGACGTTTCGGTACGCTTGACCAGTATTTATTGTTCAACCCCCCCCTACCATGGGGTGCATCCAACCAACCATATCACAAAAAATGGTACAGTTTGTTTGCTAACAAATCGTTTGCATGGTTCGAAATTAACTCATATTATGTTTGCATGTACAAGGGGTGTACAAGCAACATTAAAAAAAAATGCTCTCAATTTGTTGTATGAATGTTTTAGACGTGTGGTTGTATGCATAGATAGTTAAATTATGTTTTACTGTGCTAAATAATAAGTGAGTTTTTTTAATGAAAGTTCACATACAAACAATTAAAGTTCTGTTATTTGCTTTATGCATATACTCACAAAAACTTCTCGGTCTAGGTTAAATTGTATAAAATAGAACAAATAGTGGAATGTTCTAGTACGCCCGTGTTCGTCTTGAAATATGTACATTTAACACGTTTCATAGGCAGAACGTGTGCGGCTTTGGATGGGTTTTTGCTCCCAGTTTGTGAAGCAAAAGGATAAGATAGATTGATTTATTTTTAAACTGCTTGCTCTAGAACGTGCTTTACCGTTGCAGCAGTGGCTAATGTTATGGGAACAGTTAGTTTGCAACTACCGAACAGCAACACACTTGTAGCGCAAACGTGTTAATATATTTCTTACGCTGCCTTACACTTTGAGCAAACAATAAGAATGAATTCAAAATTATCAAACGCAACAAGATGTAAATGGTGACAATCTGTTCCGAAAACACATTCAAATCAACACAATAGATCGATCGTACGTCGATCGTAACATAACGAGCAGACATCCAAATCAAGCGTACATGCGTAAGTTAACACCTATCGCGACTGGCGGGAATCTCCGCACCATCAGTAACAAAACAACGCTGCAAACGACCGGAAGATGCGGACAAGCGGACGGGCACGGGTTCATTAGCACGAGTTACCCGTGCCATGGATTTTAAGGCGCAGAACCATACACAGCCATTCGACGATCGTCGTGCTGCGTGTGTGAGGTACGCATGATTTCCAAGTGAAACAAAAAAGTATTGGTGGGCTGGCTGTTTTGAAGGTTTGCCCTTGTCCGGAAGTTGAACTTTTCTCTCCAGGTTTTCGCTTTGCTTTCGAGTGTTTTCTTATGCTCAAGCATAAGCTTCCTTTTCTCGTCCGGACCCGCACCAGCCTATAAACTTCCTCAATCTCACAATATTGTTATTGGCTGAGGGAGGGGGGCCTGAAGAGATGCTAACAAAACTTCCCCCGTTTCCGGAGCATGATGATGTGTGTGTGTGTGTGTGTGGTGCGGTGGTGATGATGGTGTATGGTACGGTATTCATCCCGCATATGGCAACAACTTCCGGTAGACGTGATTCGCGCAATAACGATCGCGTAGAGGGCGTACGGTTTACGCAGGGTACGGGGACGTCGAGTTCTTGCAAGTGGTCAGTGTGTGCGTTTTTTGAAGAAGGAGCGTGATCGTCATGGCGCTGCTAAATGAGCATATGCAAACATAGAGATCGTTTAGTTATTACGTTACACTAAATTATAAATTCATCGTTTATTTATTTAGAGCATAGCTTTAGTTCAACATAAATGTGCCGTGAAAGTGTGTACCTGTGTGAAGCTGCTACAGTGTACAGTGTAATGAATGTGACGGTGAATGTGTTGATAATGTAACTAGCAGTGGTAAAAATTATGAGCCATAAATGTACAGCGCAATCCGTACGTTATGTGAAACGTCATTGAAATCGGGCAGGAAGTGTGTGTAGATGTGTGTCTTGTGACAAACGGATGTGCATTAAATGAATTATAGAAGAAGCGAAGCAATCATGCCGAGCAAGAAAATTCGTAAAATAAAATCATTTTTATAGTTTCGATCATGTTTTGCATGCAGAGAAAGATGTGATTTAAATCTGTGCTGCACTGTTTGTGTTTGTGTGCGTGTGTGTCTGATGTGTTTGCGTCTGTGCTATCGCTCAAATGGTGAACGACAAGCAAATAGTCGGTTCGCTAATGCCTGCGGCATATATCCCATAATGTATACAAACCAGTTGTAAAAAATAAAGATTTGTGAATAGCGTAGTCCACTGCCATTTTCGTTCGCTTAGCTTAGCGAATAGTAAGAATTGTGAAATCATACGCAATCATACACCGCCTCAGCAAGATGGGTTTAGCATCATCAAAGGCCGTCAGCAGCATTGCCGTGTCTTCGTCGCATGCTGCTGGGAGCACCGATAAGGGCAATGGTCGGTTGAGCAAGGATAGTGTGATCGTCGAAACGAACTACGCTTCGATGTCAACAGACATTCAGCAGCCTTGCTCAATACTTCCGTCCCCGTCTGGTAGCAGTGGTATTGACACCTGGAAAACGTCTAGCTGTCACGTCCGCCAAGCTAGCATACGGTCCCGGAACCTGCAGCCCATGCCGGATGCGGGCGAACTTGATCGACGATTTGCGAAAGTCCTGGTAAGTAGATATGGCGCTGTCGGGACTGATTTATGTAAATGGAGTTTATCGTAGATATTTTACTTCCATCTTGAAGTTTTAAAACGAATATTATTTTAATGCTGAAATGGAAATAAATTGTGCCTAGTAACATGCTCGTTGTGTAGGGCTAAATATCCTGCTATGGGTAAATCAATAAGTAGCTGATCACTAGCCAAATCCATGAGTGGTACAGACTGGCGTTGACCGAGAACGGCCAAAGAAGAATAAGAAGGAAGAAATGGATAGTAGCTTCAAAAACAGCGACAACATAACATTCTTGCTTTAAGTCAAAAGGATTTCTACTTTTTAAGCAAAAGATTAACCCTGAAGATCAGACGTCTACGTTACATTCGGGAAGCGTTACATGTCAAATTGAAATAACGCATTACGTTTTGACTATGAAGGTTAAACAATCTGTCCGAAGATCAAACAATTGGAAATTAAATGGACTTGTGGTATTTAGCTTAATACTTGGAGTTCGCCTGAACAGGGGAACCGTGGCTAAGGTGACCAAAGGCCGTCGTAGTGTATGTTTTTACATTTAGAAGATGTTATTTTGACGTTTCTTTCAAGATTATACTTTCTTGTAGTACGTGACATGGATACATTGTACATAGATAAGAAGTTTGTTCATTTATAATATCATATAGTTCATTGTCTTATTATCGAACAATACCTATTGTTGGAATGTAAGGGTTATGAAACGGTCATTTTGAATTGTTTGCGGTTGTTTTGTCAGTTGGGAATTAAAAGTTAAATGTATTTTCTGGCAGCACTGCCGATCGACAATTTGTGATTAAGTATGTGTGCGAATAAAGCGGCACTAGCGCATGAAACTCGATACGAGCCGGACGTGTTCTTTACTTTGTCTCCTTTGGCGATCGAAGACGACACAACAAAACACAACGTAGGGCGTAGAGGCGTCAAGGGGGAAAGGAACCAACAAACCATGTTCCAGAACGCAACACCTATAAAATGAAACTATCTATTGAATGGAAAATATGGTACAACAAGCTTACAGCAAACCGTTGATCACCTAAGATTAGAGCCCCCCTTTCCATTTGACAAAACGATGCACAAGGCTTATTGTGTTTGAGAATTGTTACGGGTAATGTCAAGATAACGTAGAAATTAGAATTTTGAAATTTATACCTTTTTTACATTTTAACCTTGGAAAAGTCATCGCGAGCCGCTGTTTGGAGTTCCACGAAGTAAAGAACTCCACAATGTAAATATCTTTAAAGGATCGTTCTTACATATCGCATGGTTTGAACCTTTCATGTTTTGTATCATTCGCTACCATGTGAAAACGATGGCTCTTTGGTGTGTTCGTTAATGTCATAAAAAATGGAAATAAAGTAACGATAAAATATTGGTCAATGGGCAATTATCTGTATTTCCCATTCTACACCCACATTCTGTGTTTTTGCAAAAAAAGAAAACCCCCACAACAAACTCATATGCTGGCTGTGTATGTGTGTGAACCAACAAGCCCCGAAGCGTGCAATTTCACACGCACGTTGGGAATTGGAAAAGGTGTTCTGAAGGTGCGGCAGCGCAACGATGGGAAATACCCAGGACGTGCCACGGGAGTGGTGGGATAGGTGTAGTAGCATTTTGTTTGCTTGTACCTGTTCATAAAATTGCAAGAACATTCAAGTTCACAAGTCGGGCAACTGGTAAACTCCTTTGAGGTTTATTGCACAGAAAACGTATTTTTAATGTGTTGTTCCACGTGCAAGCTCGCCATATGGTTAAAATCATACAAAGCACCATAAGTTAGCTAGCACTGTAAAGCATGGAAACCACCATGAGTCATGAATGTCTTCAATTGGTTTTATCACAATGATTGGTCTGATTTGGACCATTATCCATGACCCACTGATGAACTCATTCTGTCACACCCCACGGGTCTGGATCGCGGACCGCGAACCGAGTACGACACCGAACTTTTATGGGGCAAATAAAAAGAAGAAGCAAAACGCATCAATCGCTCAGCAGCGCTTGACTCATAGGATTCCTCGCTGTACTCGATTAAGAAATGACTTCATCAATCGTATAGGTTATGGAACGATAAAACGCCGGTACGCTTCTACAAGGGAACGCCGTTTTGCTTCAAAACATCAAGACAAGGCACGACGTCTCTAGAATCACTTGAGTCGTTCCAGACCACCTCTCCCCCCACTACCCTCCCCAAGATGAGTGTATGTGTGGCGTTTTTTGTTGTTGTGTTGTTGTGTGCCGTTCCAGCCTGCGCACCACCAATACATGCTCTCGTTTGTCCAGAAGCTACGAGGGCGGATGTAGGGAGCATATGACTGAGCGAAACTTTGTTCGCGTTGCAGTTCGCCTTGAGAAGTTAAGCGCGCTTTTGTTGTGTCTCAAATTTGTAGGGAGGATGTCAACGGCGTCTGAGGGGAACGATGTCATCCGTGTTGGTGCCATGGGGAGGGAAGGTTGGCAAGGCGGATGGTGGGATGCGGATGGTGTCACGGAAGATGAGATGTGCATAAATATTGACTCATCATCATCCGCCGTTCGCCTGTTAGGTCGATCTCTCAGTCGGGTGCTGTGCTGGAGCGGGGTTTTTTTGTGCGTGTGTGACTCTGCAGCTAAAATTCTCAGATGTTGCCAGCCAGCTTGTGGCGGATGGTGTGCACACAGAAGAAGAAACATTATTTCCGGCGAAAGATGCATCTTGGAAGCGCATCGCTTTTTTATTTCATGCTTCCGGAACCCTGCATGTGCTGCAGTGTTTGTCCCCATGCCCGTTCCCACAGCTAGGCGCGCTGGTGGCTGTGCCCCGGAGTATGAAGCACGTATGTTTGCTGTAACTTGAACAGTGGTTCCATTTCATTCCAAGACCGATTTGCGTTCGTAGGAAACAGCCAACTTCGAATTACGCTTTCGATGACAAAGACGAAGACAATGGACGTTTCGCTTTTGCAATTTGATGTTCCATTTCTAAGTCCATGTGAGTGAAACAGCGTTTCATTAATTTTAAAATCATTTATCTGCTAAATGAATTACACCTATTAGCATCGTTATATTGTAAAGTCATTCTAATAGTTAGTTTTGTATGGAAAACTTTAGAGTTCTTTTTTTTGCATTGAAAAGCATAGCAAAGCAGTTGCGTTGTGTACCTCTTTCGATACGTTTGCTTGCAACACATCGATTCATTTTTGCACAAACTGCATATACGAAGTTGGGACTTTTTTTTTTCCTCTCTACCCTCAACCACTTTCCGTCCAAAACTGCTGCCATCATCATCATCATCATCACCGCGGAAAGTGTGGGTCAAGAAGTATTGCGCAGGCATGACGTGCACCATAATAATTCCAGTCATTTGTTCCGCTGATTTAGCCAATGTTTAGTACACGTACAGGACGCTTGACACACTATTGGTATAGGTGCGGCCGCCACACGAGCTGCTGGAGAGCGAGATCGGGTTTCGCGATTAGTCGCTTGTACTAATACCACACTCATATCGTGCTATTATGCGATCACATTGTTGAGTTTTGAATACGTGTGCTGTTTAAATAGAAGACGTGTTCATTCATTTCACTGTTAGGGGATGGAAAACAGCATTTGTTACAAACAAACGAGGAACCAACGCATACATTTATGGTTAAATAATGATTCTATTATAAGGTCGATGAGGGCAAATTCGTTAAAACTGTGCAATCTAGAATGTGCTTAAAAGTTTGTTAAAAAGATGACGATTTCATTGCCCATTGATCGTGACGAATTTAAAAAGGGTCAAGGATGAATAAGTGGATTTCTTTCTGCACAGACCAAATGTTCATGCTTGAAAGCCAATTTGACATTGATTTTGATTATTAGTCTTTTTCTTCTTACTTGACACAACAATGTTAGTCAGTTTAGAGGCCTACCAAAGCCACTAATGAATAAGCTTGGCTACCTATCTGTGACTCATTTGGTGTAGTCATAGCATCATAGTCATATTCAGTCCAGCGTATGGGTGGCTGCGGTAATTGAACGAATGATGAGTGGGTATGTGTTAAGTTGCGTAGGGGGGGGGGGAGGTCCTGTGGTACAGTCGTCAACTCGAACGACTCAATAACATGCCCATGCGTCATGGGTTCAAGCCTCGAATGGACCATCCCCCCATAGAAAGGATTGATATCCGGCTACGTGGTTATTGAATTAAGTCTCGAAAGCCTGTATAGGCCGGCATGTCCGCGTAGGACATTACGCGAAATAGAAGACGTAAAATAAGATGTTATTAAATCGTTAGAGTTCACAACTGTGCCACGAAACTGGCCCAATTTTAAATTTAGAGCATTTAGTTACTTCAAATGTTGCTCATTACAGTTTTTTGGTTTAATTTAGAGTAAATATATGTGTTTTTTGGAATGAGCAAATTGGGTATTGAGTTTCGCTTTTTAATAATTTTTTTTTAAATAATTTTTTTCTCGTTGAGTTTAACAGTTTTTATATTGCTTTATCGATTACTAATATGTGTTAATCATCACACGCTTGCGGTTGTATGGCTACAACGCTTATTGTTGCATACCATTTGTAGTTTGAGGCTAAATAGATGCAAATAAGTGGATCCTTCATGCCGTATAGCACTGTATGACGTTGATGAAGAGCGATAGCTATTACCTTCAAATGTCCACTGATGGGATAGGAAGGTAGTAGGTAGTAGGTAACGCTATTGCCATGGTCTCTTTAGTGGGGTGCGGCTTGATGTGGTTTAATGAAAATGACCGACACTAAGAGGGCAATCAAATTTACGAGACCCTGAACTGTTGTTGTTATTTTTGTTGCGTGATACATATTGTAAAATGGGTTGAACATGCATGCCAATGTTGTGGTGGTTTTCAGTTTTTGCAGTCGAATATAAACGCCACAGTAGCTTGCATGCGTTGTTTGTAAGCTGTGCAGCTTCTGTGGAGAGGTTTTTTCTTTCCATTGCCAAGAATTCAACGAGCTAAATCTCTGTTTCTTTTTGGGAATGAATCTAGCACATGATCGTTTTAAGGTAGGTGGGTTTATGCGTTTGTCGAACGCTGGAAACCAGCGTGTGTAAGGTCAATGGGAATGCTTTCACGATTTGTGCTGGCACATACACGAGCATAGCTTCATGTGCTTTCCGAATATTGTTTACACAAACACAAACGCTTGTTGTGGTGGTCGTTATTCCAGCACGAAGAAACCGTCCCTTTCATCTGTTTCAAAGCGTACCAGTACGCAGATACGCACCCGCATGACAGGCGAGATGTGTTGGGATGAGTTTAAATTTGAAAGGGCAATACATCGACATACGAAGAGACGACATTGACAGCGACACTTTCCCTCATGTTTGGCAGTGGTGGATGCAGTATTGGGTGCTACCATACACAATAAAAGCAATGGCTGGAAGCCTCGTCAGTCTGCCTGCTGCTGCCTATTTGGTTGGCTGATACAATCAGAAATGGGCTACACCACTGATCCGATGCTTATCTTGTGTAACCATATTTGCGGTCTATCAAGACATGGCGGAAATAAGCAAGAACATCTCCTGCCATCGCAGCTGAGAGTCTTTGCTTTGTCAACAACGAATGCTTCCTGAGCGCGCTTCACCACCGCGCAGACCGCGGTCGGCGTAAAGTTCCGTAATGTCAAAGATTATCAGTAAAATGTTAATGCACAGCTGGCTGTTTTTTTGCGGCGGTACACTGTTATTCATCGTGAACCGGAACGTTTAAGTGCTTGCCGGGGGAGGACCGCTCGACGATCGTACGAACGAACGAACGAGCGAACGACGATCGTTTAAAGCCGTACACGCGCGAAAGGGCTTGAGATGTTTAGAGCCTGTCTGCCGCACTCTTTTGGGCCATTCGAATAGATGGCGGTGTTTCTGATTTTCGTCTAAAATCGTACGAGAACCAGACGGGGCACAACATTACCAGGGCGCCCAAATGCGCATAGCGTACAATTAATCACTCTCTGTTTGCTTACCACAAGTGACTGTGGAATGAATTGTGGTTGGGTGAAGCAGGGTGGGGAGGGGGGGGGGGGGAATGGGAGGTTGCTGGGACTGATTGCATCTAGTGGAATCGGTTGAAAGAAGAAGCATCGTTCCAGAAATAACCACAACACCCTAAATGTTTTATTCCGGAATTTTCTCTCCCTCGGAAGGTCCATAAATTGGGGCTTGCTTTCCAATGTGAAGCATTGGTAAAATGTATACTTTTTGTCTGTTTATTTCTCTCTCTCTCCCTCCCTCCCTCCCTCTCTCTCTCTCTCTCTCTCTCTCTCTGCTGGATAATTAAACCAGAATGAAGCTTTCCGTTGCACACCCAACTGATAGAGGGAGGGCTTTAATGGGCAATGTGTATGAATCTCGATCGCTCCAAAGTTATTGCCTATCAAAACTAATAGGTGCCACAGCGCCAGTGAGTGACACCGCTAGACGAAACATGTACGTTGAGATGCGATGCAATAAAATATTATTTTAAGAGTGTGCTTGAATCAAGTAAAACACTTTTCATGATAAAGGCATTGGAACAGTTCTAATTCTGTTTTTTTCCTTGCGTGTGTTGAAATTCAACCCGGACCCGGGTTTGGTTATCAGTGTCATAAAATGTAGCCAAATTTACGGCATACCCAACATGTGTTTATAATATAAGTGGCTTTGGTACATTCAACATTTATTCAATGTTGAAATAATATGATTTAAAATTTAAAAAACATTTTAAATTTCTCAGAAAAAAAACTGTTAACACTTGTAAGATACTGTTGTTATTGTGTTCAAATGTGTTGAAATACCTTCAAACGGGTCTAACACTTTATCCCTCCCAGCATTTGATCGGTCGTGACGTACGAAATGGCTTCACAGCTTACCGTGCATATTTGTTTGGCTGTGATCTGCTGTTGTGCACCTCCTACATGAAATTGCTCACGGAATCAACTTTCTTCGTTGGCTTTTGAAGCCCACGAACCTTGTCCTCAAGTGGGTGTTTTGATGTGTAACTGTAGAACTGAGTTAATTACGAAATAGTTTATTTGAATACCGGTTTGAGCGAACCAGGAACGATAGGTTAGGTAGGTAGTCAGGGGACTGCTGTCGCCGAAGCGCATACAGTTTCACGGTACAGCCTTTTTACAACAGTTCAAGCACGCGAGTTTAGTTTTAGTTGTTTATTTTTTCTACTTCTTAAAAGTGTTTAAATTGTATGTGTAATTGTACAAAACGGTCATCTTTATTATACATCGTCCATACAAATTAATCATTCGTAAACAGCAACAAATGGTTGTGAATAAATTCATACCAGAAATTTGTCTATTGGTTGTTAACACACTGGAAGTACATTTTTCAGTATAACAAATGTATGTATACTGGCATAAAGCTAACCGTAAACACACTGTTGAAACAAGAAACCGAGATCTCGTAATCCAGCTCCAGCTTTCAGCCCTTTGAAAGCAGAGCGTTGGTTGTTAAATGTTTGTGTTAAAAAAAAAAATAATGTTGAAGGGGAGAAACAATCAATAAATGAGCAAAATAAGTTTATTGTTCTGTACGACAACTAATCAACTAATTTTACATGAACAGCTGCCAAAACAAATCTGTGTTTCGCACAAGCAAATGCTTTACTCCGAACCGGGTTTCTATTGCATATTTAAAAGTACACATTTTTTTTTCAACCTAAAATCTGAAGATCAAAACAGTAAGTGAAATCCAATGCGAGCTTTCCTTCTATGAATCGCTTTATGCCTTATGCAACCAAACCCGAGGACTGATCGTAAACGTCACCATCCGCCCGCAACTCCGAAAAATTGCAAATTTTACGCTCATAGACAACTTTCCTGCATTGTACCACGGTGGGTATAGGGGAAAGCGGGGCAAAATGGGCATGTTAAGCAGTTTACTGAATATTCCTTTGAATATGCCACAAAACACAATTTTGCCTTCATTATTGTATGCCTCCACCATTTATCTATGGATTAAAATTGCCACATAGAATGAAAACAACTTAAAAACATGAAATAAAAGTTGATGTTTTACGAGAAGCTATTTTGACACGCGGGGTAAAATGGGCATAGCCCTAGGGCAAAATGGGCACATATAAACAAACTGTGAAACGTCAAAACACTGGGGCAATATGGGCCACAACAACTGCGCTTGGGTAATGGTCTATGCTTTTGCGCACGTTTCGTGAAATGTATTTTCGTTCTATCTTTTGTTTTGCCAGCCAGGGAAGCCCTTATAATTCTTCCAAAAATATGTTATCAAAATTAAAACAGTTTTTACACGTTGTAATCTACGAAATCGAATCTTTTGAAGCTGTGCCTGTCATCATTATTGAGGCGACAAATACAACACCATAGCCTCACCAAGCGCCGTATGTCAAAAGCATCTGCCCATTTTGCCCCACGTGAAGCATTTTTGTATTTTTTGTTATATTAGTAAAAATACGCATTCAATCGCCTTGCTTTCTTCAGAAAAATTGTATAGAAATATCTTATCTTCAAAATTATATCATGTAAAATTTCAAATCATCCCTGTGACACTGGTTTAAGCTTATTTTCGAAGTGGCAAAAATTAAATCAATATGCTACTAAGCCTTATTTTGCATTTTTCTGTTTTATTTGTTATGTAAGGGTAATGAAACTTACGTGGTTCATAGAACACTCTAATGAATACATTTTGAGCATTGGAAAGTATATTTGTAGTGAAATAATGCTTAAATCGAGAGTGCCCAATTTGCCCCACTTTCCCTTACGTTGTAAACGTACGGTTCATAGTTGGACGAGGCATGTGTCGCCATTAATCAACCCATTCCAAGGGGCCTTTACACAACCCACAGATCATTACGGTGCTTCTTTCCATAGCAACGAACAAACGCGGCGTCTGCGGACGGCTCTTCAGTCCCATCTATTGCCCATATGAGACGAATCGAACGCCGACTTAAACTATGTAAGGAGTTTTATTATACATTCGTACTGCGCCGCTTCTGTTGATGATGCTTTTTTATTATGCCTTTGCGCACGAGAATAACAAACCTTGCACAGTTTTGCGACCTAATTTTCCGACCCGGTGTGGCGGTTATGTTTGAAGATCTTTCATTGTACGCCCAGTCAACTGAACGAAAGTAAAAACAATTTGTAGTGCATTCCGTCAGATTTATGCCCACTCCATACACTTTACGCTCATTAACCTTTATGTACTTACGTTATGTACTCCAGTGTAGTGGCCGGGATGGTTAATGTTCTTGTTAATGTTAATGCAAATAATAGAGAGAAACGAAAATCTGTTTAATTAAAAAGGAATACTGAATGCGGAATATATTATTCGATTATTTGTTTGTTCTAATAAGCTTACACTCACTTTGTTTTATAATTACAGGCATCGATGGACCTTCCACCGGATAAAGCAAAGTTGCTGAAGAACTATGATAACGAGAAAAAATGGGACATCATATGTGATCAGGTAAGTTCGCCAACGATAGAAAGGGAATTTAACAATGATGCGTCTATTAGCATAGCAAAGCATTGATTCATGTGCTTGCTATTGTATATGTGCAGTATGTTCTTTGGCATGCAAAACTGTTGAATTTCACACTGTGAGATAGCCGATGTGAACATGGGAAAGTATGTTGATTGCATGATTATGTGGCTTATGCACATACTGCGTCCTCATAGCCCACACTACTGCAGCAGCAATGCGATCGATTGTTATTGCCTTCAACTGATCATGCCAAACCTTTCATTTAATCAAGCTCGGATAAATGCTAGCATGGCGTGTATGTCATGCGAAGATTTATTGTTCAATTACACCACCACCAGTTCCGTTTAACCACCGGACAAAAGCATGCACCGTCCAGTGATGGTGGTAACCGTGGTGTGTGAGTATCGAACTGCGAAGAGGGAGATGAAGGTTCCCGAATAGATTATCGCAAAAAGCTTTGAATTCTCAGCATTGTATTCCGCATGCCATATTACTTGTGTGGCTTGTAGGTTGCCTATGACATCATCGTTTGGAATGCTTTCTTTAAAGGTTTTTTCTTTTCTTTTTCATACATGCGTATGCACGTTGTTGTTTGTGCTGTAGAAGCAATGTTCTAGAGAATAGGAAAAGTTCAGGTAAAAAGGGCGAAGTAAATTGCGCTACTCAAACACCACTCCCTAGGCAATGATAATTGCAGGCCAACAGTTGGTTTACAAATATAAAATTTTATCGTTATTGAACTATTTCTAGATTATTAAAGCTTCTGCTATTGAATGGCTCTGAGCTGTAAAATGATCGTTGTGCTAAACACATCATCTTTACATATTCTTTATAACAGGTTTTGATAGTTAGCCACATGTCGCATGAGGTGTTAAACGATCATTTGTTAGCATCAACACCGTTATCATGTGGAATATTACAGGCTATTGTTAATTTTGTTTTATTTAATAATGTGTTTTAGCGAAACCATTCTCCAGCATATTAATTTTATTTTGTTTTTTGCTTTCAAATTAGTTGGCTTTTTGTAATTTAAATACCGTTTGTGCGCACCCTTGAATAATAATCATGCACCTTCGTGCAGCGAAACAATAAATTGCGGTCAATTGGTAAGATCACTTTACCAAATGTCTCAACGTTTTGTATTGGTCAATATTATCCATCGCAATCCATGGTGCAATTGGTATAAGTAATGCGTTTAAAGGCTCACTCGAATGGGCCGTCTGTACCGTGTCCTACACACTGTTCATTCATTCGCAATTCGTGCCACAACAGTAAATGCATCATCACTTGCACAGGGCATGGTTTAGCTAGCTGTGTTCGCTTTACACAACTCCCGAGCGATTGATTCACCTATTAAGAACCAGATCGCAGTGCATCAGCGTTAAGTCGCCGTACTTTTGGCTGCAAATTGATTTGCGAACTCAAAAACAAATCTACCTTTACGATTGCATAAGACAATACCTTCACCGTTAATGATTATTTGGAAATTTCAAGTCGGACAAGGTGTGAAGCGGTGACGATTCGTGATATTTGTTTGCAGCAAAATGGTTCCGATTTGAAATAAATTTTTCAATCACAAGAAAAAGAAGTAGGGTAAATGTACCAATAGTGGTGCATTTTGTGGTGATACAGATGTATTTTAATGGATTTAAAGTGTCAGGAACGACAATTTCTGAATATTTCAACACATAACATTTGGAATGTGTTTAATCTTCGCAATCACAACCATTTTTACCATGAAACACATCAAAATTACGAAAAAATACATATTTTTGTGATTGCTTCGTTGTACCTATAATGGTGGTATGGTTCCTATAGTCGTCGTATTGTGTTCCTATAGTGGTGGTAAACAAAGATGCCTCAAAACAGTGTATAATATCAATATAACTTAGTTTTGAAGCTGTTTTCGTATGAATAGCATGGATTACTGCCATAATAATGATATATTTCGTAATTTGATCGTAAAAAATGTATGAATTTGGTTGATGAAAATATTGACTGAAATACTGAATAACACCTGTCGTCAACCCATACCCAGAAGAGTTTGCTTGATTTGAAGTCGATTTTTAACTTTGCCAGATAAGCAAATTCTGGCCTTTGTTTGGTAAATTACTTACAGAAAACTCATTTCTGTTGCTTATTTTAATGAAAACAGTACGACATGTCAAAAATGTCGTCGAAAAAAAATCTAAAATTAACTGTTTTTATTGATTTTACAACTAGGACCACTATAGGAACATGCCTGTTTGGTGTACCTATAATGGCACTATCGTAAAAAACACTTAAAAATACGTAAATATGGTCACAAGTCAATGAATTTGAATAAAACAATATAATTTGATAACAATTATGTTAAAAACTAATAATTGCGTTGTTATGTGGTCATTTAGAACGTTAACTAAAATATGAGTATCGTTATGAAATCCTAAGGAATTTGGAAAAAATTTAATACCTTTCTCAAAATAATGGATTTTTCGGTCACTAAGAAACGGAATGGCCCCATTTAATTTTTAAATCCTTTGTAAAAGGCTAGAGAACATTTCACACTATCATAAATAACTTAACTCCTGTTAATTTATCGTATTAGACGCATTTTAGTGCAATACCACCACTATTGGTACTAGCACCACTATAGGTACGTTTACCCTATAATTTTCAGTACAGTAAACAAAAATATTTAACAGCAAAGCAGTTTTTCAACGCTATTCCATGTGGTTGATGTAATCGCCTATGAACGGTCTAGGGAGCTCTATCCCGCACTCCATTGACGTCTCGTAAACAGTATGAACTTTAGAAGGTCATACGTCGTCTTGGAAGGTAGTTTACAAAAGCAAACTCGTTTGGTTAGTAATGGATCGTTAGGCCACTTTTGCCTGGAGGATTATGTCATTAATCTTTTTGATATTAGTGAACAGTAAGCATGCAAACACTGAAACTACTACTACTACTACTGAAACAAATACTACTATTACTACCATTGCTACTACTGCTGAATGAATTACGTTATGAACACTCGCGATTATGCGTGTATGTTGTTGAGCGGTATGCATTAAAATACTGTTTTAATGGAAATGTATCGTAATTATGACGACTTATTTACTTCTCAGACGGACAAAAGCTTAAGTGAAACAATAAAAAGGATTTCAAAGCGGGTTCAAAATAACACGCACTACTCTACTGGGGTATATACTCAGAGACAATAACTTATTTATAGCGACCTTTTAATGCAAAGCTACGTTTGTGTAAATATTTATACTATCGAGAGAAAAAATGAAAACAAAAGGACAAACAACTACATTCCTGGCAAAGTGCAGTGTAACGATATTATATTGTACACAATTGTTTGTCCATTCCATTTGTTCGCGAATGATGATTGGTCGAGCACTGTTCGTCGTGTTCGTTGTATTATTGTTGTCGGAAGTTGTCGTTTATATGCAATTTGTTTAGACCTAGGGCACAACCCCCCGTTTATGTGCACGTTTGTGCAATATCAAGTAACGCTGATACAACAGTACAATAGAAGACATCATTTCTTGCTTTAAAAATGTGTAATATTCGTCAATTTTGCAATTTGAATGGCATATGGATGACATTTCCATGCAATTGGGCTAGTGTTTAGTTAGGGCTAGCTTCACTGCGTTGTCCAATGCAGCTGCAAATCATGTCAGAAGGATACGCAGCATTTTTTTTTAAAAATGAACATACAACAGCCCCCAGTACATTTGGTTTATTTATGTTTGTGGTGTGGTTTGATAAGCCGACACAGCCTATCACTTTCACTACGTTTGTTACGAGCTAGAGTCTCTCTCTCGGTCGGCTAAGATAATGAAACTGTGAAGTTAATAATAACAAGGACTGTTGTGCAACGCGATTCAATATGCACTACATTTCGTGTTTACTTTGTCGGTCGCTTCGTATTTGCGTTTGCTAGCTGATGCATTTTGACCGACTGACCTCCCTCTCTCCCTCTCTTGCTAGTCGTTAACGCCATGATGCTCAGACGTCGCCGCCAGTAGAGAGGAGGCCACACATGGCGTGGCGCTGTGAGCTGTTAAAATAAGAGATCATTTTGCGATAAGTGTCCAAAGGTACTGGTGATGTAAGGCCACGCTGTAGGTATTTGATCATCTCATGCCTAATGCATAGCAGATCGATCACACCCGAAGAAACCTAAATATGCAACCTTTCCATCGAGTGGTATTGCTCTACAAGTTGAACAGAGCGTGGTTGCTTGCGGAACGAATGCCGAGTAGTCTGCACTCACAGCATGATTATATCATTCCGGGAGAAAATAGTTTTAAAAATAACTGGTATAAATAAATTGCCCTCAATTCGCAGAATTGATAACGATAACACTTAAGCTGGGAGGCGTTTCCTGGCAGGAGGCGTAAACAACATGATTCATTCCTTGTGCTTATTTTATACTCTTTTTTTCTTCCCTCCCCCAAAGGAAATGGTGCACGCAAAAGATCCTCCGGCACACTATCTCACCAAGCTCCGCACCTATCTCGATCCCAAGGCGTCCCGAAGTCACAGGGTAAGTAAAACGGACGACGTATCGCATCAAGGCGGATGCAACAGAGAACATCGATGGTAGGATTGCATTACAACACAGATTCCACATTTTTCTTCTGCGCGGTGTTATTTGAGCCTTTTCAACTCGAATCTCCCGACATCGGAAGTTCTATGTTCCTGTTGGCTGCCGATGCATAGGTTGGTTGGTTGGTTGGATGGGTTTGAAATGGCCCTGAAACCGTTTCCTGGACGCGAGAGTAGTAATGTGACCAATGCTTTAAAGTAACTGCAGTAGAAGTTGATTTACGGCTTGATATCGACTTTCGCACCACCCGCCCTCAAACGTTGTGCCTCATTGGGCCTGGGAGCGGATTCGCTCCCAGCTTTAAGATGGGAGCGAATGGTGGGAGGAGGGAGGAAAGAGGCGATCAATTTACCCGCAAAACTAATGCCATTTACGTTTCTCACCTAAAAGGGAAATCAACCATGCTGAACGACCATTGGCGATCGCCGTATCGCTGTCACGTTACGCGATCGATTTCGATCAGCTTGAGAGAAGTCTTGCGACGCAAGTTCGTGTCCAAAGGCATGCAATATTTTACGGCTTCATGGTAATGAAGGAGTGCATTGTTTTTTTTTTGTGTTATTGCTTACTTAGCAAAAGTATTTTCCAGCGGGACGTACTGCATACTAGGCTAGTGCATTTTATTGTATATGTACAAACAGTAAAACGGGTGTTCTAGAAGTGTTATAAGCTAGTATTGTTTATAGGTAAATGATGTAAGATCCTTATAAAAGTAACGAGACAGCTTTGCAGAAAAGACTTTATTGCACCAGTTTTAATGTCCTCGCATGATACGACCAGCAATGTAATGGTAGTTTCGCCCTTTCCCACAGAAGCGGAAGATGGTTGGCGAATCAACATCGACACAGGTTTTGCGCGATCTGGAAATTTCCCTTCGAACTAACCATATCGAGTGGGTGAAGGAGTTTCTGGACGAAGAAAACCAGGGTCTCGACGCATTGATAGATTATCTCAGCTTTCGGTTGACCATGATGCGGCACGAACAGCGTATCCTGGAAGCAAAGTCAGAATCGGACGAAGGCCTAACGACGAAAGAGACAGCGGCCAACAGTTCGTACGGGAGCAACGAAACTAATCACAAGATTGCACCAAACGGGTTCATGCGTCCCGGTCTGGGTGACATGCTGGACAGCCCCAGCATAAAGCGCCGTTCCCGCCACATCGCAAAACTCAACATGGGCCTGACGACGGATGACATTCACGTGTGCATTATGTGCATGCGGGCCATCATGAACAACAAGTACGGATTCAACATGGTCATCCAGCACCGGGAAGCGATCAACTGCATCGCACTCAGCTTGATCCACAAATCGCTGCGCACCAAGGCGCTGGTGCTGGAGCTGCTGGCGGCCATTTGCTTAGTGAAGGGTGGACATGAAATCATCCTGTGCGCGTTTGACAACTTTAAGAAAGTGTGCTCCGAGCAGCGCCGCTTCCAGACGCTGATGGAATATTTTATGAACTACGAGCTGTTTAACATCGACTTTATGGTGGCGTGTATGCAATTCGTTAACATTGTCGTCCACTCGGTGGAAGATATGAACTACCGGGTACACCTGCAGTACGAGTTCACAGCGCTCGGGCTAGACGAGTATCTGGAGAAGCTCCGGCTGACGGAATCGGAGGAGCTGCACGTTCAAATTTCAGCCTACTTGGACAACGTGTTCGATGTGGCTGCCCTGATGGAGGACAGCGAAACGAAAACGGCCGCGCTCGAACGTGTCAACGAGCTGGAAGACGAGCTTGGCCGAGCGCTGGATCAGGCCAGCGAAATAGAGCGGGAAGCACTGTTCAAGATCGGGGAGCTGGAGGCGGAGCTGAGCCGAACGCGCAACGAACGGGACGATTTGTACAACAAGCAGCTGGTGGTGGAAGACGAAATCGTAAAGCTAAAGCGCGCTCTGAAACAACACGAGCAAGAATCCCAAAGCCGACAGTCAATGCTCCTCGAGCTGGAGAATCTTACCAAAACGCTTCCCAAAGGTACGTCAATTGCAGACGTATCGAACCTCCTGGCGAAGGGAGGCTTGTCCGAGCTTAGTCCTACGGGTGCAGCTGGCACTGGTGCAGGTGGTCAGCAGCAAGCACCACCGATACCGCCCCCACCGGCCCCGCCAATACCACCCTCGGCCGCAAATGCTCCCATGCCTCCTCCACCACCCTGTCCGCCTGCACCGCCCAGCGGACTGTCGAACGGTGGTGAACCACCGAAAGCTCCCCCCAAACCGCCGTCATTCATTCCAGTACCACCGCCGATGGGTGGACCATATGGTGGCAACAACGCACTGCACTGCACGGACGGTGCAATGACGATAAAGCGCAAGGTGCAGCCAAAATACAAGCTACCCACGCTCAACTGGGTAGCGCTGAAACCGAACCAGGTTCGTGGCACGATCTTTAATGAGTTGGATGACGAGAAACTGCACCGGCAGATAGACTTTGTCGATTTCGAGGAGCGGTTCAAGATCGGTATGGGCGGGCCGGTAACCAACGGCAACTGTGATATGGACGGGTTGACGGCGTTCCCCAGCAAACGGTTCAAGAAACCCGAGCACATTTCCCTGCTCGAACACACGAGATTAAGAAACATTGGTAAGACTGGCTGCCGCGAACGACTTAAGCTCCATACATACACGCACCCATTCACTAAATTGTATCCTTCAATTGATTCTTCTCTTTACAGCAATATCTCGAAGAAAGCTAGAAATGCCCGCGGAAACCGTTATCAAAGCGATCAACAATCTCGATCTCAAGCTCCTGTCGCTGGAAAATGTGGAACTGCTGCAAAAGATGACACCGACCGACCAGGAACAGAAGCTCTACAAAGAGTATGTGATAGAGAAGAAAGATCTGAACCAGCTGACGGAGGAGGACAAGTTTATGCTGCAACTGACGAAAGTCGAACGAATCTCATCGAAACTATCGATAATGAACTACATTGGGAACTTTTTCGAAAGCTGGCATCTCATTAGTCCGGTAAGCTGTCGTCGGGTGCTCTACTCCTTATTTCCTTCCCTTATTCACATTCACTAACGTGGGTTCGGGATTTAAATATTTTCCAGCAAGTGTACTCCATCATTTCCGCATCCTCCTCAATCAAGTCGTCGAAAAAGTTCCGCGCAGTGCTGGAAGTGATTTTGGCATTTGGCAATTATCTGAACAGCAGCAAGCGCGGTCCTGCCTACGGCTTCAAGCTGCAATCGCTCGACACGCTGCTCGACACCAAGTCGAACGACAAGCGCATGAGCCTGATGCACTACATTGTGGCCACCATTCGACAGAAGTTTCCCGAGCTGATGAACTTCGATACGGAGCTGTTCTGCATCGACAAGGCAGCGCAGGTATCGCTCGAGATGCTCATTTCCGATGTGAACGAGCTCGAGAAGGGCATGGAAACGGTACGCAAGGAAGCGGATCTACGTGGCAAAGGCACGCAGAGCCATGTGTTGCGAGATTTCCTGGCGAACTCGGAAGAAAAGTTGAAAAAAATCCGCTCTGATTGTAAAACGGCACAGGTATGGCACACAACATGGGCTGAAATGTAAGTGAATAATGACTAATACTTCTGTCTTTTTCTTCTTCTTTGGGTGTGACAGGAATCCTTCAAAGAGTGCATTGAATACTTTGGCGAATCATCACGAAATGCAGATGCAAATGCATTCTTTTCATTGCTAGTCCGATTCGTACGAGCATTTAAGGTATGGGTATGGGCACAATGGCAAATGGTCAAACATAGCTAAGCATAATATCGCAAACGAAATTAATATAGGATGAAGGTGGCAATAACTCTAGAAATATTTAACGCAATCTATCATCTTACTTGCAGATCTGTGATCAGGAAAACGAACAACGACGACGGTTAGAGGCGGCTGCCCTACAAGCGTCCACCAAGAAGGACGAAGAAGAGCAGGTGGTGCTACGGAATAATAAAATCAATAATCAAAAGAAGCAACAGGTACGCCCCTTGGCCGATGGTAACCCTCTCCGACTATCGACTGCCTTTCTGCAAAATCTAACCCAAATGAATCGGGAACTGCAACACGTGTTTGGCTCTGGTAGCTCTTATGTTAGCTGATTCTAGAACGTTTTCATATCCGGTTCAAAACATATGCATAGAGTTTACCAAGTTTTGCTCCAATGAGTGTGTTAGTGGTTTGTTGTTACTGTTGTTCTTTGAGGAGGATTTCATTGCTTGGTTAATGTCGCGAAGTGTGTGCTTGGTTAAGTAATTAGTGTGTGCACTAATAATTTAGTATAATTCGTGTGTATAATAATATTTCCTCGCTTCAAATGGTTATGTTGTGTTTACTTTATGACAACGGGATCCATTTTTTGACTCAAACTTCATAATGTTTCTTATTCATTACTATCTTTTGGTCTTTGGTTGTGTATATTGATAAGTGCCTTATATAGCGCGAAACTTGGGTTCAATTTGTTTCGCGGTTCAATCCATACAAAAACGTGCATTAAAAAAACACACACACAGAATGTCGATTGATGCGAACCATTAATTATTTAAGTATCGCATTTGCATTTGTATGGGTTGGTGGCTATATAATAGAGTACATTTAACTATAATTCTTAAGAATGTAGAGTAAGCTAAACGATCAGCACGACGAAAATGTAAAACAATGAAGCAAAAGTTGCGTTTGATAACTTTGGCGATCTTGAAAAGCTTTGCGTGAAACTATGCACTGGGTCTACTTCACTGGTGTGAAAGGAATAAACCAATTCAGACGCAACATTGCGATTATACAAAGGCGTAGTGGTACCAAAGTATCCACGGCAGAAATGGATAACGCATTTCAAACATAAAACAAAACGAGAATGCATTTCAAGCAATTGTATTGTAGCTAGTAACATTGAATTGCATTTTTAGTTACAAACGAAGCATTACGTTTTTCATTAATATTAAACTAACCACCGGTAACGATTGCTTTCAATTTTCCTGCAAAACGGTCTGGAATACTGTAAAATATTTGTACGTTCATTGTTTCATTGCGTGCCATATTTTTGTAACATTACGTGTGTGCATCTGATGCCTAACTTCGATGCTGCTAATTAGCGTGTGAAAACTTTTGCCTTAATTTTTTATACTGTTTATCTATTTTTGATCTATCTATAAGTTTTTGCATAACTTTACAATTCATATTCGGTGTGTGTATACATTACTAGATATAAGTTTTTCCTACTATATAATTAATAAATTAACAGCGATCAAACGAGTAGAAAGCCGCACTCCATCGTTTAGATGCCGTTTGGTGAAGCAGGGGGAGGGTTTGAATTGAGTTTTTACTGTGTTTTATTTTATTTTTTATTTTTGTCTTTAATGAATGGTTGTGGTTGGTAAGATTTTCTCTTCTGTTTTTATATTGTTTTAATTCACGCTTTGGCTAATTGTGTGCACTAAAGTATTATTTCTTCTACCCTTATGTTTGTACAATAAGTTAATCCTGCACCAAGACTATTTTTAGACAGTGATTTAATTGTGTGCTAATGCATTAAAATTTATAAATAAATAATTTTTTTATCGCACGGTTATTTTTGCGTTGCTTGTTACTCAGCATTTGGCACTGTACTACATACTACTAAAACAAACATCTATTACACCCAAAATTTTACTTACATTGTATACATGTACTAAAAATAAACACCTTTTCAATCACAATAAAACACAAACGGTGCAAGATAACACTATGAAGCATAATGCGCACCTTCATGGTATCGTCACAGTCTTCGTCACGAACTGAACGCAATGCTACTGCTACTCTCGTACTTTTGATTTGCAGGAAGCTGTCATCAACGAGCTTAAGCTGAAAGCGCATGCCGTGCGCGAAAAGAAACTGCTGCAGCAGGACGAGGTTTACAACGGAGCGCTGGAAGACATACTGCTGGGACTGAAAAACGAACCCTATCGGCGCGCGGATGCGGTACGGAGAAGTCAACGCAGAAGGATCGATAGCAATAGGCTCTCGCGAACGATGGAGGAAGTGGAGGTATAGGATCGATCGGTGCAAACTATTCCAATCCGATGCGCTTGAACAGTGTAAAAGTTGTATAATTTATAAAAATAAGTTGTTTTTTTTTGTGCGTGTGTCGTAGGCTCCATAGTGATTATAAGTTTTTCTTGCAGAACATTTTGTATATTATTTGAAGCAATTGTTAGTGATGTCCCGTAATGTATCATATATCTGTTTAGCAGGGTGTATATATATAAATGATTTTAAAACATTTGTTCAAAAGCTTGGAAGAGAATTGGTTTTATTGGTTTGTTCCTATAATTTTTGCCTGTAAGACATCCATATCATTTGTAACGAACGTACCATTGCCAATATGTTGACACAGTTTTGCGCAAGAAACCCCCGAACGAATGACAATATGCGTATATCTATACACATTCCATACACGTGCGATTTTATATTGCACCAAAAAGCACGTTGCATTTAATATACAGTAGATTACAAACACGGCACAAAAGTCTGTCTTTTACAAAACCAATTTATAATAAAAGGGGTTTCCTAATTAGTTTTAAACACTTCGTTCGCATAGCTTACGCAATTACACTAACGCGCGCGAAATCACGTCGCGCGTAGGACTTTATTGGTTCGGTGAAGTTGGGAAATGCCTTGAAACTGCACAACAACATGCCTGAACACTGTGACTGAGGACTGATTGAAAAAAAAAGGGAACTTTTTGGACATTTTTACAAGCTTACTCACTTATCCGGCGCAACCAGGTAGTAGAAATGCCAATCACCAATAACTGTTTGCGTCCCAATACATGACAGCACAAAGGCATTGTAGGTCTATACACTAGGCAAAATAAGTGAAACAATCACTGTTGGTGCTTACTAAATTGAACGAAACAAAACAATGACGGTAAAAGATTTTTTAAAATATCAACTACACGCCACAAATAACAACATGATTCTATCCACCATAATTATGGCATAAAAACAAATCTTAAGGTTTGTCAAAATATTCTTGTGCAAGATATGTATCACATTTCTAGCTTTTGCATAAATATACATGCATACATTAAGTAACGATGTTTGTTCCTGTTGTCTTTTAATAGTTGTTTTAGAGTGTGTGCCTTTCTAAACCGTTGTGATAATCTATATATTAAAATTACAGCGGATGCTTGAAATCATCGGATATTTTGTATATGTTCACAATGTTTGCACGGGTAATCTATGATTTATAAATCATAATATTTAAAAGCATACGTATATCAAATAAATTAAATGACTAATTGCATATGTTTTTTAAAAAGTTTAACTAAGCAGATATTTATTCTCTAGTATTTGTTGGACATCCGCTTTTATACAGTCTGTGTTGTACTGCTTTTGCTCCACACGATGACATTTTTTTTTAATTATTTTTGTACGCACTGCATTTAAGTTCAAATTACTTAATGGCTATTTCGGGGATTCTTGTTAAAAAATTTAATGTCAAATGTTTAAACACTTTCTTGATTGTTTCTTCCTGGAAGTGAGCGTCAAGTGATGGGAATTAGACTGTACTCTCTCACTCCATTCCAATTCGATTCCTAATAAGTCTGACTGAAAAGAGTGCCGTAGAGTCCAATTAGCGACACATAAAGTTAAGAAAAAGTTAAGAAAGTGTCCCAAAATTATGAGAACCCCTGAAAAACCCCTGTAAATAACTTAAATGCAGTTCGTACAAAAATATTGAAAAATCTTTATCGCGTAGCATTGAGCAGTAAGGTATTTAAATAAAAGTACAACGCGGACTGTGTAAATTCCAGTGTAATTTATTAGACCGTTGTGACTCAGTCAACTAAATTTGATTACAAAAATAGATAATCCTTGAAGTCGATAACTGTGATAATCTCTCAGTATGATAAGCAAGTTAACTCGCTTCGTCGGTTTTTGTTACCGATTGATATCAGTGTTCTACCACTGCAAAACGATTGACGTTAAAACGTTTCCAGCACCGAATCAATACTAGCACCAGCTCCAAGATGTATAAAGTTAACCATTTCGAACGGCATGCGATGTGAGAAGGTGCAATACTTCTCATCATTGAAACGAATGGAGTAGTGCGTATCCTTCACTCTGATTTCCAGCGTAAATGGTTCCCCCGTGCTGATCGGGCATCCTCCGGACCGTTCCTCATCCTGCCAGCACTGATCGACGTATGTGTTTCGGACGATTCTCCTATCGCCCGGCCGAATGCTCAGATGCAGCGCGGTGTCATCTCGCGGATCTACCTCGGGGCCGTATTGCAGATTAATGTTAAATCTGTGTCAAAACAAAGAAGCACCAATATGATCCTCTCGATCGCCTTTCGTTATTAGCAACTTATTGTTATCACCTGTCAGCTGTGAGTGTTCCTTGGACTATGATTTTCTTTCCCGGCTGCAATCCACCAAGGATGGCCCCAAGGCATGGCATCTCCTGCAATGCAAGGTTAATTTCGTTTTATTTGAGAATCTACTTTAAATAACAAAGGTTGATGATGTACATACCGGATTGAATATCGGAAGCATTAGCGCCATAATTTCGCCTTTCCGTTACACCACAATACAAATGAGCTGCTGACCAACGGTCATACGACGGTGCCAAAAATGTTAGTCGCTCGGACGAGCTTATCTAATCGATATCTTTTCCATAAGGATTTCCATTATCTAAGCTGGTTTCGCAAACGTTTTTCATTTGATCTTTTTATTGTTGTACCAAAAGTTTGGAAGACTTTCGTAAATTTAATAGACATTTGTAGATGTGGCATCTGCATAAAGCCGGAAGAAATACAAAACCACACTCACACAACACCAACGACCATTTTGAGTCACCCACATTTGGCGTCCGTTATCAATCGGCCACTATCTTTAGGGTAATCAGGTACGAATCAATGAGCACAGTACGATAAGGTCGAACCCAAGCCCGAACCGAGTTGTGTTGTCGCAGTGCACTAAACCTGTTGTGAGTTATCTATCGCTAGGAGTACTGTCAGGCTGTGTACATTGCGTGGTGCATATTCGGACGTTCACAAACAAAGTACACATTGCAACCATGGCCCAGCTACCCGTTTACAACCCGGTAAGCTTTTTGTAATGTGATTGGAATAACGCCCATCTTTTAGCCAGAAGAGTTTATATGCAAACGGTTTAATTTGTTTTTAGCCTTCCCCATTCCTTGGTCAACTTCCCTCTGGATTGGGGCTGTATAGAAAGATCACGATCCGTGGACGAATGACTCACGATATGTATGGCACGAATGAACGAGGATGAACGAACCGAATCGAAAAAACAACAACGCACACTAACCCAAACGCCGTGTATGTCCTTACGACACTTACCTTGCAGGTTCAACATAAACCTCCAGGTTGGACCCAACGTAGACCCGAGGGATAATTCAGCGCTACACATTAGCATTCGGCCACGGGAAGGACTGATCGTGCGGAACACGTACCAGTTTCAAAGCTGGGGCGTTGAGGAGCGCTTTGGTGGATGTCCGGTACAGAAACGGTCGTACTTCGATGTTAGCATTACGGTGAAACCGGACAGCTACGGTATTGCGGTGAATGGATGCCATTTCTGTGACTTTAATCATAGGATGCCGTATGCGTCGGTACGGTTCATACATACCGGTCCAGGCGCACAGATAGATGCTATTATAACGGAATAGGAAGGACATTGGTGTATTTCTACTTTAAGTCCGGCAAATAATTTACACTGTTAAAGCCATATTGCCAAACAACGATTTGCGTATGTTTATTATAAGGACAAGTGATTAATACTGTCTAGCTGGAATTAACGAGCTAGTTTTGACAGAAAGAAATACTATTTATGCTATTTTGGGATGGTTGCTATGGAGCTTTAAATCACAGCTCTGGTGATGTAGTTCAGCTTGGATCATAAAGTTTTCTGCATACACCTTTTCATTTTAATTGTTTAATTATTATTATATCCATCGTCCGTCAAACAACCCAACTATCGAGTGCAAACTTACCGTGCTGTTGTATGAAATAAAATCATTTATTATCAAACTGAAGTTGAATCGAAAAAAAAAATCCCTTCCGGAGGTTCGAGCCTACCCGTATTAAACCTCTTATCACAACAAGGTATCGTATGAACGTTCACGCCCAAGAAAATAAAAGTCATCCGGTATCGATAAGACAAGGCTTAACAGTGCAAGTTCAACGGCTAAGGTTTGGTAAAAGTTGGTATTAAACTGTAAAAATAATTGCAAAGCTAGCAGTAGATGTGAATGACATGGTTTATTCGCTGAACGACCTTAAACGCTACATATGTTTGCAGGGGAGCCGTCCTTATTCTGTGGTGATGGCATCAACATTGGCCCCCTCGCCGATGTGAACGAAGCGCACCGATGCGTACGGCATACGATGGTTAAAGTCACAGTAGTGTGCACCGTTCACTGCAATGCCGTAGCTATCCGGTTTCACCGTGATGGTCACATCGAAGTAGGACTTCTTCTGGACAGGACAACCGCCAAACCGTTCCTCGATCCCCCAGTTACGGAACTGGATGGAGTTACGAATGATGACACCGTCCCGGGGTCGAATGCTTATATGCAGCGCCGTATCATCGCGTGGGTTAGTGTTTGGTCCGGTCTGCAGATTTATGTTGAACCTAAAATCATTTACATTGGACCATGGGCAAATGGAATGGAACGCCGTGCTGCACTACCACTGTTACTTACTGGTCATGAGTCATCCGTCCGCGAATCGTAATCTTGCGGTAAATGCCTAGACCGGCTGGCATATGCGCCAGGAAGGGAGTTGGCTAAAGTGTATAACCGGAAGTATGATTACGTTATTACAGCAGGTTAATTCTACAGGTACAAAGTCTACTAACCGGACTGTATGCAGGAAGGGCCGACATATTGATAGAAAACACTGGACTGTAACGTTTACTGAGCTATCCACTTGTGCACCAGGGCGTAGTTTCGAGGAAACTGGTACAACTCTTCCGATGCATCGATGAATGATAGTATAGGAAAAAAGTAATGTTGATAAGAAGAAGAAGAAAAAATGGTTCATGATAAGATTGTTTTATCGGACCCTTTTGCGTGAATCAGCGCGTCGGTTGTTTGATCGGCAACCTCTCTCTCTCACACACACACACACTCAACGACGCTGACCTTGCGAAACGGTTTGGGGTTATTTGGCACAAAGATTAAAAAAATGTAACATTCATTTGTTGCTAGTATGTGATTTTATACTTGTTGCTAGTTTAACTCTTAACAACATACCCGTCATGGGTTCAAGCCCCGAATGGACCGTGCCGCTATACGTAGGACTGACTATCCTGCTATGAGGGAATCTATTAAGTCACTGAAAGCCAAGCTCACTTCACTAGTGTGTACAGGCAGGCCTTGACCGGCAACGGTTGTTGAGTCAAAAGAAGAAGAAGTTTAACACAGAACAGCTTTACATAGTTTTGTAAATGACTATACATGACAATTCGATACTCACCTTAACGAATCTTATCTATTTTTCATCAATCGTACAATCGAGGTACAATCGCCAAAATATACGACTTAACAACATGCCCGTCGTGGATTCAAACCTCGAATGGACCGACACCTCCGTACAGCAGAACTGACTTTACTGCACTATGGGCATGTGGTGGGATGAACATAAAAAAAAACAAACAAACAAAAAGATCAACGTAGGTCGTTCGTTCTTTAGGATGAATCGAATGAATCGTATAATTCTGGTTCATGAAGCTCAACTCTAATACGTCGTACTAGGCGACTTCATAGGTTATTTTGAATGGTGTAGCGGATTTCATCTTTCCTACAAAAATCTATGTTGTACGTGCTTTATATAACATTAATTTAATTTCCCTTCTGAAGGATGTGTTGCTTTTAATTTACTGTTTATTACCACTGATTTGTGTTCCCAATTGCATGTGATTTCTAATATGGCTACAAAATTATTTGATCGCCAGCCTCGTGATAGGTGCAAAAAGGTAGTTGTTTAATTCTAATAATTTTTAGTACAAATTTGTACCCTTTTGTCACATAAAAGGTAGTTTTATAGACTTTTTTAGGCAGGTACTACTATAACAGGTAATCATTATGAATGTACCAACATCCATTTGTGTCTTGGGAAAAGAAGCTGCCAAAAGCTAGCACAAAATTTTACAGAAGGAACGAACGGGAGCATCCTAGAAATCGTTCAAGACCTTTTAAGCTGAAAAACATTTTGTAAATTACTCTGCTTTATCTTAAGTTCAATATCAGTGACCAAAGGTAATAAACTAAGAAAGAGTTATTACAAATCATGTAAAAACATTGTTTGTAGAAAACAAGAAAACAAGTGCTGTTAGTTCTTATTTGCTCGGACAGTTGCCAAACCAAAATTCTTTTCATCAATTCATCAATTTTCTTTTCTTCTTGGGGCCCAACAATCGTTTTTGATACAGGCCTGCCTGTACCCAATAGTGAAGTGAGCTTGGCTTTCAGTTACTTATTGATTATCATAGCAGGATAGTCGGTCCTACGTATGGGGAGTACGGTCTATTCGGGGTTTGAACCCATGACGCGAATGTTATTAAGTCGTACGAGTTGACGACTGTACCACGAGATCGATCCAAAATCCTCAAGGACTTGAAGAAGTTTAGGCTGTAGTTCATGTGATATATCAATGCCTAAGAAAATGCGTAATTCTCTGCTGTTTAATCAAAACATATAACATTCAAAAATCGAATAATGGATACGGTAAAACGTTTATTTTATGTAGCGCAACGTGGTTATATGGTTGCGAAGAACATATAAAATGGGTTGTTCTATGATCCTACTTCACTACAAATTACGAAAAACAAATAATTTCTGAAAAAATCATCCCGACATTTTTCTGAAACAGCTCATTGCGGACTGTCGACGCTATGATAGTCAACCGATCATATAACTGATTGCTTAACCTGTTAAGCTAAGCTTTAACGAGTCAAGACTGATTATGATGTGGTGTAAAAAAAGATAAGAATGAAAAAAATGTCTCTGCCAAATCTTTCGTCGCTTTTGAGCTACCATGAAATAAAAAATACCATAAAAAAAGACACATACCGATTGAAGTTTGCTTTTTGTCTTTAAAAGAATAATTTAAAAGTAATTTAAAATTAACCTGTTCTGTAACCGCTCATGCAGCCGTATTGGTTCTGAAAGTGATACTAGATCCAAGCTTAAACGATACTTTTACCGAATCTTTTCCATTTCCGCAACGAATTGTAAGCCTGTTCAGTTCCTTTACCCCTAACAGTGCCTCTTCTGATGAAGTAACTAATTCCGCAGGCCGGATGTAATCATTCCCGACAGTGTATGTGTGGTGTGTAGGAATTAACCTAAATGTTAAGCTTACAAATTGAGCGTTGGAATTAACTTTGGAAGTTAACTCAATTTGTTTGGAGATAAAACATCGAAAAATGTCCTTGAAGATTATTGTTCATAAAAGTTCACTCTATGACGGTGATGACTCGCAAATGTAACTTGCGTTACACGTTTAGTTTTGTGTCTACATTTATTATTGTAATTTGTTATTATAATGTATAATTAATTTTGAGGATAATAATGAACCAATTTGCTTGAAAAAATAATCTAGTGACTAGATTAGGCCGGTCTCGTAGTACAGTCGTCAACTCGTACGACTTAACAACATGCCCGTCATGGGTTCAAGCCCCAAATAGACCGTGCCGCCATACGTAGGATTGACTATCCTGCTATGGGGGGAAATCAATTAGTCACTGAAAGCCAAACCCACAAGAGGTAAAGGCAGGCCTTGACCGACAACGGTTGTTGAGCCAAAGAAGAAGAAGAAGAAGAAGTGACTAGTAAACAAATCTCCACTAAACAATATAGTCCTCATCATGTATAAAATGTCCAATGTATCATATAAACGTAACCCAATGTGTAAAACAGTACTAGTACCAGCCAACAGATGGCGCTACGACCTAACTTAAATACAACTAAGGCCGCGCTCTGTCACCTTTCTGTAAAGACATCCGGCTCTTGGTTGGCTAGGATAGGGTATAAATTATAAAAAGGGGAGGAAGGAAGAGAATTGTTGTAATAAATGAGCAGTGAGTTTCTTTTTTTGGTGCTAAGATTACCCGGGTGATGGCGAATGCGATTGCCTTCTCTACGACATCATTCAAAATCAGTAGCGGCGCTACCACGGCATAGACTTCCCAATTTACATTGGAAAAGAGGTACAGTCAGTCCAAAAAGTATTCATCTAGCTGAATATTTTACAGAAAAAGGTGAATTATGGCCACAATAGGCATGGGGCGGTAAAATTAATCATGGGGTTTGATAAAGGGACTATCAATACACACGCACTGCTAAAAAATAAGCATTAAAATAGTGCAATAACAACTAAATTATTTAAAAAACTAAAAAAGTCCTTTGATTGGCGCGCAAAAAGTATTCGTCTATCAGACTTTTTAATCATTTACATTGGCCAAGCACTATGTTAGACGTGACTAAATTTATTATTCTCATACAGCTAGTTACTTCTATCTAAACTAATGCATTTCTGTTGTTTCAATTGCATTTCAAGCGGTCAGAGAAGCACTAAAGTTACATGAATGGAGCATGATAACGAAAATCGAATCTTAATCCTATGCATAAACTATCCTACCCATTTTTGAAGGTTACAAAATGTGTGGGAGGCCTCGTTCCTTCATTTGATCAGAGTTTGGCCATTTTTCTGACACTAATTGTGTGACAAATCAGTGCATTTTATGATGGCCTGATATGGGTCACATTTGGTTGATGGGTCATACTGCGTTTCATTGCAGCTGGTCATGTTATGGTTTAAATGGGTGAGTTGTTACACACATGTTTTGTTTGAATAATGCCACACGCAGAAAGTGGCCAAAACTGGTACGGAGCATCAAATAATTCAAAAATTTATTTCAAATTAGGCTGTACTAACATATTAAATCAAGTATAACTCGTGAAGGTCATACGGCCGCCGTCTGCTATAGCGAAAACAGTCTACTAAGATGCAGCAGCAAAATCTCGTGTAACGACTGTTTAAATCTTCTTTTTTTATAAGGACTTTGAGCATACTGGTATATTTCTTCTTCAAGCCTGTTTACAACCTTGGAGTATTCTAATACAAACTGCGCTGGTTACATCTTTTTTTTATAGAGACTTTTGTAATTACTGATACTCGTAGTGCTCCTGTATCTATTACTACGAATTTATGTTGATTAGGGAAATGGAAAAGTGGAGGGATTATTAGAACAAACGGTGGACGCTAGTTCGATAGCTAGTACTCTGCCCATTTTTATACGTACTGCATACTACAGAGTAGCGATCTACGGGGTCCCAAATCGGCGGAACCCCATGCTACCGCCTGCCGTTAGATCCGCCGCTAAGTAGTATACATACAACAGATAAAACATGATCAAAATGAAATATACATTTTCTATCGTATTTACTTTCTTAAATGCAATAGAAAATTTTAAAATTAATAATAAAATAATAATTATTTTTAGTTTGATTTTTTATAAATTTATGTAAATATTTTATTTTAGTTTTTATTATCTTTGGCCGGGTGATGAGTTCTTGAAGAGTTCCACCAACTAGAATAGAAAAAAAAACAAACAATATAACCAGCCAACAATGTAGTTTTGTAAACATTTGTTTGTAGTTGTTAATATTTGATAGACCTAAACAAAATGCCAAGTAGTCTGTTATACTAACCTCGTCATATTTCCGAATATCAGACTGTCGTTGATTTACATCATTCACAATTTGAGTGAATGCGGGGTCCAGACCGATGCTAAAAAATGTTAAAAAAAATATTAAAATCAGTGTTGAATGTTGACCAATAATCACCCCACAGCTTTCTTTCTTTACCTTTGCACAATTTGTAAAGCATTGCGAGCTATCCATCGATTGTAGGCTTCGTATCCAGCGGCTGATTTCTGATAAACAGCCCTGAGTATGTTTGCCCATTCGCCAGCAATCGGATTGGTAAAGACTGAATCTAGGAAATCGTCCAGAAATTGTTCACTCTCCGAGCAAGCCAATGCTTCTATGACATTAAGCCGTTGGCCGTAATCGTTCACTGATTGCAAACTGGCCCACAGTGTCTCTAGTACATCTGGCGAGGCTATGGTTGCACCTCCACAGTAAACACTGTATTTTAAGTACATGGGCAGTGGTGCTAATCCGTTCAAATCGTTCAGCATCCGCGCCAACGCCTCGGTGCGACATTCGCTCGATCCCGACCGGCAACTCCATTCTATAACGGCACTGCGTAGCTGCTGTGTTTCATGCTCATCAGAAGGCAATGCATCAAAGCCTACGGCATTGAACACGTTCGCTGTCAGTCCGGTAACAAAACGCTGCATGAAAAGAAGCAAGGACATTCATAAAACATCATCTGTAAGCAATATGCTTACAGAACTTATACTTACAGAAAACGCCTCAAATGCCATGCGTTCTACCACTAATGCGCCTTGCAGCACTCCTAAATTATCGTTGGCAAAGGCAACACTCCATGGTATGGCATCAATCTCGTTCTCGGCATACGTTAGCAGGTTGTAAATAATGTTCGCTCCTACCCGTCCACTGTAGTACAGTTTGAAACAGTCATCTAGCAATTGTCCTCGTGAAATCGGAGAAATGATCGATGGATCACTGCTCAGCTTAGTAATTAAACGGATCCAAAGATTCTCGTCATAGTTAACACGATAATAGCCAGTTTGCTGTGGGTTCACTAGAATAAAACCATCCAATAAATCGCCTTGTTCCAAAGACACCTGCGAGGTACCCTGTGGCATCCAGAACTGTTGCGATTGTACTGTCCCAAAGGATTGGTGGACGTGGTATGTGATCGGGATCCACCATGTTCGATCGCTCGTGACCACCGATCCACGATACAGGAAATGTTCTTGCATGAACGTCAGTTCACCGTTGCTCAGTGTTACCGTAACTACGGGATAACCTGATTGGAAGATCCAAGGTCTCATGATTGTACCGACATCGAGACTAAGTGGAAGCACAGCATCTTCGCTAGCCGCTACCTGAAGACTCTCGAATAGAATATCCGGTGTGACCGAACGACCTTTGCTATAAAATGAATCGTTTTCGTTAATGAAGGTGATGGAAATGATCACGCCCTATCATTGACTCAACACAAACATACTTAACACTAATGTATCGCCGAATTCCTTTCACAAACGTCAGCTCACCGAGCGCATAGTGGAACATGCGGAAAATGCTACCACCTTTCTGGTAGGAAATGATATCAAACATGCGCTCTATATCGGTCCGTGTTTCTACATTGTACGAAATGGGGCGTACGTTGATATCACAGTCGAACAGCAGCGCAGGTTGCAGTGCTTCGACGGTAAATTTCTCCTTGAATCGAATGCTTGGTTCCACCTACGAGAACGAAATTCCATATAATCCACAATCGTATGCATCAATGAATGGGATATACATTACCATGCTGCTAAGATAGTACTCGTAGAAGGTAGCGAACCCTTCGCTGAGTGACAAATCCGACCACCAGTGGGGAGTTAACAGATTGCCCAGGAACTGATGCACAAACTCATGCACGACGGTAGCGATGACGTTTTCCTTATCACGGTTCGTGCTTGTCAATTCATCGTACAGCAGATATCGCTCCTCGTAGATGACTAATCCCCAGTTTTCCATCGCGGCAAAGTAAAAGTCCGGTACTGCCAACTGATCGAGCTTGGGCAGATCGTACGATTGATTAAAGTACTGCTCCACGGTACGGATGATTTGGCCGCCCAGATCAAGACCGTACGTTTGGGCAGTATCGGTAACAGTCGGCGGAGCAATCAGTTCCATGTTGATGCTCGATGGTGGTCCGCGCAAAGACAAACGTGTACTGGCAAAGTTGTTCGTAATGGCAAACGCCACCAGGTAGGTTGGCATGCTCGGAGTCGTATGGAAGCGCGTTTGTTTCAGTCCATTACCGCTAGAAAAAGGATACCCCGGTTAAGATAAGTCACAAACATGGGTTCATTTTGGTAATGCAAAATACATTTCAATTGAGATTATGAGTCATTCATAGTTCGCATACTCACGTAATAGTGGTCGATTTGATCGGCATGTTTGAGTAAACCTTCGTGCCAACACCACTTGTGATGCTAATGGTAAAGGTAGCCCTTATACCAGGTTCATCGTAGCACGGAAATGCCGTACGGGCATCCACCGGCTGAAACTGCGTGACGGCACTGTAGCGAACCTCATTTCCACTGTTGTACGATGTCCGGTAAAAACCACCGAAATCATCTCGAAGCGTGTTTTCAAACAGTATCGTCAATTGATAGATTCCGCGCTGCAGCTCATGGTCCGTCCTAATGGTAAGTGTTTCAAGTGCTGGGTCCTCCTCAACGGTACTGATAGGTATATTCAGTTGGTTGGCATTACGAACCTCCACCTTCACCAGTTTACTGTACAACGAGTGAAGCACAATCGATCTAGTAGTCTGCAGCACCCGAACTCGTATGGCAACGGAACCATCGTAGCTAAAGTCCTCCGCGTGAACGTTTGAGCTAAGCTCGAGCACGTAACTTTCCGGGATAGTATCGTTCGGCAGTCGGTATTGCGTCGCTACTCTCGAACTTCGCTCACTAAACTTTTGGTGCTTGAGCAAGTGTAGCTTGCTACGATCCAAGTGTCCCGGCTGCTGGTGACGTTCAACCGATACCGTTACGGTGGGTTGTTGTGCCCGTAAAGCACCGGGAGCAAGAGCACACATCAACAGCACGGATAATCCAATCCTGATGAACGCCATATTTTCCCTCTGGCCGTTGGCGTACGTACTCACTGAACTAAGCGGCACGTGTTACAACTGCGGTAATCCGCGTACACTGAGTAAGTGACCAGCAATGCACCGGTGTTTTATGTGGGAGACTATGACTAAAACTAATTCTATCGAACCTTCTTCTTCCAGGATCTAATCACGCAATGAGTGCAATGAGACGCAACATTCGCACGAGTGACGGGTAGCAAAATCGTAACCTTTTATCAGTACGCACCGCAGAAAACAATGCAAACCGATTAAGGTTTGATTCAATCGATACTATACCACCAATCTGTCCGTGTTGATTACGACCGTCAAACAAACGTAGCAACGCAATCTTTGACCGCCAAAAAACAAACGCAATCGATTGATGTAGGGGTTTTGTGTTTATTCTACTCCTGATATAGTATCAATAATCGTACTCTAATGATCTTGATCCCGGGTACTTGCGCAATGGGGCTACGGAATCCAGGATACGGGAAAACAATAACCCCGCGTGATATCGCAAACACGATGAATCATCGGAATGATTATCCCATGAGCAGGTGAACCGTGATCGAGACCAACAGTGCCGCTATCGAGAGGCCAATCGTTGCCGCTCCATCGTCCTCTTCCGTCGTCGTTTGCACCACTGTAGTCGTTACGGAGGTGGGTCTAGTGGTCGTAGTTACGGCGGACGATGGGGTGGTGGTAGTGGTGGTTGGTCCTGCAGTCACCGTAGTCGTTCCCGGCGCTGCTGTGGTCGTCGATAGGGTCTCTGCCACAAACTCGGCCAGGAAGTTGGACAGCATCAAGCCCTCGAATCCATCCACCCAGTCCAGATTGGCTTGAGCCGTGGTGCGTAGGTTGGCCGCCGTCTGACTGTTGACCCTGCTGCCCAGTGCAGTGATCAGAGCGTTGAGCTGTGTGGTGAATGAAAGCGTTCATGAAGCACTTGCCATTAACGAAACGAATTGTTACCTTACCTTATTCATTTCCTCCACGTTGTTGGTACGCGAGGCAATAGCCGACAGTGCCGAATTGAGCGTGGACGTGGAAAGCGTGCTGACAAACTCATTCACCAGCGCGGGATCCATCAGGAACTCGATCAGCGCGTCCACACCGGTACGGCCGCCAGAATAGATCGCCTGCACGACACGGCGCCGTTCGTCCGCACGGTAGTTGATCTCCACGCCCGTACCACTGCCCAGGGCGGTCGTCAGGAATGCCTTCAGGAACTCCTTATTGTTCGAGCAGCCAAGCGAATCGATCAGCATCGTTCGTTCGGCGAGATTTTTCGAGTTCATCATCTTCCGGTACAGATACTGGAATTCAGACTCTAAGGCTGAGCGCATACCGTAACAGTACGTCACGCTGGCAATGTCCGGATGGACGGCTGGACCCGTCCCACTAGCTTCAGCCTTCAGCAGAGCGGCCGTCTTCATCAGACAGTCAGTGTAACCCATCGAGCAAGCCCAGGTGGAAATAGTCTGCACGAGATACTTGTGCAACAGCGTGTCGTCGGGCGAAACTGCGTCGATCGTTAGCAAACTGTAGATGTCTTCGATCAGCGCATCCACGAATATCAAAAAGTTGTGGTACTCGGCCGTTCCGCGGAGACGGTTGTTGAAGTAAGTTAGGGCAACGTTTGCCGCCGTCCACGGTGCGTACTCCCGCTCGTTGCGCAGGTACGTCATGAAACGCAGGGCTACGCGCAGATCGAGCCGGCCGGATCGAGCCAACCAGTAGGCGTCATCGATGAGCTGCGCACGGTTAAGCCGATGTATGCTGGCCCAGTTCTCGTGTAGCGCGTTGGTAATGAGCTCCCAGTTGCGTTCGTCGTAGTTGACGCGATAGTATCCGACCTGCTGCTTGTTGAACACGATCCACTCATTTGCGGGCACGGTCGTCTCGATGCGGGCCGCCTTGGTAGCGAGCCACTGGAAGTCATCGAACTCGTTGAAATCGGCCTTCGCCTGGTGGACGTAGTTGTATGGGATCATCCAGATGTTGGTGTTTGGCACTTTGCGATCGTTGTAGAATCGCTCCTGCGAGATAATCACATCTCCGGTGTCGTACGAGCGGCGTACATTCAGCACGGGGTAGCCTGCCTCGTTGGTCCAGGTGCGCATGATCTGGGCGACGGTCACTCCATTCGGCAGCACTCCTTTGCCCTCGATGGCGCTCTGCAGCCCTGCGTACAGCTGCTCGTCCACCGCACCCTGCAGGGCACGATCGGTAAGATACGCCTTCAAGCCGGCCTTCCAGTTATCATCTCCAAGCACGTGTCGCATCATGTTCAACACACTGCCAGCTATTGCGTCGAAAATGACAACAAAAACCCTCTTTTTGAGCATTTTTCTTGAGAATGGGACAGGAGAGATCGATATGCTTACATTTGTCATACGCGACACGATCGAACAGAGCCGATATTTCCCCCGGTGTAGCTGCATTCCAGTTCATCGGCCGGGTGGAAGCCTGCCCGTCCTGGCCCATCGCGTACTGGATGACCTGCTGGTTGAACAGCTCCCAGTACTCTTGACCCGGGTAGGCCATATCGAGGGCGTAGAACTCGTAGAGCGTCGCGAAACCCTCGTTCAGCCAGATGTATTCCCACCATTCGGGCGACACCAGATTACCGAACCACTGATGAGCGTACTCATGCGCAATCGTGGTCGCGACATTCGTCTTCCCGCGATAAGTACTCACTGCCGGGTTAAACAATAGCGCTTGCTCCCTGCAATAAATCGAAAACCAATTCGAATGATAACCGATCGAAGGATAAATGGCACTGTGTGTGCGCAGCCATAATATATGGTCTTGCTTGGGGCCACCCCTACCGCTCCTAATCGCGCTATCGAAGATTGCATCAAACGGTTTATGGACGCGGTTTAGCGTTGCGTCAGCGGTGTATCACATTGATGCGGTAGGATCAATTGAAGGACGGCAATGCGAAAGCGCAAATAACAATCGCAAAGGTGACTTGCGTGACTTTATCGCGACTTACCTGTATGTCACCAGGCCCCAGTTTTCCATTGCACCCGCAGCAAAGTCAGGGATAGCAATTTGATCCAGCTTCGGCATGTACGTATCGTACGGGATGCCAAGATGGTCGTCCAGCACCTTCAGAATCTTCACTCCAGCCTCCAGAGCAAAGGTCGCCTCATTGAACGCATTCGGGCGAACGTACACACGCTGCGTGCCCGATACGCGAAACAGGAAGTCGGAAACCACAAATGCCAGCAGATAGGTAGACATGGCTGGGGTCTTTTCGAAGAATGTGGTGCGCATATCGGTCTCAATGTCCGTAAAAGTCTTTTGAGGCATGTTCGAGATGGCCTTGTAGCTGCGGCTATGCGTGATGGAAACGGTGAACGTTGCCTTCAGACCCGGTTCGTCGTAACAGGGGAATGCCATGCGGGCGCTGGTTGATTCGAACTGTGTCGTTGCCAGATATCTGTTGATGATGAAGACGAGACGAATGGTTACATTACACTATTCCCGGTGTAACTACTCCACAACGACGCATCTCGTTACAGCAAAAAACCAGAGCCGCTGTACTAACCTTCGCTCGCCATTGTCTGCCACGTAGGAGGAGACATAGAAACCGTCATCGTTGGTAGCAAGTCGACCCTGGAACGCAACCTCCAGCAGGTAAGTGCCAGGCTGCAGGATCGTTGGGCTCGTGAACGTGATATGCTCGAAGGTCGTATCCGTGCTGTACTGTACATCGCCGATCAGTGTCGGTGCACCGGTCACACCATTCGGCAGGGAGGACACCTTGGCCGACGACATCACTAAACCGCGGTTATGCATCACTAGCTTATCCGTCGCCTGCACTACCTGCAGCTGAATGCCGACGGTACCAGTGAACGTACGCTCATTGCGATGGATTTCGGTACGCAGATGGAGATCGTAGTGAATCGGGATGGACGTTGTTGGCAGACGGTAGCGTTCATCAACGGCCTGCGCCGGAGCTACGCCGATCTCATCACTCGCAACACCACCACTGAGATCACTGGCACCAGGGAGCTGTGGTTCTTCCTCATAAATTCCACTACTCTTGTACGGCGGTCGGTCGGCCGATGCCAACAGGCAGCACAGACCTAACGAAACTAGTAACAACGAACGCACCATTATTGCGGGGGTACCACTCTACCTATCGACCGGCAGGCTTAGCGGTGCACTAATCAGCCAATACTCCAAGCCAAATGCTTTAATACCTCCCGTTCTACGAGCGATCTACGACGATCTCAATCGCTCTCACACCATATCTCCATATCTTGCTCTACGGCTTACCGCTTTCCCGGGCAATTGCTGGCTACATCCATTGACAACGCAACGGGCCGGTGCAGGTGTAGTGTATATCAGCGACTAACGATAAGATAATCGCTTGCGGTCGTAATACTTTATTGGTACATTGCTACAGCCCAATCAATGTATTTTATCTGTTTCTCAGCATATAAAAGATGTCCATGTTGATATACCCCACATAACCTGCAGTTTCCATAAACCTGTGTATAATATTTGGCCAATATACACTCTTACCACAAGTGAACATCACAAGAGATACATCTTCTTCTTCTTCTTCTTGTTAGCATAACGATCATCAACGCGCGATCATGCCGCTATGCATTATGCTTTCCAGACTTATTGAGTATCATCATGCAGCCGGATACAGTCAGTCCTTCTTGCTGCTGGGGGGGCTGTCCATATGAGGCTTGAACTCACGACGGGCATTGTTATTAGGTCGTGCGAGTTGACGACTATACCACGGGACTGCCATAATGAGGAACATATTGGATCTAGCATTGTTGAACTTACTTAGTGATCGTCACTCATTAGTGTTGTAAGAAACACCACCCACCCAGGCTTTATTTTTCTGCAACCGGTCCCTTTTTTTACTGCGCATAAATTCGCAGGAAAAAAAGACCCTCAAACCATCCATGTCCCACAGTTTTGCTGTCCCAGTTCATTATCCCATTGTAAAGAAAGGGATTGCGTTACATCAACAAGTTCACAAATCATTCCCTACCTGAACAGTGGCATACACATACAATGGATTAGATTAGATTGGTAATCTTATCAGTTGTATACAACAAGGTGATAGGAATTGAATGACTTCTGCGACTGCTAATCGACTATTTAGCTCAATACTGCTGGCGTGGTGGATAAGGAGGATCAAACAATACAGTTTAAGCGTGCCGGATATGTGCGGGTTTGCATTGCAGAAAAATGTCACCATCTGACCACACTGAAAAGGCTCCATGTCATCGTTAATTGAACGTCATTACGAACCCTAGAACCATGCAGTACCGGGAATGACCGGGTAAATACCTTCTTACCACCTATGATGACGCCCCGACACTTAACATCCGCCACTGGTCCTGGAACCAACTACTGTTTATAACGTTTTATTGCGCTTATTTGCTTGAGTATATGGGTCGTGTTCCGCAATCAGAGGCATCTCAAAAATATTCTTCACAAATGTATGGGAAAATATTTAACGGATTTAAGCAATTTCTTAGTGTCCAACTACCAGTAGGAGTCAGCGCGATGCAGGTGGATTTGGCAACCACATTGAGGAAGGGCGGTTTCGTTTGTACCGGCAAATCCGTCGTTATCCACGTTAGTTTATTCGTGTTCGAAGCACCGATATTGGTAGCTCCAATCCAGTAGTTTGAACCAGTCGATGAGGCTTCTACCGGTTTGGGATAGAAATAGGAGAGAGAGAAAAAAAAAAAAAAAAACAAACATATTTTCCAAAGTTAGTATACGGCATGCTTCCCACAACACGTTACGTCTACTTACTCAACAATGATTCCAAATACTTTTGCTCCTTTTCGCTCTCGATGGTGGCCAACCCTTTACCCTCGTCGATGCAGTTACGCCACGCGCGGAAGAACGATCCTACGCCTAGTGTGCCGATGGTAAACTTTTTGTTCTTCACGGCAAAGTCCGCCGGCAGCAAGTAGCGCGGCTGTGGTGCAATTGCTTTCACTGTATCATCTGCGGATGGGCAGATTATAGTTAACCCATGGTAGTATGGTCCCCTAGTTGACTGTGTCCCCGTGTGCGGGTTATTTACCTACCTGTTGGTTTGCTGCTGTCCGCCGTGGGTAGGATGGGGAGTTGCTCCGCTTGTACCACGTTTTCCTCATCGACCGTCGGTAAGCCTACTGAGGCGCCAATGCAAACAATCAACAGCAGCACAGCCGCGGCAGTGTTTGCAAGGAGCATCTTGAAACTCTTGCTGAATGTCCCAGTACGCTATCACGTTGGCACTGAAAACCCTTCGCTGCGAGCCACCTTCTTATATAAGTGGCAGAAAATAATAACAGTAGAAAGATGGTTTCAAAGAAAGCCAGAACTGGTTCCTTCTTTTCGTGGTTCTTGAATTCGGTCAATCGGTTTGAACGGAACAGATACAGAAGAACAGAATAAACAAAACAAAACGAGAAAAAACGTTAAGCGAGAAAGTTTTTTTAAACATAAAAAGAAACATTCATACTGGATTGAGGAACTGTGAACTGTTTAGAGCTTTGTATACTGAAATCAATGCAATGCTTTAGTTGCGTGTTTTTTGATGAAACGGATGTTTTATTAACTTTTTTTCATTATTTTCAATTTTTTTCAGAAAACAATTGTAAATAACATAACATGGCAAAGCAAACAAACTGGAAGTTCATGAGATACATAAATCTATCCACCATATATACATTTCGTTATACGGTATTTTTGCTTTATTGGTTCGGCAAACCCGAAAAATCCGTGCTCCAAAACTCATCCTGATGAGGTCAACGGTCCTGTGATGCAAATCTGATGCAGTTCTGGAAGATGCATACTCTCCTTTTCCTTCCTGTTACATCTCGCGATCTCGCGATTTATGTACGTTTGTCTCGCTCCTTTCGTGTCCAGAGTATCGAATCTTGTACTGCATTTCCGCAAACGGTGCATCAAAACGGAAACTCGTTTCTCGTGGTGCCATGATTTTGGGTGTAAATAACTGTTCTTTTCCAAAAAAAAAACAAAAAACAAAACAAATGAAACGAGCATTAGCTCTCCGAAACGAGCTCTCCTGCAGCCTGTACAAGAAGGAGGTCAATGTACCGAGCACGGATCGGGTGAATGATGGTGGAGGCGCAAGAACCGTGGTGGAAGCCGGAAAGGACACTATAAAAAAATGTGCCCAAGAAAGTAATGCTTTCATTTCTGCTCCGTCCGTTGGAGCGAGCGATCGTCACGTCAGTTGCGTAGAACAGGAGATCACGTATTGTGATTTGCCGAAGTGCTCGGATTGTGATCGATTTGCCCCCTAGTAGTGGCAGGATGGAGGTGCTGTACAAGAATACTCTCTTGTCGTTCGTGGTGGCGGTGGTTTTAGTGCTATCCATTGTAGCAGCTACTACGAATCCTGAACCCGCCGGAACAAAGACCGAAGTGAAGAGCTATTCACCGGAAGACGTCAAGGGTAAGGGCTTCTCTAGAAGTTCACAAAAAGCACACACAAGGCTCTGTTCTATACATTGACCATCTTTTGCCAGACGTGAACAACTTTCCGGTTAATGGGCTGCCGCCATTAACGTACAGCTCGAAGAAATACACCTTGCACACCGAGGTTGTGAACTTCTTCGAGGCTTGGAATCGCTGCCGGGATATGGGCAAACAATTTGCTTCTATTGAAAACTCTCAGGACTTTGCAGCATACCGAGATGCTGTCCGTAAGTATTCGTACCTTTTCTTTGCAACCAACTGGAATACACACATACGCACGATAACGCGCATTGTCAAACAATCTATTTCATACCAGAACCGTATGCCAACGTCAACTATACCTTCTGGTTAGCGGGAACTAACGTTGGTGCCAGGTCGAACGATCACCGCAAATTCTACTGGATTACAAACGATCGACCGGTCAGCTATGTGAGCGGTTTCCAAAATTGGTTCCTAGGTTCCCCACCAAACGATGCCAACGCATGTATGCTAACTTATCAGAGTAGTACGCTTTGGTTCACTGTGCCCTGCTTTACCACCCTGTCATCCTACGCATGCGAGGAACCACAGGATGTCTGATCATACGAGCTTCTGGCAGAAAATGAACCGCTGATGCAACTGCTGCTCACGGCACAATGGAACAGTCTTATCTTAAGTGGGAAGACGAACATTTAATATAAGAAGTTTGAGCTCAATAAAACTGTTAAAATCCCTATGCAAGCAGCCCGTATGTATCTCGCAAACTTGACTGACTTGGGAAGTGTTGCCTTACTTACAGACACTCGAATAAAAACAAAACATTCGCTTTTACGATCTTTATTTGATATTTCGTGTTGTTCAACAATTTTTAATAATAAAATATGCAATTTGATGTTATAATATAGCATGACCAATATATTGACACTTTTTACTGCAATTTCCAATTTTCATTTTAAAACGGACACAGATCGCCACTAATTGAAAAGTTTATTATAAAATGCGCTTGGGATTGGTCTTTTTGAGAATGTTGCCTCATTCAGCACAGCACAAAAATCAATCCCTCGACAGTTCATACACACAGAACAATGTGTTTCATGCTTTTTTTGGTTCTATAGTGTTTAGTGTTTCGTGAACGAAGCGCCAATTTAGTCATGATGTTTTTGCCCTTTCGTTTTCTCTTTGCTTACAATTGTGTTAACATCAAAATGGTAGTACAATTTTGTGACAGCCAATTCGTCTTTTTCTTCTCTTGTTGGGGTTTTGATTACTAATCCAATTATGCAGCTTTTCATTACGATTTAAATGACATGAGAATATCTCTTGTTTTTACGTTACAACACAATCTTCCGAGCACTTGCAGAGCGAAAAAGGAAAGAAATACGATAACGATCGCTCGATCAGTTCAGTACGCACTTTGCGGGTAGTATCATCGTTGGAAAGATTTATTGGAAGAAACATATTTAACCATTGTTGCAGGTATTGGACCACTTGGACCACAAATAAACAATAAACAAAATAAATAGTAACACTATATTATTTGGTGCGCATGGTGAGCGAAGTTTTACTTCCGTTTTTTCTTTTCTCTTCTTTTGTTTAATAAAATCGGTCAAACTAACTCCCAATCCCTGTTCACTGTTCGCCTTTACAGCACAGACGCATGTTTGGTGGGTTTTTTTTATGATATAAACGTTATTGTATCTTGCATTTCAGTACAACATAACATTGTTTGCGTATTTGTGTGTGTGTGTGTTTTTGTTTATATAGGGAGATGTTTGTGTATGTATGCATGTGTGTGTATGTAAGTTTTCTAAACAATAAGTAGATTGCCATCAGGAATACCCATAGCAGCGCATAATAAAGGAAAGCAAAGTGTTGCATGCACAAAACAGGTAATTTGCCTCTACTCTGCACACCACACCACATCTAGAGAACATCTTTTATCTTTTGTATCGTATTTTGCTCCGTAAAAAATTACACATATAATTACACGACATCACAATGAAAACGATTTCTTTCCCCCAGGACGTTCAACTCGGCTGTTGTCTCAAGCATGATCATATAAAGTTAAACATATTTGCGTACATCTGGCAACGTGTCAAGCGCGATATTAACAATTAAGGACAATTTGTATTCCACTACACTTGTGTGCCAGTGTGAAAGGTATTTATGGTTTAGCTTATTGTTATTTTAACTTCGCCCGTACGACAACATCTTCGTCGACTGCAAACATCTTCCAAATAATGTCTCCAATTTTCCCGTACTTTAGTGTTCTATTCGATGCGTTTCGGTGCTACTGAAGGAGCTTTCCCTGATCGCTGATTATTAGTTAGCACACAGTGTTCGTTTTTCTAAAGATATTGTCAACAATTCAGTACGATTTTTGGAACAATCAAAAGCAATGGCGCCATTCAATATATTCAGCCCGATCGATCGAACGAACGTTCTGCTAGCTGCTACTTTCGGTAAGTTATCCTCTTCAAAAAAAGCAAATTCATCCGGCAACAAAGTCACTTTTAGGAATGTTCGTGCTCTTCCACAGAGAGAGCAAGAGAGAGAGAGAGAGAGAGAGAGAGAGCGAGAGAAAGAGTCAGTATAATAAAACATAAACAAAAATATCCTGTTGTGTTGTGTTGTCATTTATACTATTTTGTTCTTACTGGTGGGCAACCATTTGAATGGTGGTGAAAGGTGGTGTGGGAATTACGGTAAATAGATATAACATTTGTTTACTTTCTTTGACAACCTGCGCTTGAAGCTTACTGCTATTTGAGCAGATTGATCAGCTCGATGACCTGCTTTCGGTTGCTGTGCATGTATGCCTTTGCCTCCCACAGCATATTGATTAGTGGTTCGTCCATCTTTTCGTCCATTCCAATGTCAACAGACATCTGCGGATTGAACCGGAAGTACGGTACTCCTATCATACTACACCACGCTCTGGCACGATCTACTACCCGTCCATCGGATGCTGTAGCCTGATCTACCAGCAGTGTGCCTGATGAGAAAAGAAGCAACAGAAAAAAACACTCATTAATCAATACCGAAAAATAGGGGTTTCGCCGTACAAAGCGAAAGTAATAGAAGAAACTTACTGATGGTAGATATACCGTAGGCCACTTTGGCCGTAGCCCATATGCTATCCGGACGAAACACATCGATTTCTTTCAAATCCACTACCGGTGTTAATCCTGTGCCCAGGGACACTACCACCGACACCTGTATAGAGTGGAGACAAAACAATAGACATGAACATTTGCTTTGTGACTTGCCTTTTTTGCTATATCAATACTAGTACTACTTACCGGTACTGCCTCGGATGCCCGACCAATGTAATGCAGTGCGGCATTCAGTTCGTGAATTTCGGTCATGGCGTCCAGCGTCGGATTATTCGCAATCAATCCACCATCGAGAAAACGGCCGAACGCACGAAAGTACGACGGTGCGGCCCCGGTGGCTCGGGCTGCACGCCACACCAGCTGTTCGCTAGGCGGCGGTGGCGGCTGTCCACGATTATTTGATGGCGTCACGATGCTTAAAATATCGCTGGCGGCCTCGTAGTTGCGGAATAGATGCAAATTTACCGGCTTCCTATCAGCCATCACTCCCGTTACCATCAATCGAGGATGTTTGATATCCGACATGACGGTAAACTCTCCCAGCTGCTCTTTCAACACCGTTTCCAGCTGATCACTTGGGTAGGGCCGGGATCCGACGAACGCTTGGTCCTTCATACGCAGATACAGACACATGCATTGTTTCATGGTTTTACCGCATCCTAATGCAAGCGCCAAAATTCCCCCCGTACTGGTACCGGCGATCCAGTCGAACAGATGCACGATGGGTGTTTGGGCGAGATTTTCTATTTCCAAAAGCATTTGTGCCAAAACAAGTCCCCTGATACCACCACCATCCAGACAGAGCAGTCGGCCGCGCCCATTGTACGATTCGCCACTAGCTCCCGCTTCACAGGACGAACGGGGCCGCGAATCCGTTCGCTGACCACTGCCACCAGCACATTCTGCCGTCGGTGTCTTGGGAGACTCCGGACCGGCCGGTTCATCTGTTAGCATCGGTTCGTCGCCGACATCGAAATCGCCCAGCAGGTTCACTCCACCCTTCAGCGAAGAAGACGTGGACGTAGGGGAAGTGGGTTTAGAGGCAGCCTCTACCTTGCTCATAAACATCGAAAGCAACGCATCCATCATGCTCGCGCCTTTACGCTCTTGACTGACGTCGACTGTTTTCACTTCCGGCCGTTCGCGCTCCTCGGGGATGGTCGCACGAATCGTGTTCGATATCAGACTTGGCACACTGTTGCGATGTGACTTGGTAGTTGTTCGGGCCAGCACCTGCTGGATGTGTTCACGCTGCTCCGTCGTTTCCGGTTGGGCCGGTGGGATGCCATTATAGGTACCGCCCGCAGCACACCCTGGAGGACATTTACAACCCTTTTCGGGGCACCGTTTTGCACCCACCGAGTGCAAAATGTACAGAATCATCGAATCCTTTGAGCCACTGTCATCCTTTCCGACCAAGTGACGGGGCGTTTTACCATCCTTGTTCGGTTTGTTAAAGTCTGCACCGAACACTACCAAACACTGCACGATCGGAATAAGCTTCTTTTCTACCGCAATATGCAGTGGAGTGTTGCCAGAGTTATCAACCACATCAATCTCAGCATCGTGAGCCAACAACGCAACGACACATTCCAACCGGTCGCGTGCCACCTGAAAGAAAGCAAAAATAGAACGTACAATCATTAACACTCTCTAATACATTCTTAATGCACACCGATACGACCGGTCGTTTTTTTTTTGCAAACAAAACAAAAAAAACTAGCACAGGGAGATGCTGGTGTTTTCAAGACTTACCATCACATGCAATGGAGTTTGGCCGTTGAAATTTACTAAATTTACATCGCAACCACGCTCTATTAAAGAGTTCAATACCTCACGGCTGGAGCTCCAGTGCAGCGGGGTGCCGCCGTGTTTCATGTCTTGTGTGAACAGTTTGTTTGGATTGCTGACAAGAAAATCGGCTACATTACCTGTAGAAGAAGGTTCTACGTCGATTATACCAATTGGGGAGCATGTGTGCAGGAATTGTTCAAAATGTGCGGTAAACGTTGAAGCGGGATACGTTTGAAGCGTAATTCATAAGCAGGTGTATAAAAGGGCGATGAAATAAAGGAAAGGAAAGAAATCATATATATATATATAAACAATACTAAATCAAGAATGCTGCTCTGCATCATGGACAGAAAATGGAAAAGTTATTAAACAGCCACTTGCCATCAGTGCAGGCTTTTGTAAAAAAGAAATAGAAACATAGATCGAAACAAAAATCATTGGTAAAATAAATTATTGTTAGTCGCGTACAATCTAACCCCCGGGTTGGCGGTCCAAACTTACTCGATGGAATGGATTTGCTATAAGAGGTTCCAGCTCCTCGGGCCATCTTATTCGTATCGGCTCCGGCAAGCAGCAGTGCCTTCACGCAGTCCGGTTTGTCTGCCAAACACGCCAAATGAAGCGGCGTATAGCCGTCGGTGTTGCAATGATTAAGGTTGGAGGTACTTTTTGCTGTTAACATCTGCAAATATATGGGACATGGTTTTACATCGTGCTTCTAAAGTATCCGGACTTTTACTTATCATACATTTATCATTTCCTTTGTCGTGCTAGCCGCGTAGTGAAACACCGAATTGCTGTTCTTATCCAGATGCTCCAAGTTGCATTGATTAGACTGTATCAAGGCTTTCACAAACTCAATGTTGTTCGCCTTAACAGCAACCTTTTGGACAGGAGAGGAGGACATATAACAGATTAGGGTACTATTTCATGACTGATGAGTGTTGCAGTACTATTGTAATCAAATTTACCTGCAATGGAGTCATCATCTCAGAATATTCAGCATAGTCGAGAAAATCAATAATACTAGGATTCGAAATATAATCAGTAAGATTATAAAAAGCAACAACGTGTGCCAAGGACCAGGAAGGGTTATCAATCAGTACGTCGCAAAGCTTTTGCAAACCATTGATATTGTACATCTGCAATCAAGATATCGCATTAGAGGTTAGGTAATTTGTGTAAAACAACACGTCACACATTGTATATTACCTCGCGAACGATTTTTACCAATTCTGGCAAACGTTGATGGAAGGCCTCAAATTTTTCCTCGGCTGCCGATTGTGTTGTTGCTCGATACAAGCTGTAAAACAAAACGACAACAAATTACACCATACTGTTACGAAAGAAATTTCATCCCTAGATTAACGCTACCTGTAGGACGTGTTGATCGTTTCCGAATGGGGCCTTTCCAGTATGATTTCGTACACCAGCTTTTTGTCCGGGGAGTTGGGATTCGGAGCAAACAGTCGCATCGATTCATTCCGCTGAAGTACTGGCAGGTTGATGTAGGACTCATTTTTCACTTCCTGTACCTTGTTAGGAGGAACGTCCCCGCCTAACAATCGCTGGATTGCTGTTCATTCAACAGAATACGCCGGTCAGATGAAAATTAACACGTCCAGTCGTTCACAATGAAGGATATGCAATATGGAAAGAAAGGAGTAATATTTAAAAACCAAATCTTTGTCGGGCTACTACAGCAACACTTCCTGGCCAGTTCGTCTACAGCTTCTGTACCTAAACCGGATGCCAATGCACCGATCCCGAGCCAAGCCATTTGCATTAGAACACAGAGCAGTTTTCACTACTTCGGTTTGGTGGTTGTTTGTTCCAACGAGTTGCAGCAATAGTTTAATACTGAACGTATGTACAAGGATTAGGAAGACACTTTGGTACGGGACATTTTGAGGTAGCTGGGTGGGTATACAACTAAACCGAATGGAAGATTGGTTCGTGGGAATTGTGGAAACAAGTGGAAGTGAAAGGATTAATCAAACTGAACGTAGAGCTCTTGTAGGAACTGAAACGAATACAAACGATGATGATGAAAATATGACAGTACTCTGTTTATGCAGGACAGCGACTACAACAATTGCTCAAACTGCTATACACATTCATAACCAACCAAACCAGCCAGTGCTAGAAATTATTTCACCAAGCAACCGTAAGCGAAATGCCAACTGCGATTCGTAGATGAAACCTCTCGTATCTTCCAACCATATGCACGATGTCAACCGTGAAGCAATGACGCGCGTTGGGGCAGAACGCTCGAGCAAAATAAACACAAAAACATAGCCGTAGCTGTAAACTGTAGCACCAGCAGTCAGGGATGAGTAATACAATTTACGTGCCACGGAAAATATGAAAGTGTCGATTACAAAGAATTAATGATTGTACATAGCATATGAATCGGTTGATTCGTTACAGCCTAATGAACAGAACTGTCTGATGGAGCGTGGGGGACTATTAGCGTATAGTTCTATTATTCCTGGTAGAAAATCAAACAAATACCTTGAATGAAATCCCTTTCCACAATTGGCGGATTTTTCCACAGCCCTAAAGAACCAAGGAGTGTGTAACTTCATTAAAATGCATATTTTTACGAATTCTCAAGTTGTAGTAGCCAAAGTACACTTGCACCCGTCAGCGAAAAGACGCTCTTTTTCTAATAAGCAAACCAACTACTGTCCACCAATCGATATACGGCAAAGTAAAGAAGGGACCACCATTGTGTGTGAACGTGTGCGAAAGCGCTTTCTGGTGTTGTTGACCTTTTGGGTGCTCTTCGTACCCAATATGCTTTCTTTGTCCTGTTCCAGCGTGATTCTCGAGAGTTTCCGCTTTGTTTTTACCCGAATCTATTTCACTTACTGCACTTACAGCAAATGTGCCGAAACGACTCGAGTTAGTTACGCTTACAGACGATTAAACAATTCTGTCACGTTCTCACCACCTCCTTAATAGTATCATTGCGAATTTTTAGATAGCCGAAAAAGCTACTGCAGGTGCGGCATGCACCGGATCTGGTTGTTGCTAAGCGTATAGCGTTGGTATTCCGGCATTCATGCATATTCGGTGTGTTTATCGCAGGCATTCGAACTAAAAGGATTTAAAACGTTTGTCACTACACCACTCACCATTCAGCATATCTTCTGCACACAGATATCGTTCGGATGCGATAGCGGTTTACGATGTCGTTCTGTGGAGCAAACACGCCACTCTAGATTGCATCAACTTTCCCGTTTTCACAAAATGATAATACTGCGACGCTGTTGCTTCGATTACGTAGCGCTGGTTTGGTTTGCAGCAAACTACCGGGAATCAAAAAAAGGTTGACCTTCGGAACTGTATCATCCGTTCTACAGATGTTTTTCTTTCTGATCGTGCCCGCTATGACTAATAGATTAGAATTTTCACGTACGTTTGCGTTTTGTCGTCGTTTGACAGCTACGACGTTAGAAAAAATATAAACAACAAACCGGGTACTTCCATCATACGAGCCGTGGTGATGAAAGGGAAAATGATCTAAAACTTGCCTTTGGTTTGAACATCGTTAACATTCACTTTGAATCATTACTGTTACATGTTTGATGTTATGTTTTGATCAATTCTATTCAACCAATTTATCTATAAAAATTGATTATAATTTTCCGTAAAACGAATTTAGATCACATTCGAGAAGGAAAGGCGAACAAACGTCAAACGTATAAATCAATATGGCGACGCACGAAGCATTTGGCAGGAACTTGTACTGCTGATTTGTTTACATTTTGAAATGACACATTAAATATGCTTTTCGCGCAATTATGCTCTATGCTGGTGTTTTCTTTTATGTCCAGTTAGCGCACTTATGATAACATCATTAATCATTTTTAATACGAAAGGCACTGTTTTATATAATACAATTGCAATGGTGTGAGTTAAACATTACTAACCAATGGAAATTTCCTTATTACTTTTTTTGTAATTTTATCGTTATCTATTTGTGATGGTAGCTGCACTTGATCTGCCAGCAGTGCACCTGACTAAGTAAAATGAATGAAAACTTCAATCCATTAGAATTTCTTCACCTACCCCCATCCTTTAATATTTGTATGTAACAACAACAAACAAAATTGTGTTTCCCTTTCAAATGGCCATAGCATTATTTATAGCATTTAAAAGGCGAATGTCAGCCAGAAGGTACAAAGCTTCTATAAAACAAATTTGTATATTTGTAACCAATAATGTATATTGTAATGAAAGGGCTGAATACACATCCTTTTAGAAGGCCTTGTGGTTTCCTTCAAGAGCGTGCTCCGGAATGTATCTAGTTCAATCCTCTCCTCATCCGTTCCTTCAATCCTCCAACTACCAGAACTAGGTTCAAAATTTTAAACCTAGTAGGTTCGGTCGGAACTAGGCTCGCTTGAAACAGTCGGAACGATCTAAACCAGAGATGTCAAACTTACAGCCAGCGATGCGTCCCTTGAGGTCGTTCGGTTCGCCACGGTTCCCTTTGAGCTAAATCATTCATAATCATTCAGAGGTCATCATTGAGCATATTGGAAAAGAACAATTTCTGTGAGAAAAAGTATTCAAGGTATTCGCACTAGTGATGGGTAAAGTTGGCATAAATTCGGAATCGACTCCGGAAGGTAGGTCCGCCCTGCATCATCTGGAGTCGTTCGGAATCGCTCAGAATCGCCCGGAATCGTCCGGAGCCGTCCGGAGTCATTCGGAGTCGTTCGGAGTCGTTCCATAGTCATTCGGAGTCGTTTGGAATCGGAGTCGTTCGGAGTCGTTCGGAGTTGGAGTCGTCTGGAGTCGCACGCGCAAAGTGAAAGACAAAAACACAACGAAAGGAAATGTCTGATCACAAGCACAAAGGCTCCTGTTGACTCCAACCAACTCCGATTCCGGTCGACTCCGAACGACTCCAGACGACTCCGGACGATTCCGACTCCAAACGACTTCGAACGAGTGCGAACGACTCCAGACGACTCCAAACGACTCCAGACGACTCCGAACGACTCCGAACGACTCCGAATGACTCTGGACGACTCCGAATGACTCCGATCGACTCCAGACGACTCCGAACGACTCCGGACAACTCTGAACGACTCCGAACGACTCCGAACGATTCTGGAAGGCTCCGGACGACTCCGGGCGACTCCGACTCCGGGCGGATCTAGTGGTTCCATTTTGCCGGAGTCGGAATCGGACTACCAATAGTTGGAGTCGGATCGGAGTCGTGGGTACGCTCCAGAGAGCACATCACTAATTCACACAACTGCTCATCCAACAGGAATCTTACGCTGTGTCTTTTCTTACCGAGGCGAGACCCTTTTTAGGCAATGTTCATTTGGTTTGATATAGGGAAAAGTAGGTAAAGATGGACACTGCGGAAACAAACGAACACTTTCTCATAAATATACAATAAAAGTGATTATTGAATAGCTTAACAATGGATCATCCAAAAAGAAGGTTTGACAACACATGTGAAAACATGATATATTTTGCTATGATATCTGGAAAAATTGGTAAAATTCATGAACAAAACAAATTTTTAATCGTGCGCACTCTTGTGGATCTTATTTGACTAGTACGGATCATAAGCTTTACAAATTGCATTGTTTATATTTTTGGTAGTCTTTCTAACAGAAATGAGATGTCGTGATTTTTAAGCAAATCAAAAAACTGGAAAAAGATTGGCAATAAAAGCAATAAAAGTTCGTCAGTTTCTGGTGGTTTTAGCATACTGACGCCAAATTGGGAAAGACGCACACTCTGTGATAGGAGATTGAAAATTCTTATCGCAAATTTTTCCTCTATTGCGAACAAAGATGTATAACAGCTCAATGCAATGAATGCGAATAAATGCATTGGTTAACGCATCAACGCAAATTGAAATAAAGCATTATGATTTTCGTATTTTAGCTCACCATTCAATGATGATCTTCATTGAATGTCGCTATGCTCAGATGAATACGCACACTTGACCAAGCCGACCGGCCAACTTGCCGAACCGGTTAGATAATCGCATATAATAGCTAAAATAAATATCAAACGATCCGCCGGTTTTTCTTCTCTTTCCTGTACATTCGCTCGACGCTATTTTCTCCCAAGCACTTAGAAAGCCGTTCCCATATAGCACAGGGCGATCGAAGGGAGGCACTGCCCATCGCAGTGCCTCACACTACGACAACACTATTGCGAGGAGGTAACCGCACCGGACGGTTGTCGATAAGGAAGTAGTATGCGTCGTCCGGGTGTGTCTGTTCACGATCGGGACGATGGCGCATACTAATAAGCTTTTGTGTAATAAATCATTATTTGACAAACGCGGGCGGGCTTCAATGAATTTGGTGAAAAGTCAATATTTGAGAATGATGCGCGATTTTGGTGCGGTTCGTCTATCGCCCGTTCACCCAGAAAGATAGAGAGAGAGAGAGCGTAACGATCTGTTGAACGAAGATTGCCACGACGGACGTGAGAGGATGGGATGTGGGATGCTGGAATATGAGAGTGTATGTTAGCGAACGATTTCGTCATGCAGGTGGAAGATTCACAAAGGGATGTTGTGACGATCGCGGCTGTAAGGTTTAGGGCTGGTACACGCTGGACAGGAATGCTTGGCATAGCTTGCTGTGTGTGATATCGATTTCGAGGAACATCAAGAGCTCAGTTTAAATGATTAATCAAGCAAGCGGTGTGGCTCCATGGTTTCAAAAATACTATTCCACAACGTATTGCTTAACGGTAATTTACTTAACGTTTAAAATATTTATAAACACTAATGCAATGGTAGGGAATTTTCTACGTTTTATGTTAAATAAGCATAACTCTCACAGTATAGACAACCTCACTGTAACCTTGAACAGGTGCTGATGTTTTGCCATCATCTGTTCGTCTCAAATGTGGAATGCATCTCCTCTTCAGGAGTGTTGTGATGTTCCCGGATTTGGTGACCCAATGTCATCACACATTTGATTAGGCACCAAAATTTCTAATTATGGTGGGAAACAGTTGCAACGCTTTGAACAACATTGTTGCATCATGAAGGTTGAAAGCCATTTGTGGAAAAAACATGTTTTATGCTACGCGTTTAGTCATACTTTATTCAAGTTGTGGAACACGAACTTACGCTGCTCATTGTTGTTGGATTATGTGGTAAAATTTCTGGCACATTGTTCTTCCCACTCATTTAGCGGACCACAGACAGTGAACAGTTATAGCATAGCTGTGCAGTAAACTTAACTATAGCTGTGTGCTTCGAAAGTGTGACTGTTTGGAATCTATCGTCCAGTTTACATTACCTTATGACCTTATAGCAAGCTCTATCCACGATTATAATTCCAACTGTTCTTTCAATCTGCCAGCACATATGTAAATTTAAATCACTAATTAATTGCTGCATCATTGGCATTTTTACCAGGGATTCACCTGAGATGAAATAGTACAGTGGCCCAAATTTCGGTATGGCCGTTTCGCATTTTCGTTGGCGTTGGCTGGCGTTGATATTATTTAACAATGAATCAGCCCTATAAAAGTGCAGTTGCATAAGAGGTTATCCGGTTGTCCGAAAACATAAAAGAAAAAATACCCACAAGTGCTTCGATATCGTCAACCTATCCGGCTATCCGCCGCAAGGTCGACTGACCGCCACTGACCAGTTTTGTGGTGTACGGGATGGAGAAAACCGAAATATATATATCCGACAATTATCCTGCATGTGGTGGTCATTTTGCTTTGTTCGTTCGTTCTCAATTTTGGCTGCACGATCCGGGCTACGATCACACTGCCGACCACGATCGTCACTGGGCGGCCGATGTAGGTCATGTTGGGGTAAGGGTTAACAGTAGTGTATCTCATTGATATGTAAGACGCGCTCCAGATGATGCCACCTGTAAATTTTTTTACTCCATTTGTACGCACAAAGTTTTTTGTCGCTAATGAAGAATGTATTTGATAAATTGTTAATATTTGTTACATTTTTATCTGCACGGGCGGCTTTCTGGCTTCCTCTACAACAGCAACAGCTTTTCAAGACAATAATCGAACCATTGCCTAGACGCCTAGAAGTATGCACTTACTATGCATATCCTTAAAACGTGTGCATGATCGCTCAACTACCCTGAGAAGCAAAGCAGCGCAAGAAACACAGCTTTTTAAGGCGAACTATTGTTTAATTGCACTGGAAGGAGAAATTTCAAAACCTTGAACTGTTGCACCTTCTGACCGATCGGTGCCGGTCAAACCCAACCCGCTACAGCAGCTACTCGAAACCAGTCCAGCTCAGCGGACTAGCTAAAGGATGTGAACCTGCACCGGCATCGTTTAGAGTGTAAGATGAGGATAATAACACACTCCGTGCATAGGTCGTGTACGATGCATCTAGTAAAAAGCGCTACAGTACAAATGACCACAATACTAGGGGCGGTGGTAAAGTTTAAAGAAACTTACCCATTCGAGAAACGCGGCTGAGAAGTCGTTGATCCCGGAAGCTAACACCTGAAGGAAGGGTTTTCTAGGCAATGGAAAGCTTTATCGATGCGGCTAGAACGAAATTCAACCGTCAAAGGTGAAAGATGAGAGAAACATAATCGAAAAACTTGTTTTGCTGAGGACACCATGGCGGATGTGGCCGGTTACCAGGTTACCTTCAAGGCGTGGCCTTTTTTGCAGACTCTACACGTTTTACAGCAATTGACACCACAATGCCAAGTGGCTCATCAATATCATAATGATTGGAAACATAATTACGAAATAATCAGCCTCAGCAACTGTAATGAAGTCAGTGAAATTCTCGATTGTGTGGAGTAACTTTTATGAACTTTCATGAACATACTTTCGTGAGATAATGAATAAAACATTACCATTGAAAAAAATAATAGAATTATAATTTAAAAAAGTCTTTATTTACATGACATGATATTGAAGTGTGTTTCACGCTTCAGAAGTTTTAAGTATGAAGTGAACTTGAGCTTAGACGAATTGATATTTAATATTTAATTTAATATAATTTCATATAATTTGATTTGAATTCAACGTTTAATAACCAACAATTATGGATTTATTATTTTAGAAATTTAATAGCAAATTCGTTTCCTCTTGTTCGGCACAATAACGTTTTACCTGTACTCACAAGTCTGAAGTAATTTGCTCTCCGTATAGGGTAAACGTACCTATAGTGGTGGTAGTACCAATAGTGGTGGTATTGCACTAAAATGCGGTCCATACGTCAAATTAAGAGTAATTAAGTTATTTATGTTAGTGTGAAATGTTCTTTACCCTTTTACAAAAGGGTTTAAATGATAAATGGGTCCATTCCGTTACTTCTTCTTCTTCTTCTTCTTCTTTGGCTCAACAACCGCTGTTGGTCAAGGCCTGCCTTTACCCACTTAGTGAAATGAGCTTGGCTTACATTGACTTTGTCGCTGGCGGTTAAAATAATTAGCTTATTAGGTCGCGACAGCCATCCGCTCGATCAAATGATCGAAGACGGTTTGGCTATGCTAGCTCGAAATAAAATAAATAAAATAATAATAGACAATGCTGCGAGCACGCGCACGAGGTCGAGCTTTAGCAAGTAGCAGCATTTTAGCAAGTAAGAACAATTAGCATGTAACCACTTAGGTATAAATAGGTAAATTTTATGGTAATAAAGAGTCAGTGTTAACCCTACACCCTTTCGATCACAACAGTCACTCGGAGGTTACCTTCCAGTGTGACAGACTTATTGTTACCATAGCAGGATAGTCAGTCCTACGTATGGAGGCTCGGTCTATTCGGGACTTGAACCCATGACGGGAATGTTGATAAGTCGTACGAGTTGACGACTGTACCACCAGACCGGCCCACTACATTCCGTTACTTAATGACCGAAAAATCCATTATTTTGTGAATTGTGTCAACATTTTTCCAGAATCCTTAGGATTTCATGACGAAACTCATATTTCTGTTAACGTTCTAAATGACCACATAACCATGCAATTACTAGTTTTTCAACATAACTGTTATGACATGTTATTGTTTTACTAACATTATTTGCCTTTTGACCATATTTAAGCATTTTTAAGTGTTTTTTTACCATAGTGCCATTATAGGTACACAAAACAGGCATGTTCCTATTGTGGTTGTAGTTATAAAATCAATAAAAACAGGTCATTTTAGATTTGTTTGATGATATTTTCTCGTATTGTTTTCACTAAAATAAGCAAAAGAAATAAGTTTTCTGTAGGTAATTTACCAAAAAAAGGCCAAAATTTGCTTATCTGGCTGAGTGAAAAATTGACTTCAAATCAAGCACACTCTTCCGGGTGTGGGTTGACGACTAGGTGTGATGCTGTACTTTAGGCAACATGTTCATCAACCTAATTCATACATTTTTTACGATCAAATTATGTAAAAAATCAAAATCATGGCAGCAGTCCTTGATATTCATATGAAAACAGCTTCAAAACTAAGTTCTATTGACATTATACACTGTTTTTGATGCATCTTTGTTAACCACCACTATAGGAACACAATACGACGACTATAGGAACCATACCACTATTATGGGTACAACGGAGCAGTCACAAAAATATGTTTTTTCGTAAATTTGATGTGTTTCATGATAGTGTTAAAATATTCAGAAATCTGTACCACATCAAATTGCACCACTATTGGTACATTCACCCTAGCAGAATATTTTTTTTCTCTTAAGGACGGCCTGGTTGGCCGCATCAGCAGAATAAATATGATTAATAAGCATTTAATACACAACACATTATCCTTGAGCTTTTTTTACGAAATTTGGAGAGAAAATCCAATTTGAAGTGCCATTCACATGTTAAACCTTGAAAAATACTTTTACATTTGTTGTTCTTAAACAGGTTTTAAATATTTTTAATATTATTTTGGTAATTTACATTTCGCTCATGTGGCACAAACTCAAGCTTTTCTTGATCATGAGAACTCCAGGCAGCTAGGAGTTTTGACATTTATCACATCACACACTTAATACGCAAAATAAACCCAAAACTACCTTGGCCAATGCAGATCCATCAATCAATCAATCGTAGCAGAATTTCATTTTTTTTTTGTTTTATTTCTTTCTTTCCCCCCTAGCTGCGAGCCATTGTTAAAACAACAATTTTGCGACTTGTGAAGGTTGTCGGCACAATGTTGATACCGTCATAACAGGAAGCCTCCAAGTTCGAGATTGCCCAACGGAATGGATTAGCCCGAATGACTCGTACCATTAAATTAAAATATTATAATGAGTTCGACACAACAGGTAGTGCTGTTAATGTAGTGGAAACGTAAACAAAATCAATTTTCGGCACATTTAATTGCACCTGCGGGTGTGCTAATAAAATCAGCCTATCAAACACGCGCGACACTGCTGCGTGCCTTTATTGCTTGCCTTTATTTTACCAAGAGACCTTGCACATTGACTGCTCTATTAGTTGAGGTTAAACTGTACGGGCAATGGAGTGAGCGGCTACGGTTGCAATAATTAAAACCATTTTCAAACCGCAACCCCTTTGCGATGGATATTGTTCTTCTTTTTAAGTATTTTTTTCTTTCTTATTGCTCTTCGTTGTGTTGTGGCCATTGGTATCCAAAGATCAACGATCGATGCGATGTGATCATGCATCACGTTCGGTGACACTTTTGCCACTTTTGCAGCAAAGGATCGTCAACGAGCTCGTGCACGATACATGTTTGTAAACGTAAATGCTAAAGGCAAACATCGCCACCCATTCATTCACTGCAGCTTGTGCAGCCACCCATCTTTCTCCGTGTCCGCCAGCACGCCAGCACGCCAGCACGCCAGCTCGCAACCATTGCAACCTGATACGCACGTACGCAAGAGGGTAGGAGGTTTTGGGAGGATCGGCGGCTATATTTATTACAAATGGTTATGTTGGTCTACCATAACGCAATCATCATCACAATTGACGAAAACTGGCTGCAATGGTTGGTGATCAAACATCACAGGGGGGAAAAACCGTACAGTTATGAGCATGATCGCGACTGGAGGATTCGTTTGAGAAATTATCACCGTGGTGAGGTAGGTAGGAATTGCTAAAAACACTATTGAAAGAGAAAATACGGTAGCTTTGCAAACGCAGATATGTATATGTGCGATGCATGATCGATCGTTTCACACGATGCGTTTGAAGTGAGTTGTAGAATGTGTAGTATGGCTTCTGCCTTAAACGATCGTACAGTACAGGTAGTTTGTACTCATTTGAGTGAAAAAAACTTTTCTATTTACGTACATAGCTTGACTATACAAAGCTAACATAAAACTAAACATTTTTTCCCTGGCATCAATTACAAAAAACCTTAATCCGCTCTTAATCATCATGCCTCGTGGCACGTTACTGTAGCTGAAAATGGAGACGGACTGTACTTTGCGCTTCCTTTTCCGTGCACTATGGGGATGCCGGTAAGGTGCCACCCAAAACCAAAACCGGCCGGCTAAGCGATAGATAGATTCCTCCCTCAAGTGCTTCCCTAGGTCTGCCTTAGGTGACCGGGGCAGAGACCACAATTTTCGTAAGCTTTGTTTACGTTTACAGCATAACGGCTGCGTGCAAACGACACACCGTGACAAAGCTGTGATCAAACAATTTCACTGTATGGTGTATATAAAGCCGGCGACAATTGACCGTACTGCATCATTCACAGTACTTAGTGCAACGTGCGATCATCTGCGCAGCAGCTCAGGACAGAGCCCAACCCGGTACTGCCGACGGCCAAAACAAAATTATAAAATTCGGAAATTCAACATCCTCAAAGATGAAGCTCCTAATTGTGGTAAGCTTGTAGAGAAGGTGCTTTAGTGATCCCCAAGCGCTATATTTTCACTTTTGCCTCTCGTTGCAGTCTTTTACCCTGTTCGTTTTGGCTGTAGCACTCGTGTCCGCTCTGCCCGCCGTCAACGATGAGTCAATTCTCGGTGGCGACGTGTACGAGGCGGAAGTAGACAGCTTCAACCCACAAGACCCACAAGCCTTCCTGAAGCTGAAGAAGTTGAAGAAACTGCTCTTCCTGGGTTAGATCACGTACCGCGGCACCGCCGTTGTGCGCGGAATGAGCTGGAGATGGAAAGATCGGTCTATCGCCAGTGCCTTCTTCACAAAGCCATACATTCAAATCCCGCCAGCAGAATTGCACCGCAAAACATTCCATTCTACGTCCATTCTACGCTTGTATGCTGGTGTGCATGCATTGTGGCATACTATCCATTTCATTGCAAGATCATCATGAAGGGTCAGATCTAGAGTCAGTTTTACTATTTTGTATACAATTGCACCCACCTGTACGAGAAACGAATTATTTTTTAAATATAATTGTACTTTTTTGTTGATAGCGACTGCTTCGTATTCTTCTTCTTTGCCCTCTGGGTTATAATTTTATTTACTCGATTTTGTAATGAAGATTGTAGGGGAAAGTACATAAAGACAACCGCTTTGGAGAAGATGATGCCCCATTGCTCATAACTAGTGCACACCGCTAATGAAATGACTGGTAGAGAAAATTTAATGTCTTCTGGTGGGTAATGCAACAAACCACATGTTACAGTATATAGCTATGGTTAGTTATCAATTTTGATTTTGCCTCTTGATCAACAAATGTCATCAAATTACCAAGCTGAGCGGCAAAAAAATTGAACTTCAGCTGCGCGAGCATTACCCTGTAACTTGTACACGACTTGATCCTTGTTGGTTTTGCGTTCAGTCAAAACAAAGGAGAGGATCTGATTCGAAACATTTAAGGTTAACTCATTAATTTACTTCAATAATTGCATCTGGCTTCCGTAGCCCACATAAAATGTTTAGTCAGAGCGTACATGCGAGCGCTTCTTCTTCTATTTGGCGTAACGTCCTACGCGGACATGCCGGCTTGTACAGGCTTTCGAGACTTTATTCATTACCACACAGCCGGATAGTCAATCCTTGCTACGGGGGGACGGTCCATTCTAGGCTTGAACCCATGACGGGCATGATATTGAGTCGTTCGAGTTGACGACTGTACCACGCGACCGCCCCAAGTTAGGATTAGAAAATTAGTTATATGGGAACCGGCATTAGGAAACCATCCTACATGAAGAAAAGCATGAAACCACCTGCTAGGTTCGTTCCAGAACGCACATCACTAGCTCAGATCGATGTCTAAAACCACTGATTTAACTGTGAGACTATTTCTGTCTGTAGTCCAATCTCCTGGTCTGTAGTTGGGCCGGTCTGGTGGTACAGTCGTCAACTCGTACGACTTAACGACATGCCCGTCATGGGTTCAAATCCCGAATAGACCGTGTCCCCATACGTAGGACTGACTATCCTGCTATGGTAACAATAAGTCACTGAAAGCCAAGCTCACTTCACTAGTGAGTACAAGCAGGCCTTGACCGACAGAGGTTGTTGTGCCAAAGAAGAAGAAGAAGAAGTCCAACCTCAACTGCTTTATCGTTGACGAGCTGACAACTTCCTCGATGTTTGTCCATATACCAGGTCACACACATCCATCCTCACTTTCTTCAGACATTAGCTTGGGCGGATTCAATCAACCATAAATTCGCTGTAACGCGGTTTAAGCGTATAACATATGTTTGAAAAACTCTCTTTGTTTCACAGTTTTTGGGGTTGGTAAATGTTGGTTAATTCAATTGAAAAACAAGATTAAATTTTTTGCTTCATTTCCTATTCATGAATTCATGATTCTGTACAGCGAGATATAAATACTGCAATGCAAATTTTGAGTACGACTTAACAGTATGCCCGTGAAAGGTTCAAGTCCCAAATGGACCATATCCCCATACGTAGGACTGACTATCCTGCTATGGGTAAATCAATAAGTCACTGAAAGCCAAATCCAATAGTGGTACAGGCAAGTCTTTATCGGCAACGGTTGTGTGCCAAACAAGAAGAAGAAGAAATTTTGAGAACATAGTCAGCACCCCGAGCAACGCGGACTAGACTGATCCACTAATCATTGAGCACAAGATAATAATGATGGTTAAAGTAGATAAAAGTCCGGAGTCGACTTTTATTAGAATGGGTATTTTACGCTTTAATATTTGATTATAAGATTACTGTCCGAGTTGCCTTAGTGCTGCAATCCTCACTGATGACGTCACATACGGATAGCCTCGCTGGCAACAGTGATCTTTCAGGATCAGACAATGAACTGTGAACAGGTATTCCCCGATATATGCTATTAATGCGAACCGGTTGTAATAGCGTATCTCTAATATTAGCGTAAATCAAATATAGAGGTTTCCAGTCAAATTATCGTACAATTTTGCTCACAATGGGTGGTTTAGCCACTAAAATAGTCATTTGAGCCGATGTCAACTAACTGTTTAATATTTTTTATTATTTAAAAAGAAATAAAAAGGGTTTTTAAAATTGGAAAAAAGGGAACTTATTTTGCATTTGACATTTTGTGCGTCAAATAAGTAAAATTTGCTCGAAGATTTGTCAAATTTACAAAATCGCGTATAGCTATATCGCGTATATTTTGTTTGGCGTATATCGGGGAATACCTGTACAACAATTAAAATTATTTCCTAGTCCTACTTCCAAATATTACAATCGATGTATGTATCAATCTCCATAAATCACTTCAATAAATTAGTAAAATGAGACAGACAAAACTATTCTTTAAGTAGTGCTCGTATTGTTCAATCATCTGTGTTTTCATAGAATCACCCAGCTGACTAACGAGTAACGGTAAGTATGTTTTACCTTCATTTTATGCCACCAAACCTTCTTGATGTAACTCATGTAAAATGGATGAGCCTATCTATTCAGCTTCTTCTTCCCACCGCAGTCAGCTGCAGTACCGTCACGATGCACACGATCACATATTTTACCATTCCGCTTACCAGTTGCTCTATCTAAACCACTATCTACTCTGGTCCACTTTCCATTCATCGTGGTCAATGCCAAATTCCCATGTGCGACCCTTTCGCAGCCTCCGCCCTGTGACAGGCGTAGGTTGATAACGCTAGTTTAACGCGATGACGCGGTCAGCCAAAAAAGATGATCATCTATAAAGCTGCACTTTCGATTTCATTTACATAGGAAATTTGCATACTTCATAGTCGCGTGTAAATTTACAAAGTGACCGGTTAGTGTTGAGGCTTGCTGTGGACCACTCCCCGGCCCCCCTCAAAATGGGAAGCCGAAATGCGTTTGGCGCAGCTTTGGCTGTTTGACGAAGGTCATTGTCACCGATGTCGCAATGGGATGCCCTCGAAACCGTACGGTGGCCTGTTGTCGGTGTTGGTCAAGAAAAACGGCCGAAGGTGATGTTTGAATATATGCTAATCATTTTAGGGCTACATCAGTGTATATGAAATTGCTCAACGTTCAAATATACAAGCCCAGTTTTTTTACATTTAAATGGTTCCTGTCCGATTCGGTTGAACACACGATGCTAAACTTTATATGATATTTCATTGGTTTTTGTAAAACTTTCTTTAGAAATACGGCCTTTTTGGACCGTCCATCCTGAATAAAAATATATCTTTCTTTGGATTGGGTTTAAAATGAATTAAGTAAAGTAAAAAAAGCTGTCAAAAAGGCTCATTAAAGCTGTACCACATCGATATCTCACACTGTCCATCGGTTGTAATAAAAACCAGTGATCGTTTATAATCTATGTCAGCAATGCAGTCACGGACGATGTGTCAAACAGTTAAAACCGTTTCATTTTATTGCTGTTACGTTTACGCGTGTGCGCACGTACATAAACCTGTCACACGCACATCTAAGCACAATCCGCATAATCAATCAAAACACCACTGGCGATACTAATCTATGTTGAATTTCTTTACAGCAACCATGCTGTGTCAACAGGCTAACAATCGAAAGTGTTTGTTTTGCCCGAATGTCGCTGATTTCATACTAACCAACACCTGCTGTGAAGGTATCAGGATGTCTTTCTGTAAAGACGCTTGAAATAATGTGTCCACCTGGTCCACCTTCTTCATTGTGTCACCATCACACGCGTAACCTTGGGCATGGGTTAAAAATTAGCAAACTTATCATCCATTCCAATCCTTTTACTGTTCCGTCGAGGATGAGGCGTCGTTAGTGGCACAGACGAATCTGCCGCGCTGTGCAGCTTAAATAAGAGATGGACCAGTTCAAAGGTGACGTCGGAAGCCTTTGCTTTTCTACCGGTCCAATAGCTAAGCAGCATCGCAAGAGTAATAACGCAAACATTAAAGACAAACGTGTCTGCCCTTCCGGTCACCCTGGATGAAACAATTACAGATCGATGACGGGCTAATTCTAAGAAGCTGCCCAGTGCCTTGCCCCGCGTGATGCAGCAACAACACCCCCTGCGTTGAACATGTCTGAAAAAGCTCTGCTCATTTAGTCATTGATCATTCAAACATCAATAGCAATGGGGAGATGTTCGTTGTTCGAAGATGGTACCGAGACGTGACCAAACCCGAAAACCAACCATACCAACCAAGCGCACACAGCGGTTGAATCTTTTAGTGAACATGTGAATTACTTTTGACGGAAGTTTTTTTCGTTCTTTTTTTTTGCCCATCCCTTCCCTCTCGCACAAGTTTTGTTCACACTTCTGAGGTAAGTTTTTCTAATGACCCTCAACACGCTGATCAGGTACCCTCGTATCTCTCAAAAGTGGCAAAGTACCACCGTTTACTTCCGAGTCGAGGTTCGTTGCTTCTTTCCGGCATTGAAGTCGTTTGTTTACTGACGCGGTACCAACAAACGGGAAATGCTAGCGACGAAACGAACTTATTCATATGTCAAGCAATAAAAAAAAACCTTGCCGAACAAATATATAAAAATTCAATTATCAGATCGATTGTTTCGATACGAGTTGACGGGAAAATACATTTTGGAAATAAAAGATATCAATAAGCACAATAAATGACTTCAAAATATTTAGATTTGACTACTTTTTCATACATCTTTGGTCGGTAGGTTGGGGAGAATTGATTCAAATTTTATGTTATATTTATATACTTTTCATTTTTACAAGCTCAAACTCACAATTTATCGTGATTTTATCGTTTTATTGCAGTAAAAAAATAAATAAAAAGGAGGAAAAAATACGCGATTAAATACCGTTTGTAAATTGTTTTCGCGAAGTAAATACAAACAGAGAGTGAATTGTGAAATTCCATAGACGTTCAAGCTGGCCTCGGCCTTAGAATAAAATCTTTTAAGAGGTGGCATTATTTACACGAAGCTCGTGCCGATTTTCTTCGATATCGAATCGATCTCGCAGTTTATTTTTGTCTCTCTTTCTCTATATTCTTTTCCATTACTAATGTTTGTTAACAAATATTAGCAAGAGAATCTCGTTTGCTGTTGAACTAAAACTGGCCAAAAACGTCTGCCAGCGGGGTGCGGTACTAAAAATGGGATAACATAAATCCCCCCCAAGACAGCCGACTGGAAGCCGACGTCACAGGCAAAAGGGGATTTGCATTTTACCGAGTTGTTTACGCGACGCAGACTCATCATTCACACGCGGCGTCTACTCACATTCAAATGAGTTTTAAAAATCCCGATCCCATCCCGGAAGGTTTTCAGCAGCACATTTTGCACGAACAAGCTTCGTGATGTGCGTGTGTGTGCTGAGGTCGGATTGTTTTGCTTGTGAAAGACACATCTTCCTGGGTTTGAAAGTCTAGAATCATGCTGCAATAAAAACCCAACCACGGAATCAGGAGCTTGACAAACAACGTTTTAGTATGCAAAAAGGACTCTTCTTTATACTGCCGTCAGACAGTTGGGCGATAGCAACAGGCAACAGGTGACATAAAATTACAGGCTTGTGTCAAGCCACTGACGACTTTTGCATAAAATAGTGGCGCAACCCAGCTAGCCCAATATCATCGATCAGCTGAAAACGTACAAGAATGATAAATGTGGCACTTTTGTGCTGTTGTACGATCGTGCTGCTAGCTGATGATGATGGCTCTCAGATGAGAGCATCTTTGACGTCCCGCGCACCTGTTTTGCGTTCGCGTCACGGGTCACACTGGCTGCTTGCTGTTGAAGGCCCTTCATAGCAGCTCCCCCCCCCCCCCCCCCACACTCCCCCACTGGTAGGGTAAGGTCATTGCGGATGGTCACATTTCAACATCTCGAATCGACGACGAAGCTGGGATGGTATGTCTGCAGGAGTATAACCATATCCTGAACGGAGAACGACCTGAACGCAACAAATGATGCGTAACAAGAGGCGAAAGAAAGAGAATTTCTTTACTCTCTCTTTCTATGGTTCCTTACAGCTAGAAGAAGACAACGACATCCAGCTTATCAGTGAACGGATACGGAGAAACCCTTGGCATTGGGTTTGCCACCCAGTATTGCAGCATCAACATGGTACACCACACCCGAAGCAAGCATTCCTCCCTCCCTCTTCGAATGCGTAGCAGATAGTAGCCGTGGCAGCCGTCGTACAACCCCCGCCAACTACGATGGTGGTACCGTATCAGTCCGCGTAGGCTCTGGAGCCACTAGATGGGTTAAGCATAGCAACAATAGTGTGCGTGTAACAAAAAGGGAGCCTCACATACACAGCAGAGGCAGGGCGAGCAAGTGAGAGGACGATCGTTTCCGTACGCGGAACCACGGTACTATGCCCCGCTACTATGGACGATGCGATATCTTGCCGGTACGGCGCGAATGATTCGTCCCTCTGTTGACAGGTTTTGGCGGTGGGGGAGGGAGGGAGGGAGGAGGGTGACGATCGCGTAGCACAACAAAAGCAAACAGAAAGATTCACCACGATCGTACGACGGCTTCGCAGGTTTGGGAATCATATAAAAGTGGCCGGCAGACGGACGGACAGCATCAAGTTGTGTTCAGCTCACCGAACAGTAGACAGTTCTTTTGACGCGGATTCGTCCCTTTTTGAAAGTGTCCAACCAACCAACAAACCAAACTTCAAAATGAAATTCTTGATCATGGTACGTTTGCTATACAGTGTGTGATATAGTTTAAGTTGTGATTATTGTTTTACGTGGAAAGGTGTTAGCTTGCTTAGAATATCGAACCTTTTAGTGAATGTGCCGTGAATGTCATTCTTTGGTTACTTTTCTGTCCGTAGCAAGCGTGCGTTTGTGATCGTGACCTCTAATACTGATCTTTTGTGGTTTAACGGTCTTGCAAAGGAATTTGTGGAAATTGCCAATAGATGGTGGTGTGACCGTATACAGTGTCAAATAGAGTAATATTGTTGGATGTCTGCGGCAGACAATAATTGAAAATTCTCCTAGTTGATCATGAGATATCAAAAACCTTTGAGAATAATTTTGTATTAATATCCATAATAATCTCCGTAATCTCCACGCTTGTAGCTCATTTAAGAAACGGCTTAAGTATACAATTTGCGAAAAGATGCAATAAATGAGCAATTGCAATATTATAAAAATTCATCACAAAAAAGATTTCAATAAGTATAATCTAACATTTGCATTTCCTGTTGTTCTAATGTACCCCACAGACCATCTGCCTGTTCGTGCTGGCCTTCGCCCTGGTGTCGGCTATCCCTGCGGTGCACGACGAAGGCATCTTCGGCGCTGACGGAGCTGCGGATGAAACCCTCAACGTTCAGGATCCGCAGGCCTTCCTGCTGAAGAAACTACTGCTCAAGAAGAAATTGCTGCTGCTCGGTTAAGAACACCCAATGAAACAACCACACCCTTACTCCCTAATAATAAGCAATCTGAACTACAATGCTCCTAATTCACAATGCCCACTCCATGGCTATTCCCCCTCCTTATCCAAAAAACAATCCAATACCCACCCTTCGCTCATCCCGCCGACTATGGCTCGGTCTAATTTCACGGTCGGATGCAACACTCGACTGATGAAAGCGTGTGCACAAGGACGATCACGATCACTGGCACAGTGCGTATCGGAATTACGGTAACGGAAGCTTATTTGCTTAGTTTTGCTGCTAGTCTTGTTTAGCACTTGCCAAATCGGTCACGCTAGATGCCACGGCTCGGAAGAGAAAGGAACATAGGCAGCGAGAAGGAGAGAGCTTCTATTTTTAAGGTGCAATACGTAGTACAATCTACGCTACTATGAGTATTCGCGAGAGAGATATTTTTATACATAAATGATAGCTTTTTTTTACTAGACAGTGATTCCAAAAGTGGCAAACACGTACTCTTGCCCCGCTTCGTCACTTGCTCAAAAGACATAAGAAAGATGTACAAAAGTTCTGAAAATCTACTCCAAATAAAAAAACAACATACAAGCAACACACCCTGCGAAATAAATATTACAAACATCCGAAATACTTCGCGAAACTCTTTGACGCAAACTTTGATGCGATCGGTAATTTATCGATCACGATTTTTGTTGCTATGCAAACGATGCTTTAGTAACCCAGGAGAGAGGTGGAGAGTATTTAGAAAGAGGCATTGCTGAAGTAAATCGACGATGATTCTGTTGCTGAGCAACTAAAGCATCTTGATCAAGTCAAAATTAGATCAAATGCAATTATTGTAAACTTATTCTTCGCTTGCCACCTTGCTCTACCAGTTCACCAACATAATAACCTCTTTTATAATTTTCATGTTCCTCTTTTATCTCCACAAGCTTGAGAAACTCACATCAAATTGATTATGATAACAATGGATGGAGAAAAGAAGTCACACTAACTTTTTTTTTGTCGAAAATTGTGTTACTTTAAAGTCCCTCATCAACGCAAACATCAAAATGAGTACATTATCAAATTGTATAATCACCGCCCACACCATTACATCAGCAACCGTTTGTAGTTAATTGGGCCGCGGTGTTTGTTATTCATCAAAGTAGCCATGATGATCTACTTTCAGCCGTGGCAATAGAAGGCAATGATCGGACAAAGTGATACAAAAGCAACACCACCGGCTCTTCTAATGCAATTTAACTGCAATTGCGCTTGTCTGAGAGTGGTTTTACGCTACTGCTGTATAGATACCGGTGTATAGGAGTTCGAAACACGTTAAGTTAAAATAATTCTTCGCTCATGAAATTTGCTTCACCCACATCACATTTCACATCATTTGTTATTTTATCTGCGTACAGTGTTCATTATTGCTGAGTGTACTGCATGGAACAGTATTTCTCCAATACTTAGGCATACAATGTCATATAATGTCCGATTTTATGAGAGTGTTTGGTCTTTTGCCGTAGTCCATAGTCGGTCTAATCCTACCCTAGCTTCTTTTTACTTCGGTTATTTGTGACAATGAGAAGAGTGTTACATAAAAGATAAGAAAGATAAGAAAGAAATATTTCAAACTCCACTGTGACAAGTAGACTAGGAGCTAAAAATTATTTAAAAATATATATTTGGCACTCCGGCAGTACAGCAAAAGCGATCCTTTCTGCATTTTTTGTTATGTACGCTTGACGAAAGAAACTATGAGCTATTAAATCAGCGTAGTATGAGCGTAGTATCAACAAATAAGTATTGCATACAATCAGGCGCTTAGCTAACATACATGTTGTGTTGCTTTATGCCAGCGGTCCGCAAACTTTACGACCCTTTAAGAGCCAAATTCTACAATAATGTTCGTAGAGTTTCACGTGAAGAGCCAAATTGTTAAAGCAAGAGCAAAAATGTGTGAAATTTCTCTGAAATATATGAACTGTTAAGAGCCGTCATCTCGATATCAAAGAGCCGCATGCGGCTCCGCGAGCCGCGCTTTGCCGATCGCTGGTTTGTGCAATTACATTACAGTTTGTTCCATGCAGTACACTCAGCAATAATGAACACTGTACGCAGATAAAATAACACAAACGCCGAAAAATTAACCACTACAACTAATAATTATATTTGTTTTTAAGTACCCGATCAATTTTCAGTTATTGTGTGTTGAATTTTTTGAATGAATCTAACACACAAATAATTTTGGTCCCTTTTCCAAGCAAGTTTGCCAACCACTGAATTAGTGATGTATATTTTCAGCCAGAATAAGTGAGTAAATCATCATATGCGATCAGATTTTTTAGTTCATTTGTGTATAAATTCAGCAACTGTCTGATTTAAATCAATGGAGAATTAATACATCACGAGTGAAGTAGCTCTCGCAGAGAATCGTACAGGACCATATCTATGAAGGAAAATTCACGGTTAACACCAGCAGCTTTTCAGAAGAAGCGTATATATAGCAGCAAAAAAAGTACTATCTTGACAGTGCTAGATCGAGAATATTCTAAAAATGCACCAGACCAACCAGATCCTTGAAATGTTTCGTTTTCAACAAATCTTACTTTTAAATGATTAATGTTTGTTATTTAATAGCTGATTTACCTGGTTTCTCACATTAATGTCTCGTTTTAATCAGAAAATATAAGAATATGCAATCCGAGGAGTACAAAAACTATTCCAATGAGCTTATACCAAAGCTCTGATTCTTCTTATCTGGCATAATGAATGTAGGAGGTTAAGATCTGCCATTGCAATCATTCGTTTGGATACCAGTGAGTTGATTGATTAACATATGAGTTAAACCAGGATCAACTGTCTTGAGTATCAGGAACTCTATGCATGCAAGAGTTGAGCACATGACAGGCATTCTTTTGATAAAATAATTCAAGAAATTATGCAATACATTAAATTCAACAATGTTTTGTTGAATAATGAAAGCCTAAGGCAAAATGAATTATGATTATTTTACTTAATCATTTTTTTGAGTTTCGTCTTGTTTTGTTCAAGTGACAGTAAACGCACTGAAGTTATTGTTTATAACAAATTTTATAGTAAATGATTCCTTATTTTTCTTCTTCTGCTTTGGCACATCAGCCGGTACTGAGCCATCAGTGACTTATTGAACACTCATAGCAAGATATTCATTGCAACGTATTGAGGGCTCGGTCCATATCGGGCTTAAACCCAGGTCGGGCATGTATGTTAGTTATGTCTTGCGTGTTGTCGACATTACCACGGAACAGGTCATTCCTCGCGATTCCCACGCAATTCCTGGTGTACAAACATTGGCAGTACGACAGTACCTTTAATTTGGCAGGTACATGGTACCAAATGTTCCTACAATATTTTCACTTCCCCTTATTTTGGAGGGATTAAATTTTTCACAGTGTACTGTATAGTGATGGGCAAAACGGCAATTTCGGCCGGCTACGGAGCTGTTGGTGCGGAGGCGGCTCCGGAGCCGTCGGAGCGGAGCCGGCTCCGGAGCCGTCGGAGCGGAGCCAGCTCCGGAGTCGTCGGAGCGGAGTCAGATCCGAGAAAAAGTCGGAGCCGACTCCGGAGCCATTAGTCTGGAGGCTCCGGAGCCGTTGGTGCGCTCCGAAACGCCCATCACTAGTACTGTAGCACCATAAGGCAACTTTTCTCCAAATTTGAGCAAAATCGGTAGAGTGATTCATTTTTAACAAAATATTAACATCATTTTATCTTGATGAAACCGTCAAGAAGAGGAAAATTAAAGAAGAAGAAGAGGGTGTATGGGGTAAAAGGAGTACAAAAAATCATACCCTGAGCTATAAACTGCCTTTGTGGCAAATTTGGCTTAAATCAACGACAATTATTGTAAATTGATGATGCAAAACTGTACATACAAACAAATACGATACAAAAAAGCCGTTCATTTTTATGTTAAGAAGAAGACGAAGAAGAAGAAGGAGAAAATTATTATTAATTTCCACATTTTTATCCTTATTTCAAGATGGGGTCAGAGAGGCATCCTCCTGACTGTCTTGGGCAGTGTGTTCAAGAATGAAGTTTAGAGGAGAAGGATTAACCACGAGTTTGCTGAGCTGTACGGTGAACTGAGCATCCTGACGGTGGCGAATGCTGGCAGGATCAGATGGCTAGGGTATGAGGATGCCAGACTCAAGCCCCCCCTAAGAATTCGACAGTGACCCCTAGTTTGGCACTAAGCGCAAGGGAGTACAGCAAGCTCGATGGCTGGATCAGGTGAAGCGAGACCTGTCGGAGATAGGGTCTCTACATGGATGGGAGGCTGCAGCCAGGGACCGAGCATCCTGGAGAATTGTTGTTGACCGAAAAAAATCTCATGGCCTGTTGAGAAAAATTGCAGTTTTTATGTATGGAAAAACGTGCCCACTAAAAAGCATATATATATAATAGTTGGCAGGGAATCGAAGTTCAACCAGTGAGTTCAGACTGTATTTGCGACACGACACTCACTGCTTGTAGGCCATTGCAAAGCAATCTACATGTAACTTGTATCACATCGAAGCAGCCAATATTGACATCCAATGAAAAGTGTATGGAAAGTATGGAAAGTATGGAAAGTATGTAGTAAGCCGTAGCAAAGATTGGCATCGTAATCAAAGATGTTGAGATCAATGGCAAACGTTAGAAATTCAATCGGAAAACCCTGTTAGATTAAAACGCAAAGTGGAATGTGACAGGCATAAGGTCCAAAGCCTTGACAAAAAAACACACTACATAATGTATAGAAAAGATAACTCTATAGGATTACATTTATTTGTTATTGTGTCAGTAAAAAAATATTTTAAAATCGTTCACAAAACGTTGACACACTGCCGGGGCTTTGTCTAAAAAACGTGTCTTATCATTCATAGATTTGGCTCAGTGTTTTTGTTTGTTTTGAAACGTTATTTTCGCTTTACGCCTTCTTAAAAGCCTCTCGCCGACATCTGTTCATCCCAGGAAAAGCAGCTTCTTGATTTGTCGCCATTTGAGGAATGCTTGCGGGTCCTGCGGGTTAAATGCGTCCACCTCTTGTACCTCTAGCGCTGGTCCAACCAAAGCTTCATTCTGTGACGCCGGTAAGCTTAGCACGGTGGCCACGCACAGCAAAACGGCCAACACAATCATCTGTAGAAGGAAGATCACACATTACAAAGGGTGAAAATGATCAAGCCCATCCTCTCCCCCTTATTTAACACCTACCGTAAAGCGAGCGTTCATCGTGATAAGGCAGTTAGACTGTTGTTGTTTGAATTGATCTGTTGATCGTGATCGTGGCGCACGGTGTTTGGGTGCAGTGCAGTGGTTACTGGCAGCTGACTTTGCTGGTGCTCAACTGATTCCCTCCGTACGAGTCCTGACACTTTTTATACAACCTGGGTCGGAGAAGCCACATGCCGAGGCAAAGAGGGCAGGCAAGAAGAAAAGACGGCAACGTAATCGGCATCGGCTACGCAACCAACGCAACCGTGAACCCCCACGGCGAGTCGTAAAAAGAAAGCATTTGTAGAAGGGATAAAACAGCTACTTAGCATGTACGTACTTGTCAGCGTATTAAAGGAAACCCCCGGGTCAGGAGAAGGGATCCGCTGATGGATGGTGCTGTGATGGACGATAGAATTTTACATGTGATCGAACGTATGGGAGCTGTTTCGATTTCGATTGCGGTGAGATGTTAGAGTCACTCCAATGTTGAATTCGAACATTTGCACTGAATTGTTAGGGTATTGTGATTCAAAGATCTTCTAGAACAATCTTGAAATTTGGATGTTTGGATGGACAATACGATCAATTGTTTTTGTTTTAATATAAAAATATAAAATATATAAAACATCTTAATTTAAAATTATTTACATACGATGCATATTTGCATTTTTATGTGCATTTTTTAAAAAACGCTATTTTCCTTCCATAGATTGCATATTGCATTTTTATGTGATTTTTCTTTAAATCCCTATTTTCCTTCCATACAAAATACTATTTTACAGTTAATTATTCGTACATTTTCGTGTTTTTAAGGCGCATACTTATTTTTTGCTTAGTTTTTGAAATGCAGGCAGTTTGAATTACAATTACAATATCATTATATTACCATTCACTTCAAGACAACGTACACTATGTTGGATTCTACAATCACCCTAATAAGAGGCCCACCACATACGCCACGCGTGATATGAATTGCATTATAGGTGGAAATTATCGCATCACCCCCATAAAACACACAACATCGTGTGAATCAGATGCACACTCCCCCCAGACATCCCAAAAGATTGTCGTCGATCGAGAACGAAAGTGGAATTGATGATGGCACGTAATCGGTCTACCGCAAACCGGTCACCATAGAAAACCAACAACAACAACAAATTGTCACCGTCGGTGATCGACCAGGATCGTCTAATGGGTAGGCTGATGCCCTACATCTCGATATGGTTAGCACCTGGGCGATCGGGGGTACATACCCCAGTAGGCATCGATCCCGTAATGGGAGATGCTAGAAATTTCATCCGCAACGCACAGGCCAATCACCCGTTTGCGCTTGCCGGTTGAGCGACGTCGTTACGTTCCAACCCTTGGGTCATACGATCGAAGGAAAGGGCGCGTTTTGTGCAGGCTTCAGTCCGTTTCCCTGTTTGGGTTCAGGTATACTGGCGGGGAAATATTACAGTTGTTATTACTATTGAATTATTGCTTATTGAAACTTTCAGTCTATTAGCTTCATTAGCTTCTCCATTTCAATGCTTCATAGCTTCTCCAGCAATGTTTATTGGTCCCTTTTAAGACCTAAATTTAAGCCATTTATTCAGCGATTTTCAGCGAAATTGCTGCTGCTTCACGATCTTATTTGCATCACCTACTTATCCAATTAATCTCTGCAACGTCAGGGGTTATTTACGCGTGGTATTCCGTCGACATCCCAATGAATTCGATGGGATCAGCACGTTCCGTCCTGACATTTCTCACATGGCGTGCGCAACTTTGTGACACTATCATACATACTTCGCATGACAAACCCATTTCGGCTGTACGATCGACTACCTCTCTGCTCTCCCCTGCCTCGCTCTGGAGAAATGCTGTGCGCCGCATCCGTTTAGTCGTGGAGGATACAATGCCCCCCCCCCCTCTCCTCCCCCCGCCCATTCAACTCGTATCCACGCGGAGGGAAACGTGCATCCTGCAAACGTGTTGTTCCCATTACACACTTTCGTATGCATTGGGATGAGGATGCTTTTACACCCCTGCAGTTGCCCGTGCACCGTGTGGACATAACATAATTGCACCAGGGCACGCATTTTCCTTCGCCGATGAGGTAACCGTAACGCAATCGCATCGAAGAAAGAATTGACCCTTATCTGATGCAGCGTGTGGTCGCGGCACAATCACGAGCACGGGCACGGGCCAGACCGATGTGCCGATCCAGCGTGTTACCGTTTGTGCGAACAATGTTGATTAGCAACGTTTCGACCTCACACACAGGCCCGCGCCTTTGGGGCCCTTCGAGTGCGATCGTACTGGCGAAGACAATCTGCGGCGGCAGACGAAAAGTAGCCACCAGTACCACCGGGCGGGCAGCCCAACAGTGGGTCGGGCAAAACCCAGGGGGAGATGCACTTATGTAAGCACCTGACCCGCGACAGAAAAGGAAAATAAAGATAAAGATTTACGCGACAAGCGCGCTCGGGGGAGAGAAAGCCTGCGGGCGAGAGGTGCTAGGGAAGACAGTGGGAGTCCAGTGGGAGGGGAATGTAAGTGTCACACCGATCATGAATGAGTTCATACCATTTGTGTTGGACACTTGGGCTGGACGCTTGGACTCGTCGTAGCAAACCGCGCAAGATGGCGTGGGATGGTTTTGGGGGAAGGCGATCATAGCATGCGTGCAAATGTCGATTTATGAAAAAGACAAAAAACCGGCCCCGCCCGTGCTTCGTGCAATCTTTGCATCTCTGCATCGCCGGCAAACAAAGGGCAGGCCGGCCTGTTCATGGTCAGCAACGTGCGCTGTACCTGTTCCCAGCACAGGCCGGTCAGGAAATTCCAATACCGCGACTCATCGTCACAAAAATCAATAAACAGCACCGTCCGAAAGTTCATCCGGCGATGAATGAAACCGACCCGGGGTGGAGGAGACCTGACCTCGGGCAAAAGAAAACACAATGCACTTGGGAGTGTAACTGAAAGAGATGAGCAACACACACACACACACAGGCAAGCACGCGTAAGTGTTACTTAATGCAAACAGTATGTTTTAAGACCATTTTCAACCCTCGGAGGAGTGTTTTAACCGTAATCTTAAACTGTCATTTCGCGGTGTTATTACAGGCGGGGTGACACCCCGTAGTATGGATTATATGCGTACCCAAAGCCTCGTACTGGGTTTGCCAATTTGCTGTACAGTGTTCTCCATGGCCTGCTGCTAAGGGCAGACAAAAAAAGATGAAATTTTGAATACAACTAGTTAAAATGGCCCGGTTACAGGGCTACACAACGTTCATCGGAGGGCATATAAGAATTACACTTCAATTACCCATTTTGTTTTTGGATCCTTTGTGCAAGATTTTTTTCTGTGTGCTTATATTATTTATATAGCCGGTCTCGTAGTACAGTCGTCAACTCGTACGACTTAACAACATGCCCGTCATGGGTTCAATCGCCAAATAGACCGCGCCGCCATACGTAGGACTGACTATCCTGCTATCGGTTGTTGAGCCAAAGAAGAAGAAGAAGATATTATTTATAACATTTATTGCAGTATATTGATTTATGATTTCTTAATTTTCTTTTACTTAATATTTTATTAACTAATAAATTGTGGATCTTGTACCCCTTGAAATAGATAATTTATGTATCAAAATTCACAATGTTTGCGATAAATTTACGTAACCTTTCGGATCAGATGTTCCAGGTAATATAAAGTCCCGTGGTATCTTGGCATATGCCTTACCGAACCCCGGGAATGTCTCATGCCGTATGTCGTATGACTCTCGCCGATGCAGAGCAGAAATTCTACGAACTCTTTCCGTTCTTCACCAAGGCCTGGGCTGTCTGCACACGCATGTTTTCCCGCAAATGCAATACCCTAAATTTGCAATACCCTAAATTAAAATATTTCGGCTGCGGATAAGACGCATTGTAGAAAGTCTGGCAGTATCTGCACAAAGTCGTCTAAATGCAGCATGGTCGGAAATATCGTTAGCGCCTTCCGCGGCGTGATTTCGCACAGATACTAATCAATGATTCGCAGCGCTTTGAGGTTCTCGAAAGCACGCAGTATCTGATTCTGTTCGGAGTCTTCGATGGTGTACTGATCTTGATTTTGCGAGCGTAAATCTTCACAAAAGTGGTTCACGTTTGCGTTCTACAATAAGAGAGGATAATGCGACATTTCCTCCACCAATATAAGGGCAAATAGGTGACGCAGATGATTGAACATTTGAAATGAGATTGCTGCCTGTAGAGTCTTGGATATTTTGGTGTCGTCCTGCAGCAATCCAGACATCAACAGTACACCATGCGGCCAATAACGATCAGCCAATCAGTCTGGCGGTGGCCCGCGATCCACTGGTTATCCGTACCAACATACCACGGAAGCTGCTGCAATTAATTTTAAGCTTAACTGTACTTTTTGAATCTTTATGCTGTTTAGATCACTTCATAAATATTACACAATTTCACATACGTGAGGGCGATATTCTGTCTGTTCGTTTGACGAAAACATCCTTGTCGTCTTTCGTCCAACGCCTACATCGATGAATCGCTATGTTGGTGCAAAGTGTGCAATAAAACCAATACGGTATAAAAATCATCCAAGCTATCTGCACCTAACATCAACTCACTAACCAACAACGTCTCACTATAGAGTGAAAAAGTAACGCTCTATAGTGAGAGATTGAAAATGAGAACCTTTTTGTAAAATTTGTTATAGGACTAGTTAAAATGGCCCGGTTACAGGGCTACGCAACGTTCATCGGAGGGCATATAAGAATTACACTTCAATTAACCATTTTGTTTTTGGATCCTTTGTGAAAGATTTTTTTCTGTGTGCTTATATTATTTATATAGCCGGTCTCGTAGTACAGTCGTCCACTCGTACGACTTAACAACATGCCCGTCATGGGTTCAATCCCCAAATAGACCGCGCCGCCATACGTAGGACTGACTATCCTGCTATGGGGGGGAATCAATTACTCACTTAAAGCCAAAGCCCGCGAGTGGGTACAGGCAGGCCTTGACCGACATCGGTTGTTGAGCCAAAGAAGAAGAAGAAGATATTATTTATAACATATATTGTAGTATATTGATTTATGATTTCTTAATTTTCTTTTACTTAATATTTTATCAACTAAATTGTAGATCGTGTACCCCTTGAAATACATAATTTATGTATCAAAATTCACATTGTTTGCGATGAATTTACGTAACCTTTCGGATCAGATGTTCCAGGTAATATAAAGTCCCGTGGTATCTTGGCATATGCCTTACCGAACCCCGGGAATGTCTCATGCCGTATGTCGTATGACTCTCGCCGATGCAGAGCAGAAATTCTACGAACTCTTTCCGTTCTTCACCAAGGCCTGGGCTGTCTGCACACGCATGTTTTCCCGCAAATGCAATACCTTAAATTTGCCCCAAATCATGCTCCGCCGAATACACTGCTGCAGACCTTTACTGTACACGGATATTATAGGAACTGTGAGTGTCCCGGATGAGCGATAGCTTGAATGTAGAGTGTAGCGTGCTTTCCATGGTCAGCAGCAGAGTAGCAATTCCACTCGAAGCCACTGCGATTGTAATTTTCGATTAAATGCAAGAATAGTTTCGAGCATAAACGGATTTCCGATGCCACCAGGTCAATCAAGGAAAAAACCTGTCCATTGTGTGTCTCCTCTGGATTGTACTGTCAAATCGTAGCTGTCCACTGCTGCGGTAATTTCATCGCACCCCGTTCATTGTTCGTTGTTTAATTGGTTCACGTTTACTAATATGTTGTACAACTCATCGATAGCATAAGAGTATTCCGCATCCACCAGGGAAAATATTTCGGCTGCGGATAAGGCGCATTGTAGAAAGTCTGGCAGTATCCGCACAAAGTCGTCTAAATGCAGCTTGGTCGGAAATATCGTTAGCGCCTTCCGCGGCGTCATTTCTCACAGATACTAATCAATGATTCCCAGCGCTTTGAGGTTCTCGAAAGCTCGCAGTATCTGATTCTGTTCGGAGTCTTCGACGGTGTACTGATCTTGATTTTGCGAGTGTTAATCTTCACAAAAGTGGTTCACGTTTCACGATCACAATAAGAGAGGATAATGCGACATTTTCATCACCAATATGAGGGCAAACAGGTGACGCAGATGATTGAACATTTGAAATGAGATTGCTGCCTGTAGAGTCCTGGATATTTTGGTGTCGTCCTGCAGCAATCCAGACATCAACAGCTCACTATGCGGCCAATAACGATCAGCCAATCAGTCTGGCGGTGGCCCGCGATCCACTGGTTATCCGTACCAACATACCACGGAAGCTGCTGCAATTAATTTTAAGCTTAACTGTACTTTTTGAATCTTTATGCTGTTTAGATCACTTCATAAATATTACACAATTTCACATACGTGAGGGCGATATTCTGTCTGTTCGTTTGACGAAAACATCCTTGTCGTCTTTCGTCCAACGCCTACATCGATGAATCGCTATGTCGGTGCAAAGTGTGCAAGAAAACCAACACGGTACAAAAACCATCCAAGTTATCCGCACCTAACATCAACTCACTAACCAACAACGTCTCACTATAGAGTGAAAAAGTAACGCTCTATAGTGAGAGATTGAAAATGAGAATCTTTTTGGAAAATTTGTTATAGGATTGATATGCTCGATCGTTGATCCATCAATGTCTATCAATTTGTTTGCTTGTTGTACTCCCTTCTTCTGATTATACTTAATATTTCTGCTCCAAAAATTCGTTCTACTTTTGTGCAGTTTTTTCTTACTTTTCTTTTACTTTGTATTCCTCTTCTCAGTCTTTCTCTTATTCATTCTCTGTTTCTTCTTCTTCATGGTTGCACATTAGTGTTTAATCTCGAAATTCAAATCATTCGATCGATTACATAAAAAACTTTGTGAATCATCTAACGAATTGCTCCCAACGTCCAGCATCGATCAAACATCATTTTTCCAACAAAACCTATCTTTATTAGTTATTTTTTATATTTTTTCTTTTAATTTTGCATTACTTCGTTTTCACCTTGGAAAAGGCAATGTTTTTGAAGGAGGAGCGTTAGAATAACTATGACCAACTTCACTTGCCAGGGGAAGCTGGATGGAAAACTCTCAGGGCCTTTTGCTACCACCGAGGATCTGCGGCAGTGTGTTGGTTGGGCTTGTCTGTCTTCTGTGGCTCTCCTATGTAGCTAAAGCCTACCACAGGATAGAACAGGTGGCAGAGCACCTCGGATTGCAGATAAAGGAGGGAAAGTCCAAACTGATGGGGGCACAAACAGTGACCCTACTAACAAATCCTGAATGACTTGGCCGAGTGATGGACAACTTCAAAAGTGTGTTCATCTACCCGTACACGATTTCATCCTATTTCAAGTCAAAGGTCAGGACCGACAACAGCTGCTAAGTGGCTCGGAAGGATATTTTATATTCACCTCAAAGAACCGAGGCGAAGCTGGGACTAAACTGCAACTTTATAGTACCACTTACGCTTCTGAGAGATGAGTCTGTCCATATCTGGTGAAATCTTCCTAGCCGCGATTGAGAGGAAGATGCTCAGAAGCATCTTAGACCTCATGTGTGTGGAAGGATACTGAAGGAGTAGATACAACGACGAACTGTAAGAGCTGTATACGAGCCAAGCTCCGGTGGGCTGGTCATGTTATATGCATGGGACTGGACGGCTCAGCCCTTTAAGTCCTTTTGGGCCGTCCGCAAGGAAAGCGGGGGCATTATAGGCCCAATTTTAGTTGACAAGATGGCGTGGAAGGTTCCACCATTAAAACTGGGATAACGGATTGGCAGACGAAGGTGCGAAATTGTGAGCGGTTTCGGACTCTTCTGTAGCAGGCCAAGGTAATTTGTGAACCACTGCTTAACAACATACCCTTCGCGTGTTCAACACCTAAATGGACCGTGCCCCCCATGCGAAGGACTGAATATCCGGCTGCTTGATACCTAAAATAAGTCCCGAAAGCCTGTATAGGCGGCATGACCGTGTAGGTTGTTACGCCCAGAAGGGGAAGAACGATTAGATTGTAATGCTACACATGTTACGGCTACTGTATAATTAAGTATAATATTTATTATGGAAATTTCACGAATTGATTCCGTCATTGAGACATATTTTGGCATACACACGACTAGATAAGCATTCTATTTCCCACAAATACTGCAAAGGTTACTACTACTGTGCCTTGGCCCGTCGATTACGATACATGCTTATGTACACCGTGCTCAGCAGATTAAACACATTCATGCCAAACAATCCTCCTATTGAACCAACCACATTGGGGATGGGATAAACTTGCCATGGTCGATCCCAATCCAACGGGGCGACCACTGATGCTCCCCAGGCCCCCAGAATCACTCCGATGCAGTTGTTTTTGAGTAGATTCAGATAGCTATTTGTTAGCGGGCTTTTCAGCTCGAGTGTTTCTGATAGCAGCAGCTGGTAGGTGTGTGATTGACCGATGAGGAGGATGATCGGGAATATGGTAACCGTGGTCAGTGTTAATGCCAGCGATGATGTTTCTTCGTACTGATCCAACGGTGCTCCAAGCACGACGCATATGAATGCATAAAACAGTGTCGCCAAGGTAAACAGCACTGCAGCACCAAACCATTCTCTCCAACGTGTTCGGCCGGCCCTCGCGTTCGCTGCACCAGCGCTCCTTCCCGACGATGATGATGATGATGATGATGACGGTGGGCCACTTTTCAGTCCAGTTTCGAGTTGAAACATTTGTTTTACATAGAAATGTTTAAGTACTTCCGAAAGCGGTAAAATAAGCAGAACAGCTGACGAACAGCACTTTCCTAGATCGTAAAGCCGGTTACTGTACAGCAGATACACAAAAAACGAAGAGTTTAGCGCAATCGAAAGAACGCTAATGTTGATAAACAACTTGGTCGCGATGGCGCTTTGTGCCTGTACGTCCATTCTTCAACCGTCTGCGGCCTGCAAATATGACGAGCATAATCAAAATTATGCCAAGGCGTTTACTATATTTCACAATTTCATACTCACTTTAGCCAACCAGCTTAAAAGTTTAGATTTTGATGAGCATCAGAGCTCGGGATATTATTCGAAACATTTGTTGATTTTCCATTCGCATCCCGCAAAACAGCCCATTCCAGTCGAGCTGTCAAATAGAGTTCCCGCAGAACAAAGCGTGCCTATCGGTGCAGACAAGTCTACCTGCACCAGGGGTCGGCAAACTTTACCAGTAACGGGGCGCATTGAAGAAAATCACACGTACCCTGTGGGTTAGTTTTTAGGCCGAAAACATCAATAACATTCAAAACTGTGTTATTATTGGCTACGTTAATGCTTTTATCAGCCACCTATGATTAACGACGCTAAATATTTTGGCACCTATAGCTTTTTGCCGGCAGATTAATTTAATATACTTTCCTCATTGATTCGTTGTTAGGTATTCATCATCTCTCAAAAATATTCTTACCTGAAATAGCTATACTAATCCCTATCAGCTAGTCGCCGGCGATTATAAGGCGATTAGCAATACTATTAACAATAATTAAATGCTTTTGTGTTACATTTCAGCGAAATATTTCGTTCGTAACTTTTCATGAAATTTCACAAAACATTCTTCAAATTTGATTTTGAAACTGACAAAAGCATATTTTACAATCGTCTAAAGAAACTACTTATAGTGATTCCCAGTGATGTGTGTGAGAATCGATAGCATTGTTTATGGAACATATGTTGCCAAATCGTAAAAACGAGGTGTCTAACTTGTGTTTGTAATAAAAAGGATCCAGAAATCCAGAAATGTTGCCGTAACATGTTCCTGGCCTTTCTAAGAACTGAGCTATTTGATTTAATTTTCGATAAATCACTAAGCCTTACTTATAACTTACACAATACAAGAAAGCTTCACCTGATCCAGCCGTAGAGCTCACTGTGCTCCCTAGGGGTTAGTGCCAAAATAGGAGTCGCTGTTGAACAGCTTCTTGGATGAGCTCGGATCAACATAACATGTCCCAGCAATCCAAATTTCGTTTACCATCAAATCGTTCCGCCAAGCTCGTTTACGCGCTAGGATAGATGCCCGAAATAGAGGATCGCTGTATTCACTTTGGCGGTTGTGATCCTTCTCTATGGCTGTTGTGCTGAACGTGTGATGTGAATACAACCCGCATAGCATAGCATGTCGCGTTTTTTTAACAGTATTAATGTTGTGGGACCTACTTCAGATTAACTTATTCCATCTACGTTTATGTTCGTGTAGTTTTTACTTGTGGTAGAATCCCGCTTTGAAGGGGCCGGCTACACGCGGTCCATTTAATTAGAAAATAAATAAATACTTACCCGCCGCTACAACCGCTTTGCGGTTTTGGCCTGCTGCCTGTCCGACGCCAGGTGTCCGAAACCCAGAATAAGTAGTTTCTCGAACAGATAGGGATCATCATACACAACAACGACTGAATGAACATTCGGATTAAACGTGTATGACAACCGCATAGAAACTTCTGTGAGCTGTATGTTTGTACCAGTAGTGCATTAGTTCCTTGGAAGCGTTAAGATATCATGCCACCCTCAGCCATATTCTGCACGTCAATGTTTAACAACCAAGTAACAACTAAGGGAACTTCGCAATATTAGAAAAAGTGATATCTTTCACAAAGTAGTCGGTGGACTTATGGGTCGGACGGCGTTACAGGGTTTTGTTTTTCCTATTCAACTTAAGTCCACGGGACAATTTTGCGACTGATTCAAGCATCGACAGTCATGGCATTGACTCACGACGAATCGCAAGTGTTTCTCGTGGTCTTGAATTGAATCGCAAAACCTTGTAATACAGTGCAAAAACAAAAACACAAAAACGCCATTGCATAGATTTCATGGATTCAGTCTGTATTGTAGCGCCAATTTCATGTTTGATTCGTCATTATTCTATCATTAGTCATTCAGATTATACGACATTCCTCATTCCAACATAGTAAAAAGATGGATAGTGTGTAGCATTCGATTCGATTCGCTCCAATTACAGTAATTCCAGAGATCATGTAGAATGTTGCGCAATCGCGAAAATCGCTTGAACCAAATCAATGTTTTGTTTTTTCTTGAATGTGTGCATTCGCCATTGTCATGTATGCATGAATTAGGCATGAATTGCATTTTCCCAATTCACTCCATGCATTAAAGTGTAATAGGTTATAATGCGAGACCGTTCTTTATCATGAATTTCACTTCTTTCCGGAAAAGTTATGCAAGTTATTCTATCAAAGGGGAATCAAAGGTACACACCACTGTGCCCAACACGTACACGGCGCACGCACATACCATAGATACAGAGCAAAAAAGAGAGCAACACTCTTCTCCTGATGGCATTCAGACGTATTATTCATCAACTACTATATTCCATCTTAAAACATGTGCGTTTTATGGACCATTTGTCAGATCTCAGCACGAAGAAGGCAGCAGAGTATTGTGTACACCCCACTGCTCTGCCGAAGGTTCATTCTACGTTTGTTCATCGCAACAAGACTCATCCAAAGACTATCCGTCCAAAACGATACCAAAAACCAATACGACACATTACATGATCGGATCGATCGTTAGCCTCATGATCGGATCCCTGTGCTATGGTGGGGTTACACAGGGATGGGATGGGAAGGAAAGCATCGATTGTACTGAAAACACTCTCATTCCGACCCTTTGCCATTCTCGCTCGATGCCTGATCAACTCTCAATAAACAAACTAAACATATTCATATTGCTCCTTTGCGTTTGAATTAATTAATTTAATTTTGTATTTGTTTGCTTCTTCGCTTGTCTTTATGTATGAAAAATGTGTTTATTTTTTATGTACGATACTATCTCGAGTTTATGTATCATGCATATATGCGTATGGTATGGTATGCGCGAGTTATAAAACGTAAAATGGAAACATTCCTTCCTTATAGAGATCAAGGGACACCACCAGTTGATCAGCGCTGACACTAAATATATGCCCTCTATGCCCCCCCCCCCCCCCCCCCCCCCCCCGCACCATCGCACTTCCTTCGCTTCTCTACATCCCTGCTCTTACATACTGTTGTTTTTAATCGCATCGATCTTCTGCGTTTGCCTTATCCTCTTTGTTGTCCTTTCCATCGTTACGTTTGTGTGTGTGTTTTCTTTTGTTTTGGATGTATGTGGGTGGGTGTGTATTTGTGTGTATGTATGTGTAATTTGTTTATGTTGTTACAGTTTTGTTAATTATTGGAAAGAATCTATCGAAAACACACTACCACATGTTGTTTTTTACATTATAGCGCTCTCTCTCTCTCTCTCTCTCTCTCTCTCTCTCTCTCTCTCTCTCTCTCTCTCTCTCTCTCTCTCTCTCTCTGCTAGCTCTCTTGCTATGTCCCCCTTCCTTAAGACTTTAGTTCGGCCCAGTCCAATAAGTAGACGCAGAATAGCCTTGCTGCTTGCTTGCAGTCTTTCCCTGGTTATTATTTTGCGGTCTTTGACCGCTACTGTTGGAATCCTTCAATTGGAAAGCGATAAAAAATGGTATTGATTTAGGGAGAGTTCTTCACACAACACAGTCCATAATATGACGTCATTTTACCTGGTGCATGTTTTGATGCATATTGATATTGTGATGCGTAGCCATCGTTGGTATATATGCCAGATGCTGCCCGTAGGGTTGTGCGGAAGTAGTTCCAGCCGTCTGTGTTCCGGCAATGTTGTACGGCGGCGGCGTTCCCGAATGGAACGATTGTTTGTCATACTAAGGAAGAACGTAATCGTCGTGGAAAGGGACAGGAATAAATTTCGAAATTAATAATGAATTTTTGATTTGCAAATCATTCATCTATACTGTAACCCACTTACATTGACTTTGTTGATAGCAACATGGTTTTTACCATACATGGATGGTGCCATGTCGGATCCGCTGCCAGAGCCAGATTGCTGATTGGCAACGGTTTGACCCTTCGATTGCTGCTGTCCCACGATGGACGCTTGATAAGCATTCTTGTTGTAGTCCTGTCCTGATTGCCCAAGCGTATCATACCCGGTCGCTGAACCATATCCTCCTGTGTTATAAGCAGGCTTCTGGAACTGACCGCCGGATGTTGCCGCATTTGTGGGCATCTGTTGCTGTTGGTGAGGAGGATGATGTGTATGGGTGATGGATGGTAATTTCGATTTGTTTGAAAGTTGATAATTTTGAATTGGTGAATAATTTTGATCGAATCGTTTTGTTATATTCAGGATTTAAAAGGAGCGGAGGCGAAGGGTCACGGGTCACGGATCATGTAGGAAAAAGGGGAGGGGGGGGGGTAAAAAGATTAACGGAACACAATTGAATCATAGGAAGGGTTATATTTCAGGGACAGAGCAGTACGGTCCCAATTCCGGATTGATGATGGATGGCGGGCATCACATTCGTTGATTTAAGGAGTTGCGGTTCCGTTGGCGATTGTGTAGTAGAGATGATTTGTGGTAAGAAGTTGTGGTGGATGATGGAGAACATGCAAAAAAGATACAAAACGGTCAACATTTCTACATTCATATATGCTAGTATACGTTACTATAACTAAATACTACTAACAGGATAGACAGGTGTGCCATATTGGAAGCCGCTGGCCGGCATCATATTGCCGCCGTAAAAATAAGCGTATGGCAGGTTCAACATAGGACCACCAGACCCTGTTTGTTGGGACAAGGAACTGGGAACATTACTAACAGGTGACGAGTTGTTGTCGGTTCGCGTGAACCGACCATCGGACATGGTCGAGTACGCGACGGAACCAAGGTTCGCATCGCGTACACCGGCCGCGCCGAGACTCGTAGGCGTCTGGTAGTTGATGTCGTAAAAACCAGGCACATGCGGCATACGCTGTTGCATTAGCTGCAGATCTTCGTACGAATACACTGCAGCTTGCTGATAGAATGGCAATCCTGGTGCCTGTATGTACGGATTAACCATCGGCAGATTAGTGACTACACTCGTTCCGCTAGTGGTGCTGCTGCTTTTCGCTGCAAAATATAGAATAATACACAGAAGAAGAAGAACAAAAACATTATGTAGTATAAGATTGCGAGTTTCAACGGTTTTGCTAGCTAGGTAGGTGTACTTACTTGTCGTGGATACCACGGAACTGATTGGCAGCGATGACGAACTGGTTACATTATTGTTGGAATTGTTCGTGCTACTGTTCGAAACCGTACTAGAAGCCACACTGCAAAATGAAAGAAAATCGAACATATTGATAAACATTCGTTTTACTTTTACGCAGGAAAAATCGCAGGAGAATTGCTATAAAACCCCCCGTAAACTCAAAGGGCGTCACTCCTTTAAACAAACTTTAACATAATATAATAGTGTACAACAGCGTAAAATTTGTAAAGTGAGAATTCAAACAGTGATCAACAGCCACCCTCTTCCTGCTGCTGTTCGTGCACATTGTACAACATTGCTATGTGTCACGAATTATAGTAGCAATTCATTTATTTACCCTTTGCATTTACACCTATAACGTGAGGAAGACATTGAATAAATGTCAACGAAAAAAAGTCAACAATACGATGTTTTTTTTTACTTTACAATACAATAAAAACGAATAATTATATACTTAATAACGCAAAAAAATAAAGCTAAAACATACAGTAAAACAGCATAATTGACGATGTCGAATGTACAGAGTAGTGAAAGTAATGAAGTACATTTGTTATAAGAAAACGTTGTGATAAGCAGAAAATCAAACACGAGAAAACAAAACAATAGCACGCATGGGTGTGAAAAATGGGTGTTTAAAATATAAATCAATTTTAACGAGAACAATACAAAACAAAACCTACCTTTCAAATGGCGTTGAAACCACCGGCGTGTCCTTCAGTTTTGACGAACTAAAATTACTACCATACTGGCCGGATGTAGTGTTTGTGCTTCCAGAATACCTAATGGGGGGAGGGGTTCGAGTGGGTTGTAGTGAAGGAGGCGGTTATGTTTTTGTAGGAATTCATATTTTTCGAAAAGATGTATGCATGCATTATTTGTATGAATGTTTTATAGGGTAAAATAGTAGAACGACATTATTTGGATTCTCCCGAAAAAAAAAAGTTTTCTTATTGTTCTGAACTTTAAACTAATAAGCAATGAAGGTATGTTTAAGCAAGGATTCTTAGATTAATTTGATGATCAACCAAATCAACTTAAAACTTAATTCAACAGTACGACAGCAGTATGAAGTTAAATAATATGACGGAAAGAATTACTTGTTCAGCGTTCCTTTAGCATCGATTCCCAAAAATAGAGATAAGGCCATAAACGAACATTCAAAATAAAATTTAAACTTTAGTCGATTAATTCTAACCAACTAGAACACAAAACCGGCCACGGTTACAGTCTTCAACTCGTACGATCTAAGAACATACCCGTCATGGGTTCATGCCCGAATAGACCGTGCCCCCATACGTAGGACTGACTATCCTGTAATCAATAAGTGACTGAAAGGCCAAGCCCCACTACTAGTGGTACTGGGCAGCCCTTGACCGACAACGGTTGTTGTGCCAAAGAAAAGCAAAAAAAAAGAAGAAGAAGAAACATATAATGATATGCAGTAATGACTATTTAACGGTATAGTATAGTGCATTATTTAAATTGTTCAACAATTTATCAATCAGCTAATAATAAATTCACCAGAAAACGGGTAAAATGCGGGTACTTTAGTTCAGCGAGCTTTCAAGATGAAGCTGACCTTAACTATTATTGAAACAATTACAACAATTATTAAAAATTCTGTACGGTGTAACGAAAGCTTTCGTATACACACACACAAAAACCCAAACACATTAAAGAATCAAATGTATTTTTGAAAGTTAGCGAAATGGTGCTTACGAAACACTATAAGCTATATACATGCACACGCACACATACCATTACCGTTGAGGAAGAACCTTTTTGCAGAAAGGAAATTATAATACGTGATTTTGATAACGTAGGATTTAAGAGTATATCACGAAGCGACAAAACAAACAAAACCGCGCGTAGCTTTCAGTCATTTCTAACAGCTCAATAATATGTGACGCTTCACTTACCCTGTATTACTATTCAGTCCCGTATTTCCGTACACGTTCTGTGAACTGTTCTGATAGTTCTGCTGTGACGGGAATGCAGACGACGTCTGGCTGACCGGATATTGGCTGGACAGATAGCCACCAGCGTTATTGTTCGAGCTGCAGGCGCATCAGTCAACGCACGCACGTAGTAGTACACGAATGACATTCAGTAAAGATAATGTTGTTTTGTTAGATCCAGCAAAGGATTTTTCGTTTCAATAAATAATATATTAAAAATCGCAAAAATCAAATTCAAAATCAACGGGATAGGTTTTAGACACCGGGGGACACAATGCCAAACAGAAGACACGCAAATTGCACTTACCTGCTATTTACGGCATTATTGTTCACCGGCAGATTCGATTGATTTGATACGCCTCCGACCGAGTTGCCCGTGTTGTTGTTCGGTACAACGTTGTTTGTCACGCTACTGCTTGGCGGCTGGTAGGCATTCACATTTCCTTGGTTGTAGGAGCTATAGTTATTCGTCGATGGAGGATAGGCGTTCGTCACCTGTAATTAAAAGCAAGCAAACAAACGTCAATACTTTGTAGTGATGTCCTCTGTGATGGATGTTTTGCTCCGGTAACTGATAGAATCTTCTTATTTGGCTAGCAACGAGCTAATAAAAGATTAATAAACATAATTTGTCGTAATAAACGAAGATAAATGAAGCTCCATTCGAAACAGACTGCATTGGATGGTACAATACGATGAATGTTCTTACCTGGTTGTTAGAATAACTCATGTTGTTGTACCCTTGGGGAGCACCGGTAGGAGGATACGACGCAGTTTTGTTCGCCTGCGTTGATGAGTACGGAGCATTCTGATAGCCACCGGTCAGAGCAGTATTTGTACTTGCCGACTGACCGTAAGGATCCGATTTCGTCAGCTGATCCAACGCTAGCAAAATAAAGCCAATTAAACAATTTTAATATTTCAACATTTCAGTTCAGATCATTCACACTAAACGCATGCCATACATTTACGCATAGCGGAATTTGGGGCAAGTGTGCCACCTTAAGTATTTCAAGTTATAACTCACTAAAACGTGTTTATCAAAAGCCGATTTAAATCGCATAACCATTTTACATCTATTTCCTCACTTATAAATGAGTTTCGCTTGAAAAAAGTGCAAACAAAACTGTTTTTGAAGCGTTTTAAAAAGGGTCTAAATGACCTTGTTTTTTGGGCTATGGGGCAAGACGGCCACCTGGTTAAAATAAACGTATTTCTTAGATAATTGGAAATTGTTACGTTTGTAGCACTAGTTTATGTATTCCTACATGTCTTGAGTCACCAATGAACCCTTTTTGACCACCAACTGTACCACAATATGGTTTGTTACTGTTCTGTTTTTCTGGCGTGGAATCCGCTCACAATAGCGCACCATTCCGCAGCACGCTACAACAATGTTTACATTTTTGACAGCTCGCGCCTATGAAAGATGGCCTTGGATGGATTTACCCCAAAAGTTGTAACTTTTTTTAAATCAGTGACAAAAAGAAAGTTTTTTTCAACTAACTCCGCCAAAAAATTCACGTTTTCTCAGCTTTACGGTGGTGTAAATATTTTCTCGGTTGATTGCTCCCAGGATTGTTCAGAGCTTATTTTGAAACTCAACATAAATTAGTTCAAAACAATGGGAAATATCGATTGATCTATATGAAATTCGGCTCCGTATACCTAGACATTGGAATGCATCCAACTGTATATACAATTGATCATTAAACTAAAGTTTTTAAGGAAAAATACTTGGTGGCACTCTTGCCCCGTATGGCACACTTGCCCCAAATTCCGCTACATATATACTATTCTACACTTACCAGCCGCTGCATTGCTCATGGAATTCACACCAGCACTAACAGACGTGGATACCGAACCCGATGCATTGGTGCGCGAGTAGCTGTTGGCAAGCCCATCGTTTTGAGAGGAAAGTGCCTCCGTCGTCCCTTGGCCCGGCATAATCTGGGATGATGCTAAACCAGGTGCGCCAGGCAGATTGGACGGTTTTGGCTGCAAATTGTTAGGAACAACGCTACCCGCCACAACGCCACCACCAACCTTCGATTGATAATCGTTCACATCCGGTTGCACGGTTTGCTGCGGTGCTTGCGAAACGACCTGTTGCTGCTGTTGCTGCAACTGACTCTGAGCTGCCGGCGGCTGAACTCCAACCGTAGCTGGCGGAACCTGCGCTCCCTGTTGCTGCTGTTGCACCGTCTGCGTTTGAGACGCCTGTGGCTGACCGACCGCCTGTGTCGCTTGGGATACCACCGACGTTTGCACGGTAGATGGGGTTGAATCCATCACGCTACTGCCAGCGGTTCCTGTAGTCGAATTGAACTTATCCGATACTACAGCATCAAACGAATCGTCCGCACCGAAGTCCAGTCCACCAAACTGCACGTCCAGGTAGCCAATGTTGTTCATATTATCACCCGGCATTTCGACGGCACTGGATGGGATCTTCGATGGTGGCGGAACGCGGGCTCGTTGCCGCCGTACTGGTGGCTGTTGCGTCGCCGCAGCCGCATAGCTCGTCGGAGCACCAGCAGCAGCAGCAGCAGCAGTAGCGTCACTAGTTGCCCCAACGAAAGCAGTTGGATATTGCACGGAATTCGGTTGAGGCGGCTGCTGCTGCTGCTGAACTGCCGGAACAACTGTCGTGGGCGGTTGGGATGCCACCACGCCTGCAGGTGGCTGCTGCTGGAAGCCGACGGCACTTGGCGTTGGCTGGAGATTGGAATTCTGAGACGATAGAGTACTAAAATACTGACTTTGTTCTGCCGAAAGGGACGAGGACGTGTTCATAGGCGGCATATCAAGCGCCTGCCGCAAATGCTGTGCTGCAGTCGTAGCATTCGGACTGCCGGCATGCAGGTCCGAATACTGTGGTACGACGCTCGCGACACCAGTTGCACCACCGGCCGCAACCGCAGCAGTAGCCGTACTCGAAACGACAGTTGTACTGTACTGCTGCACCAGCTCGGTATCTTTTGGCGGTGGTGGATTCAGTACCTGCTGCTCCAACCCCGGGGGCGCTGCGAGTTCCGTGACGTCTATAAGTAGGTACAAAAAAAGAACAGGCAATATGTTACTAGTAAGAACGTGTAACTAGATATAATTAGGAATAGTCTGGCGTTTTCAAACATTCGCCACTCACTGGATGCCGCCGGTGGCACGCCTGTCTGCGTTGACTGTTGCGATTGCTGCTGCTGAGCACCAGCGCCAGCAGATGGGGCCGTCGTCGAAGCGACAGCGCCGGCATATCCTTTGGTATCCGCCAACGTTCCCGTGTACTCCTCGTTGTCCCAATCGCCCCAAGTATCGGTGAAGGCCGTACAATCTTCGGGCTTGAGGTCGTTCGCGTTTGCCGGCGTCGTGACTGGATCCCACGAATCGATCTCTTGATGATCGTTGTTCATCATTCGCGAACCTCGGTTCTGATCGCGCGAACCTGGCCCACGAGTGCCTAGACGCGGGCCACCACCACGACCTCCTCGCGAACCATAGTTTCCACGGCCTGGACCTCCCGGACCATCGCGTCCGCCTCGCATGCGACCGCCATCGCCTCCCGCTCGGTTACGATAGCCACCGCCCTCTCCACCCTTATCGTAGCCGTTACGGTCGCGATCTCGGTCACGATCGCCGCCACCATCGCGATAGCCACCGGCACGGCCACCACGGCCCGGTCCTCCAGAACGTTGGTTGCCCGAACCGCCACGGTTGCCACCACGGCGCTGCTGCTCCTTCAGATCCACATTAATGCCGCCCAGCTGAACACTGGCTCCACCAACGGTGGTCGGGCCCGTTGTCTCCCAATCACCGCCGTCTTCCCCGTCCTTCTGAGCCGCCGCCTGAGATTTGCTTTTCTTCTTCTTGGACGTCGTCGCAAAAGCCCCGACCGGGAGCGTCTCGAGTAGAAAGATCACCGCTCGATCGAGATCGCTGTCGCACTCCTGCAATGCGCAGCACACCTCTTCCTCGGAGCGTTGCGTGGTTTCCATCAAGCTTTGGATTTTCTCCTGAATCTTGGGATCATCCATGCCGCTCTTGATGTCTGTTATTTGGGCAATGCGAATCTGTTCGGCCGTCGGTTGCTTGGCCTTAACCACGGTGTGAGTGGCAGAGGCACCGCCAGCACCAGCCCCAGAAGCAGCTCCCGTAGATCCGCCGGACTTCTCGTTGTTGCCGCCTGCAGCACCACCGCCGCTACCACCACCGGCCTCCCTCTGCTGCTTCTCCTTCACGTCAACAACCTTCGGAGCAGCATTATCTGTGCCCTTGTGGCCTCCGCTGCCCTTCTGTTTTTGATGGTCGCCTCCTCTACCACCACCAACAGAGCCGGTAGTTGCAGCCGAACCATCATTTCCGCTGGCGTTGTTGGGACCGGAACCTCCTTTCGGATACTGCTGTGACTGATTCTGTCCGTCCTCCTTAGCCAAATTCTCCTTGTTTTCATGGTGTTTGGCCTTGGACTTGTTACGGCCTCCGCCACCACCACCACCTCCGGAACGGGTTTGTGTACTCATCTCGCTATATATACAGTATGTATTTACAAAGTAGCTGAAAAATGGAAACAGAAAATGGTAAGTATTATATTACATTACATTGGGTGAATTTTTTTCTTCCTTTGTCAACAACATGTTTGTTGATCCGAAAATTTGCTGAGGTGTTGGTTAACGGGATTTAATCTTTGGTGAAAAGCGCTCGAACGAACACAACGATAAGTCTTGTTCGCGTTTCCTGGTTATAAGTACCAGTAAAAAAACACACACACCTGATGAATTCCCCCTATGGCCCTGTACGATGCGATTGTTTCGATTTTATGATCAAGTTGTTCGTCAACGTACAACGCCTTTGTCTACGATCTCGTATGCGTCAAATCAAACCTCAAACTTATAAGCCTGGTTTAAGATTGCAACAAAGTGCAGCAATTTGTGCACACTCTCGCAAAACATCCAATGCACACAACACAACCGCGCTCTCGCCATCATGTCTTCCGCTAATACTAAACCAATTTGCTCCATACTTTCCTTTCCGTTACTCTCCATTCTCTCTCTCTCTCTCTCGCTCTCTCCCTCTCATTTCGACTTGTGTAAAAACACAACATAGCCGTTTCTCTGCGATTATTATGGAATTGCATTTCCAATTCCCACACTCAACCTCTGAGAGCTTCAAGTTTCAACACAATTTCTTATTTTCGCCGCCCAACTAGCAGGAATTGTAAAATCAGTATGAAAGATAAGCAAGAGTGAGATAACGAAAAGTGAAGTTTTTAATTAATTTGTTCTGATTTGTTACTCCATGAAAACGCATTACAATATCCGTATACAGAACCTTCAGCAACATGAGAAAGGGAACATGCTATAAGGTAACGGAACGCATACTGTACTGTGAAGTTGAACGCAGAAATTGCGCACACACACACACACGCGCGCATTTACTGTAGACTATACGAAGCACCAAAAGCGGATTTTGCGAGAAAGAGAGTAAATCGCCGGCCTAAGTAAAGTAATACAGTATATTAAACGCGGAGAGCCCAAAAGGCGGAGATGTGAACTGCGAATAGCTCACAGCAACTTTTAGAGTTGCTTCCGGCGTATATTATTGTTTCATGCGAATGAGCAAAGTTTTTTAACTCCCCCATCAGTGCCCTAACTCCACATACAATATTTACTTTGTGCAATAGGGCAGGGTAACGTCAAAATGTTCACTCTTCGTCTTCAATATTATACACTCTTCTGTATTGCCTTTTTCCAGCTGTGTCTGGATGTTTTATCAACGATATTGGATGGGTAGAAGTAGATTCATTGGCGTTAGAGTTAAGCCGTTTCCTTGGTGACACAAAACTGCTTGAATTAAAGAGAGAATAAAAAAAATAAAATTGAGTATTTTACATTCGCCTCGTGGCCACTTTTAATTCTTAAACACGTTGCATGAATATCGATTGGGACAGGAACGAAATTACTTCAATGGAGTCGCCGGATAACGGATACAAGTCGGAACCAACGAGGCCAAAGAAATCGAACGCATCAACACGTCTCTCCATTGTTGCGCTTCATCACTGACAATCATCATCATCTCGACACGCACACTCGTTCACTCGCGTATTCATAGCGTAATTCACACTCTCCCATGTCCATCCTTGCCGAACAATCGGAACGGTAATAATTGCACGACGAAACAATGTTCCTGCCTTTTAATATGCTTTGAATATTGCACGGGGAAGCAAAATGTCCATGTTTACGCCAATTCACACACTAACGGATCTAGTGCTCCATCATTTTTGAAGCAGCTTGTGTCGAGTCTAGCAGTATGGCATGGAAGGGATCTCTTAATTTTCCTGCATTTTTCCGGCCACACTAAATACCGTATAACTTTAGACAAAGATTTTAAACACATTTGCACACTCCTACACGAACACCGGAACATCTGAAGCACCAGAGCACGTTCATTTTGGACAGGAAGTGAATGGAGCAATACATAACCGGACTCACTTCCGCATTCGGCAATTATATTGTTAAAAAAGACTATCTTTTGTCAAAAATACGTCTTGAAGATACATATACATGAACTACCATCCTTTTTTCCCAGCACTGAACCTCGTTCGAAGCGACCGGAACACGGCTGGTTGCTCCAAGAAGGGAGTGTGAAAAGGGAAGAGGAAGGAGGTGGCGAAATGGTGGAAGGTAAAGCAGTGGACCGGGAAGAAAAGGCACGACGTGATTCACTCATTTTATCACGGCTTCGCCATTTGCCAACCACCAAAATCCATTGATATCGCTTTTCTCCGTCCTTTAAACAGTCTAATTTACTATACATTACGCCAGCACAAAGCACGAACAAAATGAACAACCATGTGCCAAATTTTGCTTACTGCTGCCTGCTTGCTGCTGCTTTTGCTGCTCACCACTTATGCGTATGCTCTGCTGCTTCGGCCGCCTGCTTCTGCGAACTAAAACTATCCTTGTCGTTGTACAGCTCAACGTCGCTCAAAACCAGACGCCATTTGTAGAAATCCGAGTACGTGAAATACTTCACCCAATCTGTCGGTGTGTGCGTGAGTTTTGCTCCCGCTTGGCTGTGTGCGAGTGAGTTATATGAGTGTGAGTATTGGGCGAAACTATCTTTCTACGCCGCTCTCGCTTCACTCTTCTATACCGCATGCCACAAATCTTTAATTTGCCGGATTTGCCGGACAAAGCTTTACAACACCCATATTTTACTAAAAAATATCCAGCAGTTTTCATTACTTGCCAGGTTGTTCGTTACAGTCGGCCTCTGAAAAAAGGCATATTGGTTTACCGTTAAAAATCATTCAACCATTTGAAAGAACCGCTTTTCTCTGAAATCCGCAGTAATATCTTGTCCCTTCGATATACTTCCGATCCAGCGCGTTGGCTGCGTACGCGCACACACACACACGCAAACACACACGCAACACACACGACACACACTCACACATCCAACACCCGGCAGACGACGCGCAGCCTTTATGCGTTCACTCACACTAACGCTTGGTGGGTCGAACAGATATGGTTCTACGCACACTAATAACGGCTAGCGCGCGCACATCACGACGCAAGCAGAGCGATAGAGACAGTGCAATTGAGAACGAAAGAGCTAGCTAAATCGGCTAGAGCGAAAATTATTCTCTCGCAAAAAGCAGAAACAAGAAGCAAAGAAGACCTCCGAATGGAAGCAGTCAGACGATCTAAATCTAGACGACGGCGCTCTGAATGGCGTTGCGAAAGCCGGGAAAGATAAGTGTTCGAACATTTTTCACATCTAGTTTCGTTAACCAATCCTACAGGCTATACTTCCGTTCTAAAACCAATTTTTCTCACCGTTCACGCGCACTTGCTCTTTTGCTTAGGTAGGGATCAAACCTGAAAATGCTGAATGGTTGGAAAACTTGTGGCCGTCAAAGTGACAGTTCTACGAAAAATGAAACTCAAAACCAAGAGGTTGTACCATGTCGGTGTCTGTGAAGCCATGTTGGAAGCCTCTACCGGTATCAATATGATGGTGCTTGTACATTGCACGAGAACGCAGGATGCGTTGGCGTTGCATTTGCCGACTGAAATCTTTGGCCGTACTTAACGCAACATAAAATATTTTATATTTAATATCGCTTCATTAGCAACAGAAAACAAGGTACAAGCGCTTACAAACGAAAAAAGCCTCCTCACAAAGATTTCTTTATCATTAACTTATCCATAATGAGCTTCTGAATGTTTGAATACGATCGGTTTCCGTCGATATGAATCACGGCGCAACTCTGTTGCTTCTGCAGCGCAACAAGTGTTCGGGGATGAGAAATATTGAAAAAATGTAACTAAAAATATGCAAAGAAATCTGAATTTAGTATAAAATTCGAGACGCATGCGCGTCCGCGAAATGGAAAGTTGCTTACCTCTGTTTCGAACATCATTCTTTGCCAACAATCAGCCTTCACCTGGCCACATTTTCTGCGGGACAATTTTCTACGCCGACATACTGATTCATCGGCGTCAATCACCAACACTCTGCCAATCATAATCCATGATCAAAATAAATATGAAATCATTTTTACTCTTTCCGTTTAAGCTAAAACCTTTTTGTACATACATTTTTGGAACTGCCATCGTCTGGAACATGTTAGTGACGTCGTCAGCAGTGTTTGGGAAATCAAGTAAAATCCATCCACTTTGAATGCAGTCTGGTTGCAAGAGTCGATGTTGCACAATGGACGTTATTAATTCGGACGTGTGTACGTTTTCCAGTGATCCGCAATCGAGAGCCTTTCCGAAGCAGTCATAATTACGCTCATGTTGTGCTACCAAATCAGCAGCAGAAACTATAACAACGATAGATTAAAAATGGCGAATTTTGCAGTACAATCAAACCCTACCTAAACAAATGTTCAACTTTTCTGCCAACCATTTTCCAACCCGATGTTTACCACAACCAGGACGCCCAAGCAACACAATACGTTGGCCGTATGTGATAGCAGAATGATGTGGATCAATTTGGAGTAATTTAATGCGCTCTGTCACAAATGAATATGTCTTTTGAAGCGATTTTTCATTTTTGACGTACAGCGTTTGGTGGAAGTGGAAGTGCTTTTTTGCCAAGGTTAGTGTTTTTCGATCACCCAACATTATTATATGTTTATCTTGAAGCTTTAAATATCGTAGTTTATCATTAAGCGCTTCAAGAAACGTGGTTGTTAACGAATCTTGTAATTCGATAACGGGATAGTATTGATTGCTGCGTTGGAATGTTTGAAGCAAACGTTCGGTTTCTGCGAAAAAAACATGTGTTTGTTAAATAAAGATGTGTATGGAAGCATGTTATTCAAATCACGCGTTACTTTCGTTATCGTCAAGGCTAAGAAACGTATTAATTTGATTGTACTTTTTCGAAATTTCTACAATATGTTCTGCAATGTATTGTTCAGTATTGAGCGGGCGATCTTTTTGTAACATTATCATCAAATCCTGTAATATGGGGAGCTTTAAAAATGTATCTGTTTTTCCTTTGTTTTATTTCAAGATAATTGACTTAAAAAATACTTACAAAAATTATTTCAAATATATGATGCTTTTCAAAATACAGCATTAAATCCGTGGGGTAATATACCGTTCGATACGAATAGCGAGTTTCATTGAGAAATTTATCTAATAAAATGTCCATTTTGTAACCACCTCCAAGAACAAGAAAGGTAAAACTAAAATACTATTTGATGTGCTACCGAAAATCAAAGCTATCTTGGTTGATTTCAACGATGAGAAAGCGTTTGGCACTGTTCTTTTTCTGTTCAGCGCATTAACATGAGCACGAGGTTAGATTGCTGCAAAGAAGAATGCACAGTGAATTAAAGGTATTTAGTGTAAATAGGATAATAAAGCCGTAAAAACCAAAAAATTTTGATGAGATGTTTTCATATGCTTTCCATTTTCATTACCTTCGTCAACACCCCATTTGTGTAAACCGAAATACCGATATGGCACAGCTTTTTTAGTTAATCGTATTTTTATATGTATTGTACATCGGATTTATGAATATGACTACCAACACTTAAAAAACAAGAACGCTAACGAGACGTTCGGGGTAGTGTGTAAGATGATTCAGGTTTTTATTCACTCTTTATTTAATTTGGCCCTGCTCGCTGTACCGCTATTCCATTCTACGAAATTGCAAAATGGTTAACTAATCCGCTTTTGTAGTTCATCGTTAAACATATCCAACATAATTTTAGTTTTTGTTTCGCCAACAGTCCACCAATGATTGCTTCGTGGCTACTCTTTGTCGGAGGTCGGCATTCTTTATTTCTATAATGTCTTTTTCTTGCGTTTTTATGCCTCTAGTGCTCCTTTTGCCGTCCCCATTCAGTTTCTTCGAAACACGTTCTTCAATGGCTCGCGAATCCATCTTGATTTTCTGAGATAGCACTTCACTCGAAATTGCAGAGCAAACCAGATCTATAGAATTACCCTTGTCCGACTAGCACTTTCCTATGAAGCATCGATTTCTTACGGAAAAACACCGTTTGCTTTGATCAGGTTAAATGTAAATTTGCATAAAATGTCATCCACGCGATTCACTGTAGTCGTTGATTCCGTACGCACGGTTGACATCGTTCAGCGCATGACAACCCGCTGAGTTGTTTTCATTAGCGGCACGCGATTGATTGCAAAACAGCACAGGCATATTTTGGAAAAGCGGAAATTTTACAGCAATTTAAAATGTCGCTTGCTGCTGCGAGTGGTACGGGAAGATTTTGGGCACGGTCAGCGAAAACAATTCGCTTTGTGCGACAAGGATGTACAAATCGACCCTTTTTCCACATTGTAGTAATGGAGGTATGTTTTGGTATCGTTCGGCTGTGTACACGAAACGGCAATTGATAACAATTTTTACTTACAGCGCCGCAAAGATCAATACCAACCAGTCATTGAACAAGTGGGAACGTATGATCCAATTCCAAACGAGCACAATGAACAGCTGGTATCGTTTAACTATGAACGCATCCGTCATTGGATTGGTAGCGGAGCCCATATATCGAAGCCGGTGGCGGAGTTATTAGGTAACCAACCTCATATACACTCCGTAGCCATTTTGGACATAATAATACGTTCTCTTTTGCATAGGTATTGCCGGCTTGCTTCCAGTCCATCCGCGGACCTACATGACCGCCTGGCGAAATAGACAAATGGCTGAGAAGCTTGCACAGATCAATGCGGTAAAAAATTCGGATAATGTCGATAGTACAACAAGCAACAGTTAAAGAAACAGCAATTGGTCTTTTCATAGATTTTACTGTACAATAAAGCGTGGAATGGATATTCCCTTCCAATTAGTCGAAAAAAAGACTAACGTTTAATTCGACGTAAATTTGCAAAGAAAACAAATGATACATAAGTATTAAACAATAGCACATCCGGCTACTGAACAATTACTCACAGTCCAATTAAAACAGTCCCACGATTTTTAGAAAATGCACAAACCCATAATGAAATGGCAAAAAGTTACTAAAAGAAAATAATTTTGGCCCGTTCTGCAAGCCGTTTTGCTTTTCACAAAATATGTCATTATCATTGTTTTGTCCCGACGCGAAGTTTAAATCGACCCAACGGAGAAAAAAAGCCCGAATCTCTGTGGGTAAATCTCTATATGGGTTAACGAATACCACCTCAAAAGTCCTAACAAAGATCATATATTTACTTCGATCGATCGATCGATTTTGGTATACTACACTGCACTTTAAATTTTCGGATTAGTGAATTATGTTTGATCATATTATGAGATAACAAGAATTAAATTCAGATTCGTAACACGTACGATATTTCTGAGATGGACGACGGTCAAAAAAACGAATTCAAGAACAGTTAATTACTTTATACGGCGCTACAACCGCTTTGCGGTCTTGGCCAGTGGCGGATTAAGGGTATCGGGAGCCCTAGGCGGAAAGACGAGTTGAGGCCACCTGTAAATGGGAAATGTTGTTGTATCGGGGGGGGGGGGGGGGGGGGGGGGGGTAGCGGCACTAAACTTGCTGTTGCGAGATTGAATAGTCGGGGGCCCCTTCGATCATCAGTCACAGACTCTAAAATTTTTGCCGCCGGGGGGGGGGGGGGGGTCAAATTATTCGCCAGCCTTGGGGCCCCAACGGCCATCCTTCCGGGGCCCTTGTCGCTAGTACTATGTCCATACGGCATACTATAGAATGGCGATCTACGGGGCCCCTAAATCGGCGGGGCCCCAGGCTACCGCCTAGTCCGCCTACCGTTAGATCCGCCACTGGTCTTAGCCTAATGCTGGAGTATCGTCTACCAATCCGTTATCCCGGCATGCACAGCAGACGACCTCTTGCTTCCTCAACAGACCCAAGCCCAAGTACGTCTTCTTGATTCTTGTGAGTCTTGGTGCCATATATGCAACATTGTAGCCCAGTCCTTAAGGCCGGGCTACATTGATCGTACTCGCACGCGTAATTTTGATTTTCACTAGCGCATCTGGCGGCGGCTGACCGAAGCATTTTGCCAAACAATTTGGAACCGCTCCAGAAAATACGTTAATTTTCCATGTTTTTTACTTAAATCGGAGGAGAAAAGTTTTGTAAAACGTAGATACACATGTCTTGCACGCATTGCATCCATTTTTGCAATGGAAAACGATGGAAAAACTACTTAATTTTGAGATCCGGCATGACCATTCCCTCGATGAATAAAAAAAGCTTCCACCAGCCGCCGCCAGATGCGCTAGTGAAAATCAAAATTACGCTTGCGAGTACGATCAATGTAGCCCGGCCTTTAGCCAGGTTAGCTGCACGACAGTGAGAGATCGCCATTCAATGTACGTCTCAGATACACTTATCAGATCCACCGCAGATGCGTTTCATTTAAGCAGTGCATAGTTAGATAGCTTCTTCAATAAAACTTCTCTTCAAAAATGCATACACTCATTGTTGGTCGATGATAGAATTTTGTTATTTGTTTTTTGTTTTCTCAATTTGTGTTATTTGTGCCGCTACTATCTTAGAGTTACTATATTTCGCTATTCTTTTTACTCACAACGACTTCACCATTCAAACAAAGTCGTCACAATAAGCCTGCAAAGGGTCAACGACTTCGACGTTTGGAGTGAGACAATAGTTGAACATAAAAAGGCAATTACAATTTTAAAAATAATGCACAAGCATGCTCGCACTCAAGCGTTTTCGGAGGTACGGTGACATAGCGGCCATCAGTAAACAGCAGCACAATTTTCGTTCTCGAGGAGACACAAATGAAACTACAACGGGTATACTTATTCACGATGGCGAATGACTTATATAATTTTTCGTCTTGCTCATTCCCTCTGCTACGTCCATTTGCTAACAGTTGTTTTTCTAATGTCGCAAACTTCGATCGTCCGTCATCGAAAGGGTTTAGAGGTCGGGAGGGTCCTTTATAGCTATGTGTATGTGTGTTGTGAGTGTTGGGAGAAGTGCAGCAGGATGTGCGAGTTAGGTTGATTTGACTTTCGAGATCATTTCTCCAGCCGTCTGCTTCAGCTTATCCGTGGTGTCGCTAATGAAGCTGTCCGCAACTAAAATATAATAATAGGAAAAATATGCACATTATTCAAATGCTCTTATTGCACATTGCAAAAGCACTTAACCTTTTTCGTATTTCACACACCTTTTTCGTATTTCTTGAAGTATGGCTGAATAACCTTGTGGTACATGATCGTGGAACCATTGTTTTCCATCGGTACCATACACCATATGTGGAATAAGCACTATAGATAGAGAAATTGAGAATGTGAGTTGAAATTTTTATAACCTAATATAGATGGGTTTTATTTTCCAACTATACCTTCAGCAACCAGTAGAACGGGATGATCTGAACCAGGAAGAAGGAGAAGTGCTCAAACACCGACAGCACGCCAAACGTTACCCAGTACGTTAACCATTTAGTGTCATCCTCTTTCGTGCGGGTTTCGATGGCTTTCATCGAGATGTAAGCGGGATACGCCACTCCAATCACGTTGCAGAGGATCTGAGCTCCATAGCCGAAGGCAAGGTACAGAATAACGACGGCCACGCCACCTTAAAAGAAAATAAATGAAACACACATTTTTTTATATTAAATCGTCTGCTAATTTGATAAATTGTTATTTAAAATAGGCCGAACAATAAAGCGGCTTAGACAAAATATAAAAACTTTTTGTAATTTAGTTATTAATGGATGAATCTCATATATAGTGTTGCATTAACTCCCAATTTTAAATGTCCAGCACATGTCCCATCGCTTATCTATGCTCTATTACACAATTACTGCACGTTATTCAGTCAACATTCAACTGCTCTTAAAGCAAAATAAGCCTTACACGTAGGGAAAGATCATATTTCGCATAACATAAGATCAGTTTCTTTGCTCAGGAAATGAAATCAAATAGTCTATAGTTTCAATCAAGCGCGTCCAACTAAGCTTGAGTAAGTGTTGTATGGCTTCATACTTGTTACGTCAACCGTATTAGCACGCTATTCTTGTCTTACGATGACATTTGTAATGGTCGTGTAAATCTGTGTGCGTTCGCGGCAATTTTGCCAAATATTTTATAGCCAATACTCACATTATTGCTAAACATGCAGTACATGCAGTGCATTACCGCAATGCATCTAATTTCTTTGCAATAACCGTAGTAGTGTGTACAGCTGAATCAGATTGAACAGCAATACTACCAACAACTTGCTAGGATAAACGGGACTCAGCGTGACCGGCTCGATCTTCTTCACTCCATCTGACCGGTCTCGTGTGAAGCTAACCAGATGTCTATTAATAGTATATCCTAGGGACCTAGCGGCACATAATAAAGGCACGCTAGTAGCTGATTGAATGCTGTCTGCAAACTCAGACTCGCAATGGACGGTCAGCGTTGAGAGATGAGTGTAGAAATAATATACGACCGTCGCGACAACCCACGTTTGATCTCGATCATGTGGCTTCAATTGTTCGATGGCAGTTAATATAGGTGAAAAAAAAGTATGAATAAGATGTTCATTACCTAGCGCAATGTAGCCTGAATTATCCTTCGGCGCTCCTGCCTCTGCTCCATCTTGGCGTGGCATTTTCACTTCTTTTAATTAAAACTCTTCGCGTTAATGAGATCAACGTTTACAAACTATACGCTGTAATTGCTCGAATTGTGCTGAACAATAACACTGCACTTATCCTGCCTGGTTTATAAATTACATAAATTTCGAATTAAATAAAACATCACATTGCTTCTTAGACGTGTTCGCACTCTGCCGCTACGATTGTCTAGATCACTCCCGATCACTAAATACTTTTTCGCTCGATCAACCCTAGAAGCTACTTTTAAATGCTGCTTTTGTTACTGGCCCAAAGCCGTGATTTTCGACGACTTTCCCACGACATGCGCACGATACGATTCAACTCGCACACAATATATATATTAGCTAGGCTAAGTACATCAGACTGTTCTTTTCGACAATGCTTCATGTCGAATGTGTGCCGCCTTAACTTTAAATATTTGTTGTTGCTTTTTGTACAGTTGCTTCGTGTTTTGCTGCATTTCAAAATTACGCTTGGCAACAAACGACGCCGGCCAAAAAGACCGGTCAAAGAAAGGAATAACTCTTGTCATTTGTCGCATAGTATACGATCGTCAGCAGTGTGTGCTAGTAGTGTAAAACAGAATGATATGCGTCGAGTCGGTCTATGTGTCAAAAGACAAGCATTTTCTGATCATTAAAGCCAGTTGACCAGTTCCTCTTTCCTTACTTTATAACGGGTAGCGACCGTCCACGATCTTTGATACGTGATGAGATTCCTACGGCAGGTGTTGTTAAGCCATTAGAAAAATGAAACCAGTACGTAACCATTGCGAGAGAAAAATGGTTAGTAAGGCACCCAGACACGACATAGCCGCCATTCTAATAATACAGTGACCTATGGCCATAGGACAAAAATCCGCCTAAAGAGTACATTATTATACGTAGGAAAATAAAACGAAAAAAAATACCGGCATTGAAACCGTCTATAAACGGAATGGTTATACTATAAGGTCGGTTTTCAAAGGTAGCATTCAGATAGCGGGATACACATAATCGAATAGCGATCATCGAAATGATAAAATTAAGTAACCTAATTAATAGATTGAAGAAGAAAAAAATAACACAAGCTAAAGGTAATTATCATGAAAATTTAATCATGAAGCCACATTACTAGCTAAACAAAAACTTTCACTATAAAAATTATACAATAATCGTGGGACATTTTCATACCCAAACGCATGGACGAATAGGGAAAGGAAGCATTACAGCTTCGACTTGAGATCAAATTTCGCTTTTCATTCGATCCAGGCATTACGAGTTTATTGTTTACACCTGAGTGATTTTACATTGTTCCAACACAGTGGCTTTGTAGGTCGGTGAGTGAGTTTTCCTCTGTTTTACACCAACAGACAAGACTATTTTCACTACAAAACTATGAAAAGCTACAGGAAAGATTTGCCGTTGAGAGCCGTTATACAAAATGTAAACATGTAAGTTGCATAAATAAGTTGCACTAAATCTTAGCTTGTTTTAATGCGCATTTACAAAGTGAAAAGGTAAGATATACGCGCATTTTAATTGCATTAACACGACGATGGCTAGCGATGGAAGAATGCAGCCGTCCGATTTTCACTTGTTTCAATACGTTTTATTGGCCACGACAACTGCACTGTGGCCTTATATTTAAGCGATATGTACTGCTTAAAACCCATGATTTCTAAATATAGCCTCCATCATAAATCACCGTTGAACGATCGCAGCAAAATATGCATCTCTTGCTCGAGAATTTTGTGAACCATTTTCCCTTGCAAGACAACGGTGTGCAAATTTTGCAACGGTTTCACTTCACAGCTACTACAGAGTCTATGTTCAAGATTGCATGCTTACAGTCGCTATCAAACACACAATCGTTCCTTACTTTCTAACACTTGCGCATGGTCCCCGTAAACTTGAACTTGAAAGCAATCCAGGCAGGCTTCCCTTTCCCTATCACCAGCACCACGAGCATTCGTTCAACCTCCTCACACATCAAACATCAAAGGTGAATTGCAGCAATGCAACTGAATGCATATAGTATGTTGGGGTTCAGCCCACTAATCTCACAGCTGATTGTGTGCTCTATCGGCGAACTATTGCCAGCGTGATCGCTCTCTCAATTTAATATTTCACGCGATAAGCCAAGCGCGATAGAAAACACATTGGATGAGATGAATATGCGCTGCTTCTCTACTGCTGCATGGACACATTTCACTTTTAATTGCACAAGCAAAGCTCAACACACGCTTAATGTGAAATAATTAATCTTTGCCCTCTTCTGTTCGGTAGCTTTACACGTGTAGCATTTTTTAATCAACGTTTTTGGGGCCAAATGTATTACGTGGCAATAATAGGCTACCACGTAAGTTTTTCCTTCACGTTTAAACTTCATCATGAAGTGCAGGTTATTCGTGTACACGTAACGTGTGTGTGTGTGTGTGTGTGTGTGAAAAGGAAAAGGTATTCCAAAGAAACTGGACCGAATTTCATCCTTCGGTTCACATGCAGCTTTCGCTTAAATTCCACTAGTAAAAGTAAAAGTGATGCTTTTAATCCTTAAACAGCATCAGTTGTGTGCAATACAACTCTACACAGCTAATAAAATAATGCTTAAATGCTTTTTCAATACGATCGCATCTTTAATATCACTATCACTTTAACATTTTCTATAGCAAATCACAAATCAATTCGTGCCTGCAGTGGATTGGGTTTTCATGAACTACACGTTTGCTGTACACGGGCGATTTTTTGCGTACTTCATACAGAACTGAACCTGAAGCTCAGTCAGACCTGCACGGACCTACAAGAAACCGTTTACACACACGGCGAAGCAGCCTCGCGATTGTTTTTGAGTGTCGATTTGCCCTGCTTGCTTCGTGCAGAAAGACCTTTGCTGCTTGACTAAGCACAAAATGCTAGAGCTTGTTCGATGGTAATTGTGACGGATGCTATGGACAAAGCTTAAACCGGTCCACAATATCAGTCCACTGAGGAGACTGGCTGAGAACGTTTCCTTTGCCGCGTTTGTTGCCCTTTACACATTTACACACGCAGACAAAGCTAAGGGAGTTTGGATTGGCCCCCGCTTTGAGGGTACAAGCGCGGAGCACAATATTTGAATTCCATGTATCAGAGTGTAATCATTCATGATTCATGTGTTAACATATTTATTTGGTAGATATGAACCGCAAGCTTATCAACAAGTTAAAACTAATACACAAAAATTTACCGTATTAACCCTTGATAACAAAAACCAACTTTTGCTCAGGTTATCATACCGCTCGCTATCGGTAAATAGTTGTAAATTTAAAACGCAAAAATGTCAAACATATCACCCAGTATCATATAAAATTGATGTGATTTTTCCGTTCGTTATTGAACAAAAAGAAGGATAAAACGTGAAGTGTTGAAGAAATAAACCAAATCACATTTACAGCACATGTTCTCAAGATAGACTACTCCCTTAAAAACGAAACACGTTTCTTACTTGCATAATGAACACGCGTTTTGTGAGAGTTCTATTAGGTGCCGTTTTTCGATGAGAAGATTATCTTCCACACTAATACTCTCAGAATTATAGCTTAGGGAACTTTGTTTCACGTGAGCTATTATCAAGCTTCGGTGCATTGTTTGTAAGTTGCGCGAAGCATTGTTAGGCTGGCTAATGGTGATGGATGCATTAATACTACCACACAGTGTGTGTGTGCCGCCGTAGCGGTGATACGAGTTCAAAGTTCTACTCTAAACTGCTGTACGCAAATCAAATGCATCTGTTTTACCTAAACTCGCGGATCCGCTGTTGTCAAGAGCAAAGCAATGGTCGATTCGTTGCTACAGCGCGGCCCCAAAGTAAGCGTGAGACACTTTGACGTGTACGGCGAAAAATAAGAAGCTTGCAAACCACTGAAAAGAGTTGGTTCAGCTTTCCCGGCTTCGTGGCGACTATACCACCGGCAACGCAACGATCGATTGATGATTTGGCAAGGCAGGTATTCTTCGTCTTCGTCATCGTCGTTGTCACCATGGTCGCCGCCACGCATATCAACTTCGGCTGGCGCCCGCGAGTTCCGTCTCGTGGCACGAAGGGAACGCTTACTATCTCGTTATCAAATGTTGTTTTATGCAGTGTGCTGCTGGCGGCTCGCTACACGTCACAACAGCCGTGCTCCATTAAAACGCCATGTGGAATCTACAGGCAAACATGGAGCGGGCGCACTGGATGAAGAAGGAGCGACAACTGTGGTTAGTTCCATTGAGGCCTAACACGAGACTCGCACCCACCTTGTAACAATTCCGTACATACTGAAACGGAAAAATCAATTCCTAAAATGATTACACGCGATTCAGCATGGATGCGAATCACACATCGCTGCAGGGTCAAGCCTTCAAGTCTTAATTTGCTACACGGACAAAGCCCCTCCATAATGAAAACAGTAGGTAAATCGGTGAAGGTAACCCACTGTTAACAGTAATTTTATTTATTTATAACATATTTATAACATTTATTTCTTTGGGTCATTGAATGATGTTTCGTAATTGAATATTGTTATATTTATATTTTGATAAAACACAGTAGTTATTGTAAAATTACTAATAACTTTCAAATTGTCTTTTTTCTTTAGACGTTTTGTGATCACTCATCAATGCAAAAAAACACTGCAAGTGTGCAGTATAGTAAAATTGGTAGCAAATTAATGTACTTAATCAAACTATTACGCAAAAAATATCGACTCCGAGCGCAGTTTCTTACAACTAAACTACGCCATTCTAAGCTTTATAGGGGAACCGATCGATTTAAAGGTGCCTTCCTCCTCCGTTACGACGGTACCTGACGCGACGGTAGACAGCAAGTCGCCTACAGACGTATTTAAAAATGTATCAAATTGTTGCCTGCCAATTTCGACGACTGAATGTAAAAATCGAACACCCCGTTGAGATCGTTGCATGCAGGTACACTCGAACAGCTTTTGTTTGCATCTAAATTATCATGCATACTCTTTAGTTGCGCATTAAAATGTTCGTTATTGAGCCGAGGTGATACAATACCGATACCGTGATACCGAATACAATTTCAGCTAAACAATAAAGCGTTAATACAAGTGTTGTATGTTTGTACTACATTTACAAGGGTGTAGAATATTAGTATTAGACAAAACAACAACACATAATAATTAAAGACACAGGAATGCCAAACTCAATCAGTTATGCTTCAATCATTATACCAATTATAGTACTTGCAGGATTGTTGATGATCACAAATTTCAGTAAAGTGATTCATTCAAATGACTACTAAAAGAGACAAAAAAAGCTATTTCTACCCGTGAAACCGATGACAGCATCTGCTGATTGAGCAAAGTTACTTCTTTTGCAAGTCCAAATACATTTTTGTCGGTACGCTTTCTGCTACTTTGATAAGAACAACGATGAGATAAGAACGAAGATTTAACTCGGCGCTCGAAATTCTAGAAGAATAATCTTATCACTGTTCAGAAGATAAGATAATGCAAAAAGTTGCAGTGACAAATACATTTGAATCCGGAGTGCAACAAAGCACATGGTGGAAAGATTCTCTACTGTAAATAGGGCTGATATCAGGATGTAAAGATCGAGATAAGAAGACTGGACAAGAGAGGGTAAACTTTTAACACGTCCCAACATTCCCATTCTATGGTTTAAAATAAAAGCAACATTATTAAAGGGTATTAAACTATACCTTTGTCCTGTTTTGTCTAAAAACGGAAATGACCCTTCAATTTCGAATTGCTCGATACTACAAATTCAATCAACACTACAAATGGAATCGTTCGTTTGAAAAACAACGTTAACGCATTTAAGGTAGAAACAACATCTACTTGTGGAAAATATCAATATTTTTCGTCCCACAGCATCAACAACACCTTCTACCATACTTGTGCGCATTTTGTGATCGACGCGACAAAAATCATTAATATGATTTGCACGAGAGGGGCGTTTTTTTATAGAATATATACCGCTGATTGTCCATCGTATGTGGGCATGGGGAGGGTCGTGATGATGGTAGCAGCGTTTGGATGCATGTGAGCGTTACTGGGCAATTTTCATCGGTTGTGTAACACAATCCGGATGCATGCACCCTCGCCGTACGTACAGCAGTGTTTGGTATTGTCCCAGCCCATGTGTGACTACAGTAATGATTATCATGTCAAACAGGTACTGCTTAACACAATGCAGCTTCAAGCACGACACAGCAAAGAGGTAGAGATATAGAAGTAGCTACTGCCTGTACCAGGTCTATATGAACTTCTGGATTGATTTTTTCTATTTCTATTTCTATTACACTAAAGAGCACACTAATGCTGCAATCATTTGCATGGTGGAAAACAGATCGCTTTGCCACGCTTCTTCATTATATCCCCGGAAAAATGCCAAGCTAAGCACTTTTGTTTTCCGGTTAGCTTGTTCACGAGCGGTGTGCTGGCTCGTGTCCTAAAAATATCTTCAGAGAATGCTGTTCCACCACCTCTCAAGTACGTCATTCGGGAAGGGCGACGCCATCCATCTCGTCCCGTTGTTCAAGTGTTAGTTTGAAACGGGGTTCCCCCGGCATGTTTAGCCGGGCCACGGACACCGAGCATTTTCTTGCGAATCGACTTAATTATGGTTTCTACTCACCCAGAAATATGTATAGCCGCGGCACGTTCGTTTTCTCCTCTGCAAGCTTGAAGAATTGTGTCCACGGTTTCGATTCGTCCTTCAGCGACGACTCGATCGATCCTCGAATTTCTTCCACTTTGTTAGCCATGGCGATGTTTTATGTGCTGTTGCTTCTTCTTTCAGCCTAATGTTTGGCCGGTGATTCCCCGCAAGATGATGTAATGACAATTTATCGTAATCACCAGGCGTATGGATTGGACCACCGGCGAAGCATCGTTGTCATCGTTACACGGGTGGCAGGCCGGCAATACGATAGCATTGGAAAGGAAATAAAAATAAGGGCAGAAAAGAATTTTACTTTAACGCAGCGTGTCTTGCATTCGAAAAACGGCACCGTAACGTAAGGGGTCACGGCCCTGTCTGGGTTGTTTAACAAAAGGACATATTTTCAGATCAGTTGTGCATTGTTGAATTTGCATTAACACTTCGTACACGATGCTCGGGGCCAAACAGTTCCAAGCGAAAGGATTCAAACGTGTCTAACAAATCGAACACGACGCGCAACAGAACTTAGAACAAGATGGGAGGCGGCCTCAAGGTGCGTGCCATATATCCGCAAGAATGTTCTTTCAAGGACACACATTTGATAAAGAAAAAATTAACACTGACGCACTATGCACAGAAGGATACACGATATAGGGAGGGGACAAGCAACTAAATTTAGAAAGCAAGCAGCATAATTAATTCACGCAGCTGAGGGTACGTTTTGTTACGTGTACCAAAATTAAACACAATTCAATAATCAGAATCTAATATTACGCACTTGAGAGATTTCCCGCCGGCAAGCCCAACAGAATTTGACTACTGGCGCGCACGAACGAAAATGCAACCTCGACGAGTGAAGCACAGGCTGACGAAAATGGCGAATTTGTTGCCGACCGATTTTGACAGCAGCCTAGCGTGACAGATCTGCAATGCATCAGATTGGACAACACAGTAGGTGGGGTGTGAATACCCAAGTAGCAAAATAAAACGACAACAGTTGTTTCGTTGTACAGATTTGAATAAATTTTTTAGATTTGTTTGGGATTATTATCTGTAATTACAGTGAGATATGCTATTATCAGAGTAAATGTGCAAATAGGTTTTTTCGATTTTCGGAGTAAATAAAGTGTTTCTATTCTTCGATCTCAACTGTCAATTGATGGCACATTCCTGCTATCCACGACTGCAGTCCAATCGAAGACTGCGACCGCAGCTTAACTATGCGGTAGAGGGCTTTTAATATGTTTTCATTTTATTTCATGAAAATGTGTGTACATTTTTAAACTTTACGAAGTCGGATATATAAGCTACGTAATTTTTTATTTGCAAAATAATCTGTTCCAAGAAATGTCTTGACGATGGTCCGTTCTTCAATGTGTGCAGCTGCAACAAATATCTTTGTTATTGTTGTGACAGGTTATCAAGTGCTCTGTGCAGCGAAGCAATTTTAGCACCTAGAATTTAGCTGAAACCATTGGACAGAATGGCGGATACCCATCTATTTGAAATAGATGGCAGTGTCTTGGAAGGAGTAAGTTTCCTTGTTTCTGTTTTAGATGTTCGCTAAATTTGCCTGTGCACTCCATTACTCTACAGGGAGGACAGATCCTACGGATGGCATTGTGCTTTAGCGTGCTTACCAAGACGCCGGTACGCATCCGTAACATTCGCCAAGGGCGCAAGAAACCGGGACTGGCAGCGCAACATCTAGCTGGGGTAGAGCTGATGCGAGATATTTGTCAAGGCAGGCTATACAAAGCGTGTCTCGGATCGACCGAGATTGAGTTTTACCCTGGACATATTGAGCACGGGCGATTCGTCGGTCACATTCAAACTGCAGGGTAAGCTTCTCGTAGGGTAGAGGAAGATCTAAATGCAAACTTTTTTGGTTTGATTTTGGAACATTTCAGAAGCATTACCTTGCTCCTTCAAGCTACACTACCCGTTGCCATCTTCAGCTCCGGTCCAGTCACGCTAGATTTGCGTGGAGGTACAAACACGGATCTTGCTCCGCAGGTGGATTTCTTGACGGAAATATTTCGGCCCAATATGGAACGATTCGGTGCCAGCTTCGATTTCGACTTGATTCGGCGGGGCTATTTTCCGAAAGGCGGTGGACAATGTGTGATAGAAGTAAGACCAGTACAATCATTAAGGCCCGTCACTATGGTTGATGTGGGCTCTGTTACCAGGTTCTTTGGATGGAGCTATGTCGCCGGTGTGCTTCCGTTGAAGGTAATTCTAATTCTCGTTTTTAATTAGCTAAAGTGTAACAAACTGAAGCATTACCAACATTTTAGATTGCACACGAAATGTCTAGCGGTGCTAAATCGATCCTCAACCAAATTGCCAACAGTAGGGCAGATATAGAAGTCTACAAAGAAAGTATGGACATGGCACCGGAAGGCAATTGCTCCGGTATCATGTAAGTTCAAAAGCAAAAGTACTGCTAACATCTGCCAACAATGTTGCTAAACATTCTTTCATTCTTGCAGTATTGGCTGTGAAACGAGTACTGGAGCCATTCTTGGCGGTTCGGCACTTGGAGAAGCCAGGAAGAAAGGTTTCCAGAGCGGGGAGGAAGCCGCTCACGAGATCCAAAGCGCCATCTCCGTTGGTGCCTGTATAGATCGACACGTGCAAGATATGATGATCATTTTGATGGCATTGGCTGACGGGACGAGCCGCATCCGGACGGAACCGTTGACCATGCATACCAAAACGGCAATCTATGTGACGGAGCTGATGACAAAGGTTGGTGGCAAAATTGGATGCCGAAGCCAAGGTTTGGCGAAAGGTTTAATCTTGTTTTCAACTACTTTTAGGCCAAATTTAACATCATAGAAGGAAATGGCAGTGCTATCATCGAATGTGTTGGCATTGGACTGCGTAATATAAATCTTCCAAAAAATACCACGTCATACTGAGGATCGGAGCGCATTGGAGTGAATTCTTAGGTATGAAAATGTTAATAATTCAAAGGGCTTTATAATAGTTTTAAATTGATGGTTGTCACGCTAGGAGAAAGCTTGAGCATCGAGGCTAACGCGCATTGGTAGGATTGTTTCTTTCATTGATAATATAAAGCATCTTTGGAATAATGATTATGGAATGGACAATTATAATATATATATAGCCATTTCGGATCAGTCTTGACTCTTTTAACTTGTGCATATTTTAATACATGCAAAAACACGTTTTTACGTATTTTTCTTGTTTAAAAAAGGATATTTTAAATTTCATCCAGAGTAATTGTGAAACGAAGTAGATAATTGAACAAGAAAATAAACAAAACAAAGCGTTTAATGACATCAAAAAGAAAGAAATGAGATTCCACTCCTAATCCATTCAATCGCTTTAAAAAATGCATCATTTTTTCTAAATTTTCAGGTTCAAAATGTATTTGCTTTGCATTACATAAATAACAAACATCTACTTGCAATAATAGAAAATAACTTCCACTTTAGACGGAACGACACGTATGCTATTGAATAAATAATGTATTCATTGGAATATATTCACTATTTAATTAATCACTGTTTGCTTAGTATGAACTAATATGAACTTTAAAATATATCACTTTTATCTTAATTAAGCTCGAAAGTGTAGCCAATAATGCATGAGTCTTCTGATGGACAAAATTAATGCGTAAAACGTAACGCCATCTGAGCAGTACCGGTATATTAACTTTAACTAAACTCGTCCACGGTCACGTCTATCAACCATGGGCGTGCATTTTTATTTTTTTATTTTAAGTTCACTCCAAATTTTTGCCATATTACGTAAATATTTAAAATTTCTAGAACAAAAATCAATATTTTGATACCGGCTCGTGACTAATACGGAATTCTCGCGAACGTTTGTTGCGCCAGGAATGGTGTGTTTTGTTTGCTTGTTTTGGGGGTTTTACATTACGTTACAACAAGTAAAAAACAAGTAAACTTCACTGTAATAAAATGTGAACGCGTAATGCGTCCTGCCATGTGTTATGCTAATTTTCTTTCAATTCATTTCTTTTTTTTCTTCACGTTAGACATAGTTTGAGCATAAATAGAATTTAAGTTATAGATTAGAAATAGTCATTCATAGCAATTTGATCCCAATGGTATGATACGTCCATGAGATGATCGTCACATGTCCTATTGCTCTCTTCACTTACAAGCGCACCTTCTTTATCGCTACTGTCAGTTGGACCATATGAGCCATAATTACGACTCCCAGAAAGTGGTTCTTGATCGAATATGAGCAAATTCTTTGACCAAAAAAGGATGTTGCTATATGCGCGAAATAGGGATGACTTAGCAGATAAACATTTTATTTAAATCTTATCATAACGTAGCGGATAGGGTGTAAACTTGAGCGCATCGCACTTTATAAGACCCATGAGCCCATGAGGTCATCAATGAATATCGTTTTCTGTAACGACTTTGCTAACCGATCAAAGATCTTCCCACTTGAGCTCATAACACAAGTATAAACTGTCATCTAGCAGTGAGAGGGGGCATCCCGGGAGGGGGCTGGGTGCTACTGTCCTGTCCTGTTCCAAACCAAATCCGGTCGTCCCGGCCTCTGAAGACGATCGGCAAGCGTCAACATGTCGCTCAGTCCCACACTCCTCGCACCGAATCGGCTTCGTTGGCCGAATCGAACGAATAATACCCGCCTCGTCCAGCGCCGTCGCCATGCCCCCGCCGGGACTGTGTGGGACTGTTCGCATCCGTCAAGCAGCCACTTAAGCTGCCCTTAGATTTCACGCCCGCTGGGTGTAGTAGGTGCGGGCAGGAAATACTCCCCACCCTGGTGGGCGAACGGTGCGCGTGCGCATCGGGCGGTGGCCACGCTGGCCTCCTCCTGGATGGTAATGTTGGTTTTGACTGTAACCGTGCCATCTGTGTCTGTGTGTCTGTGTGGTTTTACGAACCCGTCCATAAGTATGCGAACCCGAACACTTACGTAGGTGGATTCTCCAAGACAGCGGCGGTTCGGCGTTGCTCGGGCCTTCGCACAACGCGTTGGATACTAATAATAAAACATCGCGCGCCTCGTTCGTCCAGAGGCGGCATTTGCCGGCTGTTTCGTTTCCTCTGCTCGTGCGTGTGGGCTTTGGCTTGTCATGCATCCGTTTTGCCGACCCGCACGGTACTCCACGTTCCGGGCCGTCTTCATCCGGCAGTTCTTATTTCCTGTCGCCCACGAGCCGGCATGGTTCGCCCGTCCGTCCGTCCGTTCGTTCGTTCGTTCGTTTATCCATTTGTACCGGATGGTTCGGAGCGTCCTTTCCCGGCATTCTACACTCACCGCACTCGGAAGTGAAGGTGTTTTCTTTATTCCGTTCAATAACATTCACCACCGGCCCACACGCGACCATAGCCGCAGCGTCTGTTAATCGCCCTCTATGTCGCCCGCCATCGTCTTACCTGCCTTAGCCCGTCGCGTCGTCGGTTTGGGCGAATTTTCGTTTCCATCAATGAATCGGTGATATTTTTAGCGTTCGGAAAACAGACATTTTTACTATAACACCTACGGACCTGCCATCGATGAAAGGGCCGGTGCAATGGTCACACATTTTGGCGTAGCTGGCTGAACCACAGCCAGTGCGGCAATGGGTACGATAAACACGACATCGATTTGTCCTATTATTTACAGCACCAGCACGATCATTTTTCCAGCACCAATCAAACTGATCTAGCTCCAAATGTTTCTAAATCTAATTTTAAAACCAATCGGAAATACCGCTTCCGTGCAACCCCTTTTTTCCTTTTAAGGCTGTTGTAATTTGTAGCTATGATGCTAATTTTTGGAATTAATATAAGCTATCGTTTTTGTAGTAAACCATACCATAGACTTAAAAGTTACTTCAGGCATGACGACGATCAGTTTTATGGTAGAGATATGATATGATGATAGGTTTTATCGTTATAAGCTAAACACATCGCTCGAGATATTATGATGATATTATTAGTTTCTTTCACAGTACGAAGTATAATACATTCATACATCGGAATCGATTTAAATGAGTAACAATATTACGAGTAAAAAGGAGTAGGTAGTAGAATAATTACAGAGGAACAAATATGTGAGCTTGTTGTATACTGGTATTAAATGGTGCTTGTTTGGTTGATCCACTCCGTATGAGATGTTTGGGTGGAAGGCGTAACATTTGCCATTGGGACGCGTTTTTTTAGATACACAACACGAGTTATTTATAAATATCGATGCATGGAAAACTTGGTTGGTGTCTGTGGAAGTGGAAAATGTGGCCGCGGGTGCGGATGGTTAGTGGTAGTGAGGCGCATTTCCCCATTCGAAGACGAAAGAAGCGCAAGACCGGAAAAAGCAATTCGAACGGTGCAGACGAATTCGGCTTGAAATGTTCCAAAAGGAGTGCGATGAAATATGGGACTAACAGAACGATGTTTGCATGCCCACAGGAGCCACGATGATCGTTATCGTATGTGCGATCGATTTACTGCACGGAAGAAATGAATGAAACATTGAAACTACAGTTCAGCTTCATGAATCTTTCGTTGAGATTCATTAACATGAATCTTCAGCGATGTGTGATTCTACTCTCAAATTCTAATCTCCAAAGATTTGTGAATCTTCAAGTATTCATGAATCATGAAAGATTAATGAACCTTCAAAGATTCATGAATACTTTAAAATTCATAAATCTCCAGGGAAATTTTAGCATCTTTAGAGATGTATGATTTTCAAAATATTGAATTTGGGCGATACCCCCAGTGATTGATTCGCACTACTTAACAACATGTCGGTCGTGGGTTCAAGCCTCGCATGAACCGCTTCCGCGTAACATAGCAAACTTGCCGTGGTAGTACTTGCCAAGAGGCCTCGAAAGCATGTATAGGCTGGCATGCCTAGGTTGTTACGCCAAATAGAAAAATGACTAACAAAAAAAGCTCTATGGATCTTTTGAAATTCATGAATCTAGCCAACCGACATTCAGATTCATTGAATCATTTCAATGATTCAGATTCATGAATCTGAATCAGATATACCCACCTTTAATTAAAACGACAAAATCAATGAAGATATCCAAATGAAACAACAAGTACAATGAATTTATTAACACACATTCGCTTAATTTAAGTGCATTACCAAATTCTATAATTTTTGTTTAAAATCTCAAGAAGATTAGAAAAAGATGTCTCCATTATTCCGTCGCCCAACGTGGGGCTCGAACCCACGACCCTGAGATTAAGAGTCTCATGCTCTACCGACTGAGCTAGCCGGGCACTTGTGGCGGTGTGAGTGATGTTTGAAGTGCATATTTTTATCTTTTCTATTGAAATTCTTCCACATCAGAATGCAAGAAGAAAATCACGATCGTACGAGGTTAGGCATTCACAGTAGCCATCGCCGGGATCACCTAGTAGGACCCGCTGTTAGGTTTGCTGACCCGCGCCCTCGGCATGTTAACCAATTGGGCACACTCGATTTCAACCTGTGCAACGTGTTAAATATTTCATTGAACTCCTACAACAACATCCTACCACATCCTGTTTCGGATTTCGAGAAACATCGGACGGGCCGAAACTTCATTCACTTTTCACGCGCTGCCTGGTAAACAGCGTCCGGTAAACATTCATAATGGGCTGCAGTAGTATTAGGCCAGCGGAAGAAGGGGCGGCGAACGGGGCGGGATACGTGGAGAACGCGAGGTGGATCGGCAACATTCAGCTCATACGCGTTCAGACCTGAGAGGTGTACGTAAGTCGTTCAAACAAACGACCACAACCCACACTAACGCACACACATGCTCACACATGTACATACACACGTACACACTAAAACTTGTACACATACACAGGCGTGTGCGCGCGTGTGCTCGTGTCTCCCCCATTCATCTCGCGTTTCTGACCATACGCGTTCCATACCTCTCCCAGCAGCCACCATTCGTCCACCACACACTGTCATCCGTTTCAATTGAGAAGATGTAAATTTCAATGAAGCACACCGCCACTATCCACTCCTGTCTCTCTATCTCTCTCTCTCTCTCTCTCTCTCTCTCTCTCTCTCTCTCTCTCTCTCCATCCCCCTCCTACTCCTCCACTTTTCCCTTGCGTGCCGTACACATTCGTTGCTAGCAAAGGGGGGGGCCTAGTAACACTTTGTTCGCGTAGAAAAGACGTCTTCGACCGCCCTTGTGCTGATTTCTGCCATTCTCTCGCTGTATTCTCTTTCTCGCTCTCTCTCTCGCTCTTTCTCTCTCTCGTTCTATCCCACTGTGGCTGGTTTGCCGTTTGAAACATTCGTTTATTTCATCTTGCACGATGTCACTTGGGCCTACGGCCTACTCTGATAAATACGTTTGAATAGGCGTTTGGGTGCCGTTTGTGTGTACTTTTTTTGTTGTTTTTTTTTGCTTAGCTTTCTTCTTTTGCCTCACGAGAAACAAATGTCGCCTAACCTTATCCGGCGAAACGGCAGCAAGCAGTACCAGGGGTGGTGTGCCATGGTTTGGTAGGGGGAGCTATGGCGAAAAGCGCGGCAAGACAGGTCGCGCACTCGGTTTGCGTAGTTGCGTCGACGTAATCATGAATGAATCGAGCATACTACCGAACGACACGATCAACCAACAGCACAGGCAACAGAGCAAGCACTGCGAACGTTGTAAATGGGAACAGTTGCATGTGTGTATGTGTATGTGTATGTGTGTGCTGCTGCGTGCTATGTGCGTGTTTGTGTGTGTGTGTGTGTATGCAAAGATGGTTGGGACAAGTCATGATGGAAGGGGGATGATGGGGATACTCATCGCATTACCACACCGCGGTCTCGATTTCTGGTTCTGGGGCCTTCCGGTTGATTTATTTATTTATTTTTTTGCCACGTTTCCATGCTTCGGATGGTGCGATTGTGCGCACGCACGCTGTTGTTGCTGCTGCTTTTGACTCCGGACACCCCAACGCACACCTACACGCTCGTCGCGACAAAGCAGGCGACACATACGCACCCATCAGCTTACGCCAGTGCGTCCCACGCAGCCGGATCGCTTGCCTACGCTCCGGTCTCTGCTCCATTCAACCGCCTACGCGCATTCATTCCTCCACCCAAACACCCCAAAGGAGCCCTGCTGGGGAGAGGGCTTTGATTATACGCTGTGGGCCAACACGACGACCCATACTAGTACACCGGTTAGTGGTGGAACGGGAAAATATGGGCATGAAAAAGAAACCCCTTTTTCCGGGGCAGACCACAAGCCGACGACGAGTGGGACGCGCGCGAACGGAAATGCGAACTCTAGCATGGGGCAGGGCAGAGCAATAGACGGAAACAGCTAGTAAGAAAACGGAGGCAAGGAACACAACAACAACCTCGAAAACGAAAAGAAAGCAAGCGACAAAAATTTCGAAAGCACCATATTCCGATGTGTATGGATTCTCTTTTTCTTTTGCCTCCATCCAGGGTGTGGAGCTGTGTCGTGTCGATTGATAAGTGTTGGCAATGAAAGCTTTGCAATGGTGCATACATGTCGATGAAACCAGAAGCAATTGGTCGACCAAGTGTAGCAATCAGCTTGCCAAGTGTAGATTGGGGTTTGGCGGATTGACTTTGTAAATGATTCCCACGATTGTCCTGTGGGGTGTGGTGTAGGGTTCGTCAAAGGGTTGATTTTGCATAAATTGTGCAGAGTTTGAAGGTACCACAGTTCACGCTCCTCGTAATCCGCACCTCGATATTCCGCACTTTTGACAACCAAATTCATGGCATTCATGATACCAAATTCATGAAACAGTGTTTGGTCAAAAACAGTGGAATTTGATTAAAAATATAAATACTTTGTATTGTTGAAAATATCAGCTTGCTTTGTACAACATGAAAATGTATGATATCTAATAATAATTAACTTATGGATTGAGACAAAAATAAGAAGCTTTTAAAAAAACACGTAAATACGTGGTTCGATAATCCGAATTTGACCAAGTAAATAAATGAATAAATCAATGTAATATGGAGTGAGTGATAAACTCATATCTTTGCCATATAGTACATCCATTCATTTAACAGATTACGACATAACATCACAAAGTGTCCAGAATCCTTAGGGATTCATAAGTCTTTCGAGATTCATGGATCTTTGCAACCGATATTCAGATTCTTTCAGATTCATGAAGCTGAATCAAATTTACCCAACACAATACCGTACATGTTCCAACTGGATATGAGAAGCCCTATTAACTTTCCATTAACCACTGAGAGTAAATTGAAACATCGAATCGGCACACACAGGTATAATACGCATACCTTCCTTTGCTTATAACCCGGCGACGAAGGATAAATGAGATCCTTGGATTGTATCAGCCATGTAACATTCTAATTGCTCTAATCAGTAATAGAAAATGAGTGCAAAATGCTGAACAAAACTCTGATTCACTCCATAGCAACGTCTCTCACAAAACATAAACAATGTTCAATATAACTGTAAACATTTTCCTATGGCTTTCTGTCAATTTACTCGAGACGCATCGACCTGTTCTCTTTCAAAGGCCTTGCTTGATCGTTTCGATCGAGTTTGGGAAAGTGTCTATTATATCTTTTAGTTATGTCGCACATCATACCCGTTACAGCTATAGACAGAGCTTTCCATACGTTTGATGGACTATTCAACCATATGTACACCAATCAGTCACATCAGGTGACTTAAGCATACCTTATGGTTAATTATTAAACTATAAATGATTTTCAGGTGATTTCAAGTCAGTTTGCATCTGAAAGCAGTATCTTATGCCATTAAAATCACAAAATAACGTAAGTGTATACTAAAAAGGAGTATTGATGAAACAGTTAAATTAACGGTACAAAATGCGCCCCTCAAGAGCTTTTAATGCGGCCCACGATGACTTTGCCAGTGTTAATATAAATATTACGTTATTATGAATTTTTAAAATTAAAATGTATTTTTTACTTTTCTTAGATAAAAATCAAGCTTTAGTAACACGAAACTGTACAAGTATCGTTGGTATTTATAAAAACGAAATTTAAACGTGCACTCATCAGTTAAAGGTAGCGTCAAATGGCCCTCAAGTTATTTTTGAAGCAATGCGGCCCGCGAGCTGAAAAGTTTGGAGGCCCCTGTTCTAGAACATTAAATAACGTTTGCTTGGAAGATTCTCTTCCAGAAACGTTTCAATTCATCCAGTAACCGTAACCAGTGGCGGTAAGATTTTGTCCTCCCCGGTTGACACGATCGAACGTAGGAGCGAGCGAGCGAGCGAGCAAGCGAACGAACGCAAGTGATGGGATGGGACGGATGATCGGTGCGGAGTGCGTTTATGCAAAATACAAATTGTGTATGCATGTATGCGTAGGTAAGCGTCCCCCCGGGCCCAGGCCCGGGCCCGAGCCCTCGCATCTTCAATCTCGCACGATTCCTTCCTCAATTGCGCGCGTCTCTCCGTTCCATCTTCCACCAACTCACGCTACCCTCCTTCCCCCCCTCCCCTCACTCTCTTGCTTTCCATTTCGTGCGTGCGTATTCATTCGCCCTGTGCGCATGAGGGAGAGAGCCGACGATGGTGACGACGTTTCCAGCTTATGGGCAGCTCTCCCTTCTTCTCCTTTGCCTGCTCCCTCACTCCACGTCCGTCCCTGCTTCAGACCTTGTTCTCCTCTCCTGTCTTCTACCCCATACCTGTACCCGTACAACACAATGCTCCCCAAACCAGTCGCTCACTTCCTGTCGACGTTCGATAGCCGATAGTCGACGCGCTGCGCGCACTCTTAAATATACACCCATTAAAATATACGCGCATGACCGTATGTACTTTCCGGCTTTAGTTAGCAAGTTCCCCGCACACTTATCGTCTCCCTTCATCGTTCCCCCCTTTTTCCTGTGCTCCGTCACTCCTCTTGCGTATGGTGGCGCGCGCGCGCGCGCTCACTCGCGCGCTTGCGTCCTCACCGACCGCACGCTGTTTTCGATCTCTTTAGTATGATTGCGGTTTTGGAGCACACACCCAGTCCACGAACTGTTTACCCAGCAGAATTAAATAGTCAAATTGTTATAAAATAAACATCTGAATGATATCCTATGTCTACACAGACACACACACAAGATCATGTTTATCGGGATACAAATGTTGCTTATGGAATGCATGTTGCCCTTATATTGTTCGTCTTTACAAAGCTTTATTGCATTGGAATTATTTACCATTTTAATACGCATCGCACATAATCTCCTGGAATCTGCCATATGTTTTGAGAAAACCCCAAAATAAATTATCCATAAGCATTGTGCGAGTATGGATTGAGAGTGAAATAAGAACAAACTAAAGATTGGTGACTTACTTTTGAGTCTCTTTGATTTTAAATCAACGCACAACTAAACCTACCTCGAATGTGCGATGGGCATTGGGCGTGGGGAGATTGAACTGCCCCATATCGGCATCAAACACAGTGCTAATACAATCAGCGTGTTAATATAAGTTATGTTTTACACATGCTATGTTGTAAAGTGTGTATTGCAACCAAAATATTGGAAGAATACATTTATTGATTGTTTTTTATGTTGCACATGTTGGCACAACTATTGGTCTAGAATGTGTTCAACAGACTGCCAATGCCTACTACCATTTACTGTGCTCATCGCCAAGGGAATGCCCGTTCGCCCGTTTGAATGGAACGGTCAAACGGGATGAGTGAGTGAGTTTAGCCAACTTGATGATCGTTTACGCGTAGTGCGCGAATAGAGGGAAGTGTTTTTTCTCTCTTTCTCTCACTCCCTCTCTCTCTGTCTCTCTCTCTCTCTCTCTCGTGTTTGCTTTCGTTCTCTCTCGCCCTTTTCCACCGTTTTTTTGTGTTACAATATTTTCTTCCAAACCTTTAATCTTGCTTGCTGTTAGAACAAACACGCAACTTTTCGACGTCATTGTGCGTACACAAGACGACGGTGTGCGATGGAGTAAATGATAGTCGAAAGCTCACTAAAATGTTCGCCTGTTTGTCACTAGAATAGAAAGGGGAAGATAATCTAAACAGAGAAAAGAACACACTCACTCGCTCACTCATCAACCTAAGCGAATCTTTCTCCTCGAAGAACAAAGTGAAGCAGTAGAAAACTAAGTGGAATGAAACAAAACAAAAAAGTAGGCAAAACATGGAAATACTACACAGGGTATGTACGTACGTTCTCTCGGAACCGGCTTAGCACACGTTTAAATCAAACACCCCTCACTCACTCTACCAATGTAGCGAGCGCATGGGGGGGGGGGGGGGGGGGGGGGTGGGTCGGTAAGATTAGCATAGTCCAGCGGAAACGGAAACGGGATACATACAAAAAAACCCCGATGTGTGCACTTCAATGAAAGAAATGAAAGGAGAAAAAATTGAATAATGCGAAGGGAATGAGGCAGGATTTTACAGAAACAATATTTTGTTCAAAACATTTGTTGATTATAGTTTTTTTTCATTGTTTTCTTGTATAACCATATTTAAGATCTATTTTATTATATTTTATAACTTTGGAACCAACTACGTAAGTGTTTTTATCAGAAAAAAACATTAAAAATGTAAACTGCTATCGTTATAACTTAGGTAAACAGAAACCATTATATTCGAACGGTCATGATATGAAGCGGCGGTTAGAATGGCTAGAAGCTTCTTTTACTGATAAAAAAGTGGTAATCGACACAAGCATTTGAAGCAGCAGATGTAGTTTTTAATGGGAAAGAACAGGAAACGGTATCGAAAAAGAAGCACACACCACAGTGAACGGGAGAACTAACGCAGTTTGTGGTGGTGCGGTGGAGCTGCGATAAGCAAGATGCTTGATGGGTCCGGTCTGTGATAAAAAAGTGGCTAACCAGGGTGACTATATCCACGTAAGCAAAGCCTGTGGCGATGCCTTTCCTATATGGACGATCGCACCCAAAACAAGATCGAAGAAGGCTTGTGCAGCGCGAGACAAACCGATGCGTTACTGTACACGTACACGTATGTGAGCGAAGAAGAGACGGCGCTCCGTGAGTGAGGTAGAGAGGGGTAAAAAGAGAGAGAGAGAGAGAAAGAGAGAGAGAGAGGGAGAGAGAGAGAGAGAAATAAAGAGAGAAAGCGAGAAGAAAAAAACGAACGGTTGGCCTGGTTGTCGCTATCACCACCGGAAGTGGCCAGTTTACCGAATGATTGCGCATCGCATTGTATAACGGCATCGTGGCGGGTTTTCGTAGAGCATCGAAGGGCTAGTACGCGCGGTGTTCGCGGAAGGAGCTAGCAAATAAATAAATAGAATCGGTTAAGCCGATTCGAGAAGTGGAGTCGAGTTTGGCATTGCTGAGAAGTTTACATGTTTTTTCTTTGGGACATGCTTGGAATCAACCATTTTAAGAACGGTTACACAGTTTCACATATCACACTACGGTACAATGCTACTCGTACATCATAGATTGATTATTTATGAACGATGTACTGAAGCGTTTTCGTAGGAAAGGTGTGCGATTCTTGCAGATGCACACGGGTGCAGGAAGTTTTTTGCTATTTCCGGCGTGAAGCACCCACCCACCAGTACTCAACACGCAAACGATGACGTCCATCCGCCAGATGCGCATGCCCAAAAAGGGTGCGTAACGTACGTATCGGCAATCCAGTAGACGATCATCAGACGTTCCCACGCTTCTTTTTTTCGCTCTCTTTCTCTCTCTCTCTTTCTCTGTCTCTCTGTCTCTCCCGATGCGTCCTTACAATAGTGATCCGCAGGATCAAAGTAGCAGTGACAGCAACACCACCACTACAGGAACGACAGTGCAGGATGCAGCCAATTGCGCAGCTGAAACTGAAGGGTGTTAAGTGGAGTGGTACCGGAAAGAGAGATCGAGAGCGACAGCATTGCAAGAGAGAGAGAGAGAGAGAGAGAGAGAGAGAGAGAGAGAGAGAGAGCGAGAGAGAGAGAGAGAAAGAGAGGGGAAGAAAGAGCGAGTGTGTGGGTATGAGTTCAATGGAAGGACAACGACGACGCAGCAAAAAAAAAACAACAAAGTTTGTTGAATAATAAATGAGGGTGAAGCGCGTAATGTTTCCATTCAAGGCTTGCTGTGATACGCGCAGCAATTGTAGGCAGGCTGGTGTGGGCCCTTCTCCATTCATGATCCTTTCTGGTCCCTGGATGTTTATCGCACCACATTAATGGTATATGCTGGTAGAGTTTTAAAAGGCTGAGCATTAAATAGGAATAAAGCAGGAAGAAGGGTGCAGGATTCATCCTTTTCTCTGCACTAAGTGCTTTGGCATCTTTTCGGTATGGTGTTTTTTATTGTTTGTTGTACGAGTGGTAGACATAAATCGATATTTGTACGATCGTAAAAAGCTAAATCATAGCCTAAGTGATTGTTTTATGGGCCTTGTTTGTTCACTATTGCCCATTTAGGTGCGGTTCTATTCTTGATGAACTCATTGGCTATAGATAATAATATTCATTTATTTATTATATGATCGTGAACAATCTATCTGAGAGCTTTTTATCCGTGTCTGAATTATTGGAATGAAGTGCAAGACGTGCATGGTTGAATTGTATAACAATTTACTAGCTACTGCGGTGCCTTGGATATGTTCTTTTTTTTTTGGCTACGGATTAGTTATCCCTTCCGCCTAGATCAAATGCGTTACCTCACTAATGAAGCACAACGACGTGCTGCTGTAGAACATATCCGCCTGTTCGTACGATCAACACAAACGAACACACGCACACACGCCACATCCGATTTCGGGATGGTGGTAGAAGAAAATAAATAGAAATAAAATAATTGTTCACGTGGCACGATCGTCGGACGCGCCGGTCGGTCGAAATGGCGCGCTAGAGACTTGCGTCTCGCATCCGAAATGGGTAAAAAAAAAAACAACTACCACCCGATAAACGTGGCGTGGCGAGGAAACGACGTGAACAAATCCACCGAAAGTCTACACGATGGGGAGGAAAAAGAAAACCGAGGAAAACAGAGACCCATTTCTATCAATGTATAAATTTAATTAATATCTACTCCGGGAGGAAGAATTTCATGAATATTAAATACATTTCAAGCTATCGAATTGAATATTAATTCGATATGTTTTGTTTCCTTCTTCGCCATTGATCTCTCCCTTTCGATGCGTCTTTCTTGGCTTGTTGTACCGATACATCGCTTCCTACACACGCACTCACTCACACACACACACCACATCTTGGTCTGTGCCTTGGTTTGGAAGGTTTTGGACACGATGAAGGTGTCGCCCAAAAAAAAAAAAGGAGGAAAGAAAACACCAGCCCGAATGGATGGTATCGCGGTGTGTTCGGTGCCGGAGAGACGCGCTACAGGTGCCATAACCGTGCGCCTTCGATCTCCGGTTCCCGATTGGTGACAGATAGAAAGGAAGGTAGAGGCAGGAGGCTATTCCCTCATTTCCTTTCCAGACAACCACGTAAAAGAAATTTCAAACCCAAAATCTGTTGGCCCCGCTTGCCCACAGCGCTACAAACTAGCCGCCGCCGCCGCCGTCGGCTACCCTTCCTGGGACGCTACGACGTTAGCTAAGTGCGGATGCGTTAATCGCTTCTCGATTTCGTCGTTCTACAACAGCCCAGATTGGGATAGATTACGAACGGTTCAGGTTTTATGGTCCTTGGTTTCCTGGTGTGTTTTCACTTTATTTTTACATTCCATTTATAAATCAGACCACATGCACCGAGGGACGATCGCTGGAGGACAATCGAATATTTAAATGACGGCCCACGATCACGCGTCGTTCTTCCGGCCGGCAATCATCGAAATTATAGAGGGAGTCTTTTGTAACCTCTACTCTGGTTCGCACTCCAGCCATCTATGCCCATCTATGTGGCTGATTAGCAAAGAATTGGGTGCTAATTGCGGGTACATTATCCATCGTCGATCGTGCTGGATAATGCGCATCGTGCGCAATGAGTCGCCTAAGACTAAGCAAACAGTAGCGCTAATAAAATAAGGGCAACACGTGGCCTGAGCAAGAATGGCTTCAACTTCAAGTGCTAAACGGTGGCTCCTCCGATTCGCCACGAATCAATTTCCCCTAACGGGAAATCCTTCTGAACGACCCTTCCCGTCCGCGCGCCCGCCCTCGGCCACCGTTCTGCGTGCAAGCGTTCTCACGGTTGGTTCGTACGCTTCCGGTCGGTCGTACACGCTTTTTGCTATCGAACGGTGAAATATGATGTCACAAAATTGCGCTTCTTCCAAAAGTGCTGAGAAACCAATAAACCGGCACAGAACGGCTAAGCGAGCGACAAAACAAAATAAGAAACCGACAACAACCGACCGGGTGCCTCCGGAACTGCTGCCCGATTCACTTGTCCCGCTGCGGTTGTTGCGGTGATGTTTTCCATCCGTTCGGGGCCCGGTTTCGGTTTGCTTCCTTCCCCGTGTTCCTTTGTCCCTGTCCCTCGTATGTACCTGTACCTGCCTGCCTGCACGCACCTGCGGCACCGGTCGACCCAACCGAACACCACCACGTCCATTTTGCGTTCCATCCTGCGACACCGGTCGACCGGCCGAAGGGTACCAATTGGTGACATCCGGTTGCGCGCTAGAGCACTTCTCGACGCTCGATGGGTTGGTTAGCACGCTCTGTCTTCAGAGCGGTCTCTGTGTTTTCACCTTTCTTTTCCCATTGCCACCGCCGCCACCACGATCACCACCACCATTACTTTGCACCCTGTGCAACAACCGGTGTGTGGCTTCCGGTTTCCGGCCGTACACCGATCGACCCGACCCGACCCGCCAAACTGTGTAGTGCGCATACCGGAGCGGAAGTCACATCTATGGCCGATGCATCGGGCAAGATAGCGGCCACGGCACGGCACGGCACGGCACAGCAGGCAAATGGTGTCGCGTACCTACCACACACACACACACACACACATACACACACATACACACCCATACACTCCACGGCCACGGCATACTGGGGAACGGTAGAAAGCGTACAACATCCGCCGCGCGACGGATGTCGACCCAATTTGTCGCTCGCTAGCGTTAGCAAATGGTGGAAAAAATTGAATCAAATTCAATCTACTCGCTGCACAACGAACGAACGAACCACCACGGTGCAATCAAATGCAAAACTACACACTTTCTCGACGCTTGTCGACGGAGTGCAATGCACGTTGGTGTATGCTTACAAAGCGGCCACGCAAAGGATATTTCAATGTTGTTCTAAAGCTTTTTGTTTCCGAATGTGTAAGCTAAATTTTGATACATTATAACACACACACACACTCTGTGCATTGGAACCAAAGTCTGTATAATACAGAGGTCAATGCATAGCTCGATTTTGGTCCTTCATTTTCATAGGTGGTTTGTACAAGCAACATGCATTTTCTGCATAAACCCTAGTGTAGTTTTTTCACTTAAAAACAACCACAATCTGGAGACTAGCCACTTAGCTTTGGTCCTCTTGAGCTGCTCATGATTTCGTTCTAATTTTGGGCACTGATCTTGTTATAATCGATAATTGCACTATAATTCCATCTATAATTCTATGTTCATATTTGAAATAAAAAAAATCCACCCATTATGTCAAAACGCCAATTGACTGTTTTAGAGCGAAAATAGTGTTCGTTATGGTCATAATTGGTGGTATAGCCACAATTGATACACTTACTCTACATATCGCTGCCAAACGATTGTAATATGTAACACATAACGTGCAAGGCACACGAAGAAAAGGTACTAAATGTGTTTGGTACAAATCTAATCATTACCAATCCGATCCTGGCATGCATATTGTGGACATGAACCCTTGATCGTTACAATGATATCCAGTACAGATTCTGACAAGATTAGCTATAGAGATTTGAATCTTGAACTCATTCTTTAAACATTTGTACATTTAACAAACAAATCCTATCCGTTTACGTTTACCAATACTCACTGTTCCGACTAGTGTTTTACTCCGTACGGATTCAATCCACTCACTAGTAATAGGCTAGTTTTATAGGCGGCACACTAGTAAGCGTGAGTGAGATGAAAAAAAGTTCACTTCCAGTAGAGTGAGTAAGTGAGTGAGTAAAATCCTTACTCAGTGTGGACATCTGTAGTGTGCAGTATGAAACTTACATTTCCGAATTATTTGTTGAATCTACCTTAATCTTAGTAAGTTGGAGTTTGGACGGATGATAGTCAGTCCTTGTTACGGGCGAAACGACGGTCCATCTGTAAGATTGAACCCGCGACGAGCATATTGTTAAATCGTCAGAATGGACGACTGTACCACGGGAACGCCCCAAAATCACCCAGATCGTAAAGAATGTTTAATCCCATCACTGCCATTAGCTTTAAAAATGCGTGTCATTATATGCTTTTCCCTTTTGATGCAACTCGTTTCAAATTCTAAATTTTGCTGTAGGATAATTGGCTGAATGTTAATGCATAATATAAGTTACAGCCGTTGCCGTCAAAGTTTGGCCGACAGCACAGATCAAATCATTCTATTGACTCAGATTGATATTACGTGTTTAAATTTTTCAAAAAATTCATTTAAAAACAATATACGCAAATTAGTTATTATATGCAATAAGGGACAAATTTCACTCAACTCCTGGGATATTCCTTTGAGTGCGTTTTTATAGTGATATCGGTTGCTACCGTGATAATTGTATGCGGATCTTCAAACGAGTCTATCGATCCATCTCATTAACGTTTCAGAAGACGAACCTTAGCACAATATTAAAGGCACAAAACAAAAAAAAACAAAATACTTATCCCCATTTTAGCTGGTATCGTTCTCCTTACGTGCGTGTAATTTGTATTTGTCATCATTCTCACATTTTACTCGTGCGCGTTCGATTGCGCGATCGCTGATCGCGGTTGCGCACTTGGTAACGTTCCTTTGTTCCATTCAGTCTCGGCTGCGGCCACTTCTGCAACCGTTCGCACAAAGGTGCGTTGCGCACAGGCTGCGGCAAGGCGCAGGCAAGTGAAGCAGCCGTCATCGCTGGCTCCATCCATCGCTCATGGCACGTCCGCGCTCCGCGGTGGATATAAATTACGAGCCATTCAATAGAACAGAAGTGGTGGTCGTCGGCTAGAAATTGGAGAAATCAGTCAATCACGGCTTCACGTTGCTGCTTGCTTGTGTGTGTTTGTGTGTGTTTGCTTGCGTGTCTGTTGGGTGCGCTTTCAAGTGCATATGACACGCACGGACTACGAAGGAAGAATTATAATCAAAGTAGCTAGGCAAAGCCGCAAAACAGCAACTGCCCTAACGGGAATGGTGTAGTAGTATTGTTTTCCTTGCTCTGACCGGTGGCAGCAGGCCGTGGCGGGGAGTTTGTTCACATTTCGCTGTCATCGCACATCGGGGCGGTGCCGATTTCTCTGTCAACTCGTGTCCAAGGAGTGCCGAAGCCCGAAGGTGTCCCGTCCATCGCCCCCCTCTGTCTCTCTCCCTCTCTTTCTTTCTCTCTCTCCCTCTCTCTTTCTCTCGTGGGACTTCCGGTTAGAGCAGCGAGCTGACCGAAACGAGCGTTACTTTTGTGGTGTCGGCAAAATTGGCCTTACCAACATACAACTGAAGCTGAAGCTAATGAAACGTGGGCGAGTAAGTAAGCTAACCTGAAATGTGAGCTTGCGGCACAGAGGTTGACCGTTGGTGCGTTAAAACCCCGCAGGTTGACAATTAATCCAGTGACGAACTAGCGGATGATAATACAAATGTTCAAATACCAATGAAGACGACTGTGTACGGGTGTGTACGAGGGGATGCTTAACGAATTCCTCCCGCAGAATGAATTTTGCCATCACACGCCAATGCCATTCAACGCGATGCGAAAACGCTTGTGCGCGCTAAGCGGAAACCTGTCGATCTTAAGAATGGATCCCAAATTCCTGAGATGAAATGAAATCAGCCTTATTGGTTCTGGATCTGGCGCACGGAGAGCGCCGCCAAAGCGAAGGACGTGGAAAAAAGCAGGATGCAAAAATGCGTTATTATTCCTGTGTGTGTGTGTGTATGTGTTTTTTTTTTGCTGCTGCTCACGCCAACTCACGCCGAGACAGAATAATTCAAAAAGCCTTGAACGCCACTACGTCGAGACCTCGACCTGGAAAGATTGGAGCGCAGTAGAATCGATAAAAACCGTTCTTGCTTGAACTGAGCAGAAAAATGGAGAAAACCACACGCAACAACAACAGAAAAAAGACGCAATGAGCTTAAAAACAAGACACACACACACGCCATCCGCCCGTCAACCATCATGATCATCATCCGTTCCAGCCATTGCGATTCCCCACCACCGACCATGCTGCCGAAGGTACACACACACAAATTTTGAGGAATTTATTTCGCATCGAGCAGCAGCCTCCAAAATGTCCCCCTCCCCTTCTCCCCGCTCCCCTCGTAACTTCCATTCTGAGCTGTGTGGGATAAATCGAGCCACCCATCTCTCTCTTTCTCTCTCCCTCTCTCTCTTTCTCTCTCTCTCGTCTCGCTGGAACGATTGCCCCCGGGGGTGGAATTCTCGCAGCAGCGCGAGAAAGATCGTAGCAGGCCAGGCAAAGACTTGCTTCAGTAATTTATGTCGAATTCGTTGCATTCCAACGCGATGAATCATGCTGAGCGCAAAAGCCTAAAGTTTGGACGCTCCGAGCATCGGAAAGAACGTGCGCCGAAGATACGGCGAATGCGTCGCGTCCCCGTAGCGGAGGAGCTTTCTCGCTGGGGTTGAAGGTTCTCGAAACAGCGTGGCATGGAGCGAGGCTCAACTCCTTCTACTAAGGCCGCTCCAGGTCGGTGTGATGGTTCTCTTCTTCTTCTGACGATGATGGCGATGGGAGGAATATTTGCGCCCACGGACGGCGATCGCAAATGATCGCGTGGAAGCGGGCTGGCTGGCTGCTTGGTTGGTTGGTTGGATGGCGGATGGACAGAAAATGGAAAGATTTTTGGCAATTACTGCCAGTTTGATCATTAACTTTTTCCGGATATCTCCCCCGGCTCTACGTGCCTCTTTCACTCTCAATCATTCTTTCGCGCGTTTTGCTCGGCCACAGGGCTTCAGGTTGCGCAAACGATTCAGCAGCTAAAGTACGCAGGTGTTTGCTGTGTTGTATAGGCGATGGCACAGACTCCATTCACATCGCGCTGCTAGTGCACCTATCCGTACATCCTATCCGACCAGACCAGGCTAATGTAGATCGTCGATCCAATTGACCGTTTTGCGTGGCGATCATCATCTGCCCGACCCGCCACTACTATCTTGATCTTGCGATGAATCGTCCGGGTCCGGACGAAGCGCGCTCAAACAAAGGAAATTCACGACAAGCAGCAGGGTGATGGGGTGGGGTATGGTGAAGCCCACGAGCTAACAAACGATGGCTCGACCTAACGGTGAATGTGTGCGGTACTACCACGAGCGTGCTTGCGAGGCTGCGTAGGCCCCTTAGCTGTACCGTGCGAGAGTGAGTGAGTGGGCAGAAGACAGTGGAAAGCAGCCGCGCAGAAAGACACACATTGTAGCAGCAGTGGCTTTACCTTGTGCACCAAACTCCCCCTTTCTCAGCATCGGAGCAGCGAGGGCAGAAGAAAGCGGAGAAAGCTCTATGGCAGCGACCACAAAGCCACAATACCGGAGACGGACGGACCAACCGACTGACCGGACCGGAGCGTTCTGACCATCCGAAGAAGAAGGGGCGAGGGGGAAGGGAAGATAAAGGGAGGAGGTCCCAGTACAATGGTACAATGGAGTTATGGCTACAGATAGAAGCGATTAGAGGGCCGATAAATACGGAGGTGCTGTAAACGGAAAGTCGACCACCGTCTTTTGAGAATCGCAACACCAGTTTCATCGCACCGGGTCTTCTCCGAGTGACCCAATGTCTCAAAACTTGCCTCCATTTGTTAGCCCGTAGCCCGTAGACTGTTCGCCCGCAGTACGTGGGTTTTGCCCACGTCACACCCCCGGCTTCACACTCGGCTTAGGTGTACGAGTCGTCAGACGACCTTCTCTTGGCCAGGTTTTTTTTTTTGCGCTGCCTTTAACACCCCTTCCTCGACGATGGACGATGGGCTGTGAGGCGTGTGAGAGGCGGGAGGTACGAGGCCTCTGTGGCCCTTGCTCTGCAGCTGTCCATCTGGTTGTAAGGTGTCGCTCGATTGTCCTCATTCAAAGCCAAGGAAGGAAGGGGTGCACCACGCCGACCACGAACCGCATGGAATGGGACGGTGGGATGCGTTGGTTTGGGTTGGGTTAGGTTTAGAGGCTTGAAAAGTCGCCCCACATTAACCATTGCGCCCTCCTTTCGCGTTGGTCGCGTTGAACGTTGGTTGCATCGAAAACTGACACCGATGTGCTTATCACATTTCTGAAAGGGGAAAAATCTCTCTCTTTCTCCCATTCTCTCTCACTGTTTGTCACTCTAGTAGATACGTCATCACCCGTGAAGGGATCGTGTCGTTTGATGCACCTATACACGCTCGTGTAGGGAGCCGCTCGGGCGAATGCTGGAGCCCAAAGGAAGCCCCGAAAGCTCCAAATCTCTTGCCTTTCCGCGCACCTATGCCTTTTGATGCCATTCCTCCGGACTCCGGCCAACTGCTCCTGGCCGTGCTGTATTCTGACAGCGATTTTTTTAATGGCATGACTCCCCATCGTCTTTCTTCTTCTTCATGTTCTTCTCCCGGTTGCTTTCTTTGGTCGTGCTCTTTCGTGATTCTCTTCCTCTCGATCTTGAAACATCTCTCCTGTTCCAACCATCCCCTTCCAACGGGTGCGCGATCGTACGCGGTGATCTTACTCTCTCTCTCTCTCTCTCTCTCTCTCTTTCGCTGTTAGTCTTGGACGCGTTCGGTAACTGCGCAACCATCATCCACTTGTCGAAAACTCTCCGCAGCGAAGCAGCAGCAGCAGTGTACGAGAGTGCGCCGCGCGCAGATGGAAGCAGTACGCACCGACTAGACTGGATGGTGGATGGTGTAAGAAGGGAGCCGCCGGTGGACGGAATTCGGCGTGCGGCGCGCGCATCCGTCGGCCGAAGAGCGCGCAGCAGCCAACAGTACACAGTGCCTGGCTCATGGCTTTGAGAAAACATCAAATACACAGGCTACCGGCGTTACGCGTTTTGTTTTCGGCCTGCGGTACAACAACGGGCAAAACCGGCACTGCTGGACCCAGCGGCCGCGTACGGTGCCAGTGAATGGACGCGAACCGCGTGAAGAGGGTCGGGCGGGGAGATGGGGATGGGAGGAGGTTTGGGAGTTAGCGTGCGCGGGATGGTGGTGTTTTGTGGCTGGGTGGGTGGACGTGAGTGGGGTTCCTAACCGTTCCATTCCGTTCCGTTCGTTCGTTCGTTCGTTCTGTCTTTCGTACGCTTCTCTTGCCAAGCTCTCGCTGCCATGGCAATAAGCCATGAGCCAGAGCGAGTTTTCGCTGCGTGTATGTGTGGGGAGGAGGCCGTCTTGGATGTACACGAAACGTACACAGAATCGGAACGAGGAAACCCTCGTCTGGATGGATGCACAAGCGATCGTGCGCTCGAGCGAGATCGGGATGCTGCTGGAGAGTAATGTGTTGGCGTTGTTGGGAGCGGTGGATGGGGGACGAACCAAGCAGAAATGAATACCAAAATACTCAACCAGGCAGCATACACACACAGAAAAAAAGAAGAAAAAAACACACACACATAACGCAGATACACACACCCAAATGGGGAGGAACACACATAAATGGGGTTGTTTAACATAAGGCCATGAAGAGAAGCCTTGCTTCATCGCTTCGATCGAGTGGAAGGCGACGATTTTGTTTTGTTGAAGGTGTTTAGCTGCATGGATGGGAAGGTGGCGGAGCATCCATCTATCGGGTTCGGATGGAAATTAGGCTTTTTTTTGCTTCTCTCTCTCTCTCTCTCTCCGCTTAGGATTACCAGTCCACCGGAGTGGAAGGGTGTATTCCGTAATCGTGCGTAGTTTATTTAAGACATCTGAAGCCGATTTGAAATTGGTTTAGAAAGCAGTATTATGTAGCATTATGGAAAAAATGGCTGTTATGGATATACAACCTACGATACAGCACTCAAGTCTGTTGGAGTGATTTTGATTTTTTTTCAATGGAATAGTCACAGCAATCGGTTGATGGGGTATATTGTTATGCACTTGGTAAAAGTAGTAACAAACTAGTATGCAAGCCATAATGGAAAACCCAGCAACTCAGTGTCGAGGTAGAACGCACCCTTACGACAAACAGATCACAGATTGCCAGTGTACCTGACAGGCGTGCTGGGATCGTACACGGGAAGAGAGAAATAAAAAGATTATCAACGAAGCGCGGCACTCTCGGGGAGCACGCGTGCACGATCGTGGCAAGCAACAACAGCGAGCGAGCGAGCAAGCGAGCAAGCAGGACGATCACGGGCGGTGCCGAGATTATTGGCGTGCTCGGACGGCCAACAACCGTTTGCCAACGGCAGCAGCAGCAGCCACAGCAGGAGCCAAAGTAGTAGCGAAAACAACCAGCGCGCACACACATTCATCGGCCATCATAATTTTGTGCGCGTCGTTCCGCCCCGCTCGTTGTCATCGCGGCCCTATCCTACCGATCTTGAAAGCAGCATCGGGTGCGTGGATGGGCGCGGGGACAGGCTGGGGTTGGGGGAGGGTGGGAGGAAGCGTTGCGAGGGAAAGAGTCCCGGAGATTGGCGCGCGACGCATGCTCGGCGCAACCGCAGTCGATCGCCGCCGTCACACTCTGGGGGGAAGCGGGTTTTTCGAAGCCCGGTAGCACTGTACTGTGATCCGACTGCGTCAGAGGTCGGTCTGCTCGATCGCTACCAAATCCTCCTTCACTACGCGTGGATCCACACTACGCTTCCTCACACACACACACACACATTCGTCTCGTCTGTACGGGTCCCAAGATTTCGAAGGCAACGCCGATTCCGAGCAATCGTCGGAAGTGGAAACGTGCATCCCGTCGTTCTCCCGTCGTCGCATCCCCCGATTCCCCCTCCCTCCTCGTACCCCGTAAGCCAAAACTTGTCCGAGGGCTCTCTTTCTCTCTCTCCCTTTTTTCGTTCTCTCTCCCCCTCTCTCAGTCGCTCTCTCTCTCTCTCTCTCTCTGTGTATCTCGTGTGTTGTGAAGTTCGAACTAATTCTTTCTTTGCCCCTTCTTCAAGTCGACCGCTCCACCACGCCACGCGTACGTACATATCCCGCCAAGCTGCATACGTGTCAGTGCAAGCCGCGCGCCACTGCTACCGCCACAGCCGGGGCCCTTTTGGGCGTCGATTGTTGACTTTTCGAGACACAATCGACGATTCTGTTCTATTGCAACTGCTACCGAATCTGATTGTATCCGGGTGCGTGTGCGTGTGCATAGTGCTGACCACGAACAAGCCCCGAACGAACCACACCAACCAAAGCTCGGTTAATCAACCCGTTGCCGGGAAATGACACGTTCACACTTCAGGAGAATGATTATGAGCGCTGCACTAGAAACATGATTGATTGGAGAGTTGGACCACTTAAGTATTCCCAACGTGCGCGGCCCCTCGGAGGAAACACGCGGCCTTACCAATTTGACTGATCGTTCGGGCAATAGGTGCTGATTTTTCCCCCTTCATTTGGAATTAAATTTGTTTTTCAACTAACTTGCACACTTGCAACTTAAAAAGTTGTTTTAATTTGCTTTAGCAACCCTATCCCCGCGAATGATCACACCACTCCGCGGATATCCTCGGGATACGTTTACTGCATATTTCGGAAATAAATTACAAATATTAAAAAAAAAACATATATTTATGCGTTTTTTTAACAAAAATAAGAAACAAGAAACTTAAATTACAATTGCCATCATATGCAAAAGGTGAATTTTAGTCTTAAATTTAGAAAGTATCAAATAGGGAAAAAATAACATGTATTCTAACAGCAACAATAAATAGTCGATTTGAAAATAGTCAATTGTACAAAAATGATAAAGTAATAAATAACATACTTTTCGTTCTAACAAGATCGTTACAACGTTATAACGTTACGTTGCGTTACAAGTTATCAGTTTGCGTTACAGTTAAAAAAGAAACATGAACTATATGCTAGAAAGTGTAGTATTACGCCAAAGAAAGTTGAGTTTAGATGAGAAAATGAAAATTTGTTTTATTTACCTTCATCATTTAGTGCTTTATTTCATTGGGTGGATCATTTAGAGATTGAGTGGAAATGGATATGAACTATTGTTTTATGATGATAGTGCGCACACAATATTCATTAAATTTTAAAGTTTGAAGATATGGTAGAAACATTTGTTCAAACTATTTAAACATTTTCGTATTTTAACGTAGTACCTATATTTGTCCAAATGTTGAATCCAAATGTTATTGTAAATGTATGTTTAAAAAAATATGATGAATAAAACAAAAAAAGGTAATTATAAAAGGAATTGATTGTAACTGTAGGGTGAACAGTTGAGCACCGCAGTGTTCATTGTTTTGATAAAGTAAACAAAAAAGACTAATAGGTAATATGTGAAATCTTATTTAAAAAAAGAATACTTTAGATCCTACTTTCTACTACTATTTCTGTTACTGATTCTATTACTAAATTTAATATCATCTAGGAATTGAAAGTACTCTATCCATCCTATGTTAGGTAGCACAGTTTAGGTGGTTTTGCTCGAACAATACTATTTATTAATATTTCTAACTTTTCGTAATATTCTAAAAAAATCCTAAACAAATAAATAATAGAAAGAGCATTCAATTAGTTATAGCAGTAAACATAGTGTTAGAAAAAAAACGGAAACGTTTAAAATGGATGAACAAGATTGTCTACTTCAATACATAAATGTAATAAGTACAGCGCGAATGGTACAATCAATAGCTGTAGCCTGAATGGTCTGTAGGTAAGCCAACATGAACTCTTCAGTGATGGTGAGTGAAACAAAAATGCATCAATTTCGTTTGCATTACTTCCGTACATACGAATCTATCCGTTTTCTGCAACATCTACTACGCATCAGCACCCATTTCCACCGGGTTGTCGTGCTGTGGCCACCTTCTCTCTCTCACTTGCTCACACACACACACACACACACACACACACACACACACACACACACACACACACACTTTCCTCTTTCGCTTAGGATACACAAGATGCGCAGAGGGACAACGTACGCACAGTTTAAATTTAAACTTTCGAGAAAATGGCAGGTGCCAGCTCGGTAGTTCTTCCCATCGTGCGTGTGTGTTTTTATGTGTGCATGCATACATACATATATATATATGTTTGCGTGTGTGTATGCGTTTATAAGATTTTAATAGGGCATTTTGTGAATGCGTGCGAAGTGTTTCGGCTGGAACGGCGGAAAAGGAAATGTCTCGAAGGAAGTGACCACGTAGGAACAGCAAGTGTGTTGGTAAAGGGAAGCGGGCTAAGGCACTTGCTAAAATGATGTCTCCTGGTAGTCGAAATGGCTATGGAGATGCTTCCTGTAATAGAAAGATGATAGAGATGATGCGTTGGAAAATCATTGGCCTGTGATCAATATTAAATTCGCAACGCTGCAATGATCATATTCATGGTTGCTAAACGCTGTTTCTAAATTACTCCTGTTCTTTTCGTTATGGTTTTGTTTTTTTTCTTCTAGTTTGTAATAAAATGTAAATAAAGCGCAGCAGCAGCAGAGCAAATCGACCTTGGGGAGGTCCTATTTTTATATTTCATTGGAAGAGTGTGCTCGAGAATCAATTATGCTTCCGCCTATTTTTCGATCGATTTTCTTAATTCATTCAACTGTCCAAGGAAACAGTTAAAAAAAAGCATGAAAACAAATATACGACTACCCAGCATACCCAAAACATCAGCGACACTAACCGTCCTTATCAATTGGTTAGGAAAAAAATATGTACCAAATAGACAAAAAAACTGTTCATACTCATCCCTCTTTAAAAGGGGAAGGGAGTTATGGTACTTTTTAATCAAATCAAATTCAAAAATCTTGCGAACCTTGCACGAAACTCCATTGCACCAAGTGCGCCCCATAGATGGCTGGACAGGAATTGCTCTTAAGCTGATCACTCCGCCTCCGAAATCACCTCAAATCATCACGACCAAGCGATGATTAACGCGCACTGAGAAATGTCCAACGCTTGGGAGAATAACGGGAGGGTGGTGCCATCAAAAATTGACCAAAAAGTGTGCGCTTAGAGTATACGCTGTGCACTGTTGTGCTGATAACCTACGGCGGAAACTGAAATGATTAACCCGTTAATCCAGTTTACCAAAACGGCGGGGCCAATAATGGCAGTTTAAATACACATTCACAAACCCGTCACTGACATGGGGCACGGGGCACTAGACACAGACCACAATGACGAGGACAACGACGATCGCTAAACGACAGATGGGCGTTCACTTTCGAGCGTATGAGAGACGAGTGACGGAGATTTTTTTGTTTTTCCTACCCATTGCCGTTTGCTCAATTCGGTGGCTCAGCTCGTTATTGTAACGTAAAGGTTTGATTCAAAACATTGTTCACATGAAGTGTGGGTAGTGCTTCAGCATGTAATAAATGCTCATTTGATACTATCGACATTCGGTAGTTTATTGTCCCATATTTAGTAAGTGGTGTCAGAGCCAGGTGTCGGGATCTGGCTTAATTCAAGCGGTAAAAGGAGTTGAAGCTGCCCCTATGCGTGTTGAGCAGGGGCAATAGAGAGGGTTCAATTGCTGCTTCCGACTCCGATCGGCTACGGAAGGCTCCGGATGGTTCCGACTCCGGGCGGAACTAGTGGTTCCGATTTTGCCGGAATCGGATCGGAGCGGTGGGTGAGCTCTAGACAGTACAAATTACTAAATTTCACCTTTAAACATCTAGCAAAAGCAGAAACACTGTCAAACTTCTTCAATTTCATTTAATTATCGCAAATGATTCTTGTCGTGTAAATCCACAATATATAATTGGTTAATGTATACTTAGGAGAAGGTAGGTAAAGACGGACACTGCGGGTAAGATGGACACTTCTCATAAATGCATGGAAAAATTATTTTTCGAATAATTCAACAATGATCTGTAACTTGCAGTTACATTGCATGTAACTGTGCAAAAACCTGGCGAAAGAACGAGAATGAAAGCAATAAAAAATCCTGTTTTATTAAATGTAAAATTTATTTTACTTCCTATATCAATTGGTGATGAATATATTTCATCAAACACCTTAACAAGGGTATTTCAAAAATATAAACCTTTTAGGGTTTATATATTTTTTTTTGACTACTTCCCTGGGAAGTTGATCCGGCTGTTAGAGGCCACCATGAACGGGGTGCAGTGCAAGGTGAGAGTGTCGAACTTGACGTTGGAATCGTTCGAATCTCACAGGAGTCTGAGGCAAGGTGACGGACTCTAATGCCTGCTCTACAACATCGCCCTGGAAGGTGTCATTCGAAGCGCGGGGCTAGAAAACGACATCCTTGGAACGATCCTCTACCGGTCTGTCCAGTTTCTTGGCTTCGCGGATGACATCGACATCATCGGCAGGACAACAGCGAAGGTGTGTGAGGCGTACACCCGACTCAAACGCGAAGCAGCAAGAATTGGATTGAGAATCTATACGACGAAGACGAAGTACCTGCTTGCCGGTGACTCAGACCATCAGGGAAGCAGTGTATTAGTTGACTGCGACAGTCTCGAGGTAGTAAAGGAGTTTTGCTATCTCGGAACGGTTGTTACTTTGGACAACGACATCAGCAGCGAAATCCGGAGATGCATTGTCCAGAGGAATCGTGCATACTATGGGCTTCACCGACTGTTGAGTTCCAGAAGACTTCAAGCCCGCACGAAATGTGATATATATTGCACTTTGAATCGCCCGGTGGTCCTCTACGGACACGAGTCCTGAACTATCCGAGCAGAGGATGCAAACGCTCTGGGCGTGTTTGAGCCACGTATCCTCCGGATCATCTTTGGCGGTGCGTTCGAGCATGGAGCGTGGAGGAGAAGGATGAACCACGAGCTTGCTGAACTGTACGGCGAATCGAGCATCCTGACGGTGGCGAAGGCTGGCAGGATACGATGGCTGGGGCATGCGCAGGGCGCAGGGGAGCACAGCGAACTCGATGGCAGGTGAAGCGACACCTGTCGGAGATCGGGTGTCTACATGGATGGGAGGCTGCAGCCAGGGACCGAGCATCCTGGAGAATTGTTGTGGACCGGGCCTTGTCACACCGACGTGCTCTATCGTGAGCAGGCCAACAAAAGAGAGAGAGAAAGAGAGAGAGAAACACCGGTCAAAATAGCAGTTATGTGTTATGCTATTACTCGCTCGACGCTGATGAGACACTTCGCGAAACCCAATATCTTGCCAAGAGTTGGACAACTTTAATCAACAAAAAGAGGGATAACTGATATGAAATCGTTCAGGAATAGATGAGAGATACTATGGGATTAGATATATCAAAAAGTTCAATCTTCAAGAGGCGCTTACAATTCCTAAATGAACGGCTGAATGAAACGCCGTTGCATTTGGCATACAATTGGTTTATGTACGTACCAGGGCATGGTAATCAATGGAATAAACACTGTCCAAATCTAACGAAACCCTCTTAGTTGCGTTCGAGAGGAAGTTGCTCCGAAGGATACTTGGCCCCGTATGTATGGAAGGACAATGGAGAAGCCGCTATAATGATGAGCTATACGAGATGTACGGCTCTGTCGTACAGCGTATCAGCTCGCCAGGCTCCGGTGGGCTGGCCATGTTATACGTATCGAAACACCAAGGACAGAGGAGGCGTGCTAGACCTAAATTGAGTTGGCAACATGGCTTGGAGGCGTCCGCCATTAAGGCCGGGATAACGGATTGACAGACGAAGGCGCGAGACCGGGAGCGGTTTCGTACAGTCCTGAGGCAGGCCAAGAACGCAAAACGGCTGTAGCGTCGGATAAGTAAGTAAGTATCTTCTCGTTAGATGTTAAACACGATTGAAATCCTTCAATATCCTTACATCGATCGTTATACAGTAAATACATAGATACTTTGTACGGTTGGTTAATACAGATTTGATCCTTGAATGGCTATGTTTATTCTATAAGTTTATTTTTTATAACCTACTAAGCTATAATTATTAATGTTTGAATACAAAATAATGTTAAGCTTAGCATGGTAGATGGAAGTTGATGAATTGTATTCACGCAACACATTTACGTTTAGTTTATTTTCGATAATGTCCACCACTAAAGCGCATCTTTTTTCTTCGTTTTATTGCGTTTTTAGATAAGGCGTACATTGGTGCGATGCAAAAAGGATTAAAGAAAAAAAAACATCGAAAAAAAGAGAAACCGTCCACTTACCACCATACAGGTAGTCTAGCCCCAGGCCGGCCAATCCTCAGTTTGTTTAGCAAACGAGCGAGCTAGAGCATAATGGAATGGCATGGCATGGCATTGGTTTCTCATGCCGCCATCGTGGTCGATCGACGCTGGCTGCCGCTGTCGCTGCCGTTGCTGATGGACGCTGGAAGGTTCTTCGTTTACTCACGGCAAACAGTTTGCATTTACGACGCCGTAATGCCGTGAATGGGTTCTTTTTCCTCCGTTTGGTCCGCGTGGCCAACCGTCTGTGACAAATGGTACACGCGCACGCTTGCGCGCGCGCAAAAAAATGAGGTAGGATGGAAATAAATAAATAAATAAATAAACAGCATTACGGCGAGCAACGATTTTTGAAGCAAAAAAAAAAAGAAGAAGCAAAAAATACCGAAAGAAAGCAAATAGGCTCGTGTTCTTACCCTGCGCTATTGCACGCTTTTCCTACTACCGCGCGAAGATTCGACGTTCCCACCCCGACGAGACACCCGGTTCTAAGCAGGAAGAAGAAGAAGAATAAAAACACACACAGGCAATCCTGGCTGGCCTGTTTAGTGGAAAGACCAACTACCCCCCCCCCTCCTTCCCTTCCACTCCGTCAGCAGCTTGTTGACACGTTCGAGTTCGAACATGCGCAGCCACAGGAATCAATGGAACGATTATTCAGTGGATCGTGAGCGGGGCGGTCCGGACACAGACCCCTCGGCTGTGGGACACAATATGTGTGTGGATTGGATGCAGATGGCGATAGGCAAGCAGAACGACCCCGAACACATCCCCCTATCGGCTGATAACAGGACCGTAGTGCGAGTGAAGCGATCGATTCAACAAATTTGGACGAGCTCCAGAATTCCACCCCTCCCCCCCTCCTCCCCCTCCCTCCCTTCGCATCCCTTTTCGTAGTGCGCTGGTAGTGGTGAGCAATGCAGTGCGCCGTGCTGAGATGTGGGTTAGTGGAGATTGATCGATCGATTGATGCTGGAAGGACGGGTGCTCCCACCAACGGACTCTGATACCTTTTTCCAGAAGGCAGGATCGACCGGGGGCCGGATTGCTTACATTTGCGTAAATGAGTGTATATGTGTGTGTGTGTGTGTGTGTGTATGTTGTGTGCGCGTGATCGTTAAATGTCTACCTTTTTCACTCCACTCCGTGGATGGGAGTTGGTGGGACGGTTCATTGCAGCAAAGCCGGATGATATTTGCACGTTCGCATCGCCAAAAAGAGCAAACATACCGTGGTGGAATATTTATAGAATTTCTCGAACCGACACCGATGACGGGTACACGGCAGCAGTCGCGCTTCCGCACCGACAGCTCATTTGCGGCGCATGGCGAGGCGAGGCGTTGTATAACGCGTGTAGGTGATGTTTCCAGTCTAAGAAGCTCCCGATGCGCGATAAGTTCGCGGGGTTGGTTGTGTGCCTGCTCTCGCTAATTGCTGGTGACGCCGTGCTTCCGGTGTGCTCCGGTAAGCCCGTCCGAGCGTCCAACGGTCCGGGAGAGCAATTGGCTTTACGTAATACGGGGAACACATGAGTGCCGACCGCAGTCGTCGCTTATCGCTTTTCCGTTTTTGCTTTTTGCTACTGCTGCTGCCACCATCACACCACACCACGTCGTTGCACACCATCGCATTCCATCCGCCCCCTCCCGTCCCACGGTCGGCTCCAAACCGGCATGGAGATGGGCCGCGTCCGCGCAGTCTATCAATGAGCTGTCAGGTTGGCATATTGACCCGCGGCATCAAGTGCCGCGCTGGCTGGCTGTGCGCTTCTATCCATTCCATTCCACAGGGCCATGCTGGTTTGTCAACGCGCAATCCTCCAATGCCACATTATCCGCACCGCCCGACGACGCCCACCACCGTGCGGCTCGACAGGCACGGCAGAATGAGCGGCGTCAGCGTTGCGCATTGGTACTACCACCACAAACAAAGCACGGGGCGCGTTCCCGGCGCGTACTTCTTCTATCAAATCGATCGATTGCTGGGCGTGCAATTGGCAGTAGCAACACCACAATCGCATTAAATGTGCGCGCGTCGCCTACTTGGATTCGTAGGACTAGAGAGAGCGAGAGCGAGAGAGCGTGCAATGGTGTACGAAAATAGCACCTACTTCGATATTGTTTTTCCTGCCAGGTTTGTTTGCCAAACTCGAGGCACGTTGACACGACACCCCCTTCCTAGCCAGGCAAATCGTCGTTCTCCTGGAGGCCAAGGTACCTGTCCTGCGCCAGGGAGTTTGAGAAGAGCAATGAAAATAATAATATCTTTCACGAATCCCGGACACTCGGATAGATTCTTGTGCAGCAGCATGATGATGATGACACACGGCGAACGGCGAACTTCTCGACTGTTCTTCCGGTTTTGCAGCCAACCAAAATTGTCGCGCTCTGCCGGACGTAGGGAAAATATCTTATCAAATGCTTGCAGTAAACCAAGCGTTCGCGACGCAATTTTGAGACAGCGAAAAATAGTGCCCCGAATGTTTACCAACGCTTTCGATCGCTCGCTTCCTCCCCAACCCCTCGTTCTTCTCGTCACCGATTACTACGATGGACGATCCACTGCCATCTCCTTTCCATCCACATACCCAGGGCGCAGACTTGCAAGACTTGCAAGTAAAGTGTGTTTGCGTATTTGTGCTGTACGACTAGAGTCGATCTCTTGGCCCCTTGCCGGTAGATGTTAGTGTGTGTGTGTCAGTGAATGTTGGGGAAAAAATGTTAATGAAATTGAGTAATTTCTATTTATAGATTACTCCCACTCTTACCTGCTCCCCATCCCTCGATCGGCCACTTTTCCCGGCCTAGTCTACTCTAAATATACAAACCACTACCGCACTGCTGCCGCCAGGACGGGATTTCCTCCGCACGCCAGTATTGGCTGGTACGGCATGGCCGTTTGGTTATTAGCTGCTGTTGCTATTGTTGTTGTTGTTGTTAGCTTCTGCTACTGCATTGCTGACGTCGGATGGGCAATGAAGCTGTGAAAAATGGTTGACACCGCATCTTTCTCTCTCTCTCTCTCTCTGTCTCTGCAACGATTGTAACGGGATGGCTGTAAGCTATTAGGCACCCTACCACTACCACGTTGACGCACGTTGTTCTACCCACCTATATGTGAGCAACCTCATCGGCCATTCACAGCTTTCACACTGGACTGGTGTGACCTGGTGTGATTTGCCCATCGCACACTGCTACTAGCTAGACTGCTGCCGCATACTGCGTTCTAGATACATCTCATGATGGCATTTTGATGCTGGCTCATTAGCTGAAAAGGGGAATGTGCATCTCAGTGCACAGTGCACGCGAGCGCCTGCGCCCATTTGTACGCGCCCCATAAGGCGTGCCCAGGCTGTGGTCGCCCGCTCTAGATATCTATCATCAATTACGCTCCCGCCGTGCAATGGCCCAACGCAAGCTAACCAGACGCCAGATTGGAGGCGCCATGAAAGAAGCTACCATCGCGGCTCGCTTCAGCTCGCTCGCTACTTGGCAGTATGGGGAGCGGGGAGTTTTATCTGTGTACGCCTAACGATCGCCGTACGCGGTTCGAATTTTGGACTATTTATGTCATTCGTTACGTTGGCGGCGCGAAGCAGCATACGGCAAAATTCCAAAACACGTCCTCGATAGGTCGATGCGAGTTCAACTTGGCACTTGGCAGTCAGTGTATTAAACATTTCCCTGCGGAATGTCATCTGGATTAGTGGAGACTACGTACTGAAAAAAAAAAATCATCCGTCAATACGATTTAGCCAGGCGGCATCGAACCCGCGTCCGGTAGAAACATGCCACCGAGCACCGAGCTGGGCACGATGATCTTGTGCTGTACGATTTTGCGCGCTGGAGAGTGGCGGACTAGCATCGCGTGCCGCAGACACACAGACACATGCACCGCGGCGGATGTTGCGGTTTTGCACCATTTGCAAAATTGCACTCTAGCGCGTTACGCGTTACGCTTCGTGTGCAGCAGGGTTGAAGGCTGACGATGATGATGATGGTGGTGATGTTGGTGATATTCTGAGTGTGTACATCCATTTGCGACCGGAAGTGAGTGATCGTCATCCAAGTGAGCTAGTCGACGACGACTAGTCGTGTCTTGCAGATGGTAAATGGAACGATGAAACTTGTATGATTTAACTAGTTTTATATGTTTGCAGTTTGTTTTACATAGTACAAAAACACACGATACCTGGTAAAAGTTCAACAAGAATAGGTGACCAGTATACTTGGTACGGCATTTGGCGCCATTTCTCGAATACCTGCTGGGAATCCTACGACGAAATATTAGTAAAACCGTGTCAGGTCGCCGTACTAGCAGTATTGGTTAATTATAAATAGTTGGTGCAAAAGTCCGCTACCTTGCCGTAGCTGTACTGCTTCTCCTCTCTGCAGTTGCAAACACATGTCTTATTTCAAGCACGTTTATCAAAACCTACTACGATACCCGATAGGACAAGGAAACACTATTGTTAGTAGAGATGGACTCCGGATGGATTGGGAATAACTTAGGACGACACCATTCTGCCTTATTTTGACTCCGGACGGGCTTGCTTTCGCCATCATCATCATCATCGTCATCATCGTCATTGCCGTCGTGGTGTGTGTTAGTGTTGGCGCTATTAAATTAACGATCTACTAAAAATACGACCAATGCAAAAGATCACGCTGGTCAGTGACGTACACGAGTCACTCTCTCCATCTCTCTCTCTCTCATCCTCATCCAATTCGATGGAGCCGCCTGGTTGCTGAAAATTTCTTTCCTTTTATTTATTATTTTTTTCAAAAAGGGAAAAAACTACACACAGAGGCTTTAAATTGGTCTTTATGTTATTATTATAAACAGTATATAGATAATAATTACAGTGTTGTGTTTCTATTTCATAAACCATAGAAATAATACAATACATATATACAGACATGTACAAAAAGCTTTAAATGGTTGTTATTACCGAGTAGCAAAACTGATCCTCATACGCGATCGCGTAGTTTGCAGTGAAATCAAGCGGCTTACGTTCGCGTTCAGTGCATGGCGAAGCGATACTTAAACGTAAATTGGTGTGCAAGTGGTGATTAGTTTACCCGTTCCACCCGGATTGCCACAGTGGAGCGATGGGGGGCGGGGGAATTGGGTCGGTTATTTTGTTTCTCCTTCAAGAGCATCATTTATCAATGAAAAAATGTGTTTGCTGTTTGGTTGTTTTCTTTTTTTAAGCTGTGAGGAAACGGCTAATACACATGACACACACACGTATATTCTGTTGTTTTAGTACAATGGTTCTAATGGTTTGTTTGCTATTGGGTTGTTTCGTTCCTATCGGACAATTTTGGCTACAGAGAAATAAACGACTACCGGCTGGTAGATGGCGGACATTTATGTTTAAATACTATTTAAAATTGTATCTGCTTTCATTGGAACATTGAGAACACCACACCCCGTTTGGCCAGATAGCTTGTGATAGCTAGACAATCATTCATTAGTCGGTATAACTTCGGTTTCTCCGTTTGGCCGGATCCTGGTTTGCTCCTCACGCGTGTGTTGTGTGCTTTATGGTTCTTTGTGTGATCGGATCTGCTGCTTGTTCGCACCATTTACTCAGACAGCACCTATTACACACAGTTAATACAGAGCCTGTATGCGGTTTGTGATAGTATAATATTCATCTCGCCATCTCTCTTTCTCTCTAATTGTATCAACATCATAACAGTGCGCACGCATCGTAAATAGTAGCAATATATAGTAAATATCTTAGTTCATTGGTGTTGTCTGATGGATGAAAACATTATTACATTTAGGCTCGCCACAAAATGGGGTTTTATATACTCTCTGCTACTCACATCCTGCACACCCACAAATGACTAACGAAAATAAGCTATCGACCGTTCGAAATCACCTCACCCCAGTCGCTATAACATGAAAATCGGTTTTGTTATACCACTTCAACATACACACACACACACCCACTCCACTATAGCTCAGGTATGTAAGTATTACAATTGCATTTTAGGCAAAATTACACAGTTACACAGGTAAGTGGTAAGTGGTTTTGTTTTGGTTTTCCGCGCTTTTGCTCAGTAACAACATAAAAAAAAGTTAATACATTGCAAATACAGCACACGATTTTCCATTGGGTTTGGTATTTAGTTGCGGTGTGTTTGTGTGTGTGTGCGTGTTTTTTTAGTTTAGTTTTCTATTCTCTTTTGTTTTTTATTTTGTCCAATTAGTCGGTTTTAGAATATATGGTTTCAACCAATACGCTTCACTTGTTCACGCCATCTCCTTTCCCTTATCCTATCTACCCACCCATCTGTTCTGTTTTGTTGGCTTAGTTTTATACACACATTTTGTTTTGTTTTTCGATTTCGATTCTTTTCCCCTATACAGTTTACACCTTGTGCACCCCCTTTTGCTAAGAACAATGCTAAATATAGTTTCTCATTGTAAAAGTCTTCTTCGTTACCAAGTTTGATTCATCGATCATTTTGTTGCTTAGTGAGTTTACATGTTGATGATAGATTCCATTTATGTTGTTGTGTGTGTGTGTGTGTGCTTTTTGTTGCGTTTATTTTCAATTTGAAAGTTTATACTTTAACACTACCAACCAAAGGGACCTTTGTTTTGTTTTGCACAATTCAGTTCTGATTCATTATTTGCTTTGTATTTGCTTCACATCATTTCAATGGATTTGCCTTGCTTGTAGCACTGCTGTACGAATTTTATTCGCCTCGCTCCCTACATGGTAGTGTATGCAGTGTATCAGTCCTTTGCAACTATTTCGACATCCTTTCCTTTCATCAACAACGTATTTGGCGTATCTTCTCTTGCATCCATCATGCAAAAGGATGTTGATCCTCTCGGCACACGATCATACGATCTCCTCATTTAAATCAGTCTGAATTGTGCGATTGAATGTTTAGCAACATTGGGTGTGTGTGTGTGCTTTTTTTGTAACTTTCATTCATTTATTCAGTTCAATCATTCCCTATCAGGTATCTTGAGGTGGTCGCGAATTGCCCTGCTGTTTCATCCTCTCCCATAGTGCATCGCAATCGCAAAGTGTTTGAGATTATCATCATCTTATCTAACGTTCGGTTACGACACTCATACTAATTGCTTCGTCACAATGCGTTTCAATAAAGGCCCACAATTTCGTCTTCTTTTTTTCATCTACTGCCAAAAACAAAACAATACAACAGCGGAAGGATGTGGAGGACAGTCGAAAACAAGTAGGATCCGCGGGATGAGAAGGGTATCGACAGGTAGAAGGTAGAAATCAAAATACAAAACCATAACCACAACGATGGTCTAAACGATAATCAATGCTGTTATCAGGCGAAATAAAGGGAACGTAGGAGGAAGCGACGGTGAAATGGTGGGGTGTATGAATGACCAACCAACCCAGCCAACAAAACCGCAACCGCGCACCGTTTGCATTTTCTTTTCTTTCCACAGCAAACACCGAGCGGTCGTTGTACGTACACACTCGGAATGAATTTGTGCATCTTGTGTTGTTCGATTGTTATGATTCGATTTGTTAGCTAAATAATTTATTTTCTCTTTCTCTTCCTCATTCTCTCTTTCTCTTTTTCTCATTCTCTCGCTATTGTTCTTATTATATATTACAATCGCGTTCATTACCTTCCAACAAGCAACGAAGCGCTTCACCCTAGCCGACCTTAGGCGCATTGCGCGGATGCGCGCGTGTTACGCGGCGGGATTGTGTCTGTATGTGTGTGTGTGTGTATATATGGGTGTGTTTAATGCTTTTTACAAGTTATGCTAAGGCTCCTTCGATCCTTTCCTCTCTTAATGTTTTAAAGCGTCATGGGATTTCCTTTCTGCTGCACGCGCGCGCGCGCACTTCCTCTCCCCTTCCTCCCTTCTACTTTCATAGGGCGTTTGTGTGCGGTTTTTTGGGGCACACCCGATCCTTCCAGCTTAGCCGATACATACAAATACATATACACATCCTTGTTTCATGCTCTCCTCACTACATGCACAAATAGGTCGACAGGCAGAAATGCTTAACATATGCATATGAAATAATAACTTTAATATGCTTCCTCTGCTTAATCGTATATAAACATATAGTATAAGACACGTACTATCTCTCCTGTTCGTGCCACACACACTTTACACTCGCGCGCGCGCGCGCGCACGAGAAGGGAAAAGGGTGAAGCGCACCTATACACGCGTTCTTTCCCAAAAGCCATTACGCTTTTGTTACAATTTGTATGGTTTTGCTGTATAAAATACCACTTGGAAGTTACAAATAAGCAAATAAAACAACAACTATCCAACAACAGCCGCAACCCGCAGCGTTTCCAGTTCGCATGACATACATATATGTGTTTGTGTGTGTGTGTTTATATATTTATATAAGGATCAACGATTTATTGACATTAAATGATCGAAGATTGGCTTCTGTTTCGAGATTAAAATAATAATAATAATAATAATAATAATAATAATCGTAATAATATAATAATAATAATATTAATAATAATAATAATAAAATAATAATGATGATAATAATAATAATTAAAAACGAAAAACATATCAACACGGCAAAACGTGCACGACAAGCGCGCACACATTTCGCTTTCCTACCATCATAATTCATTACTTACATCTGACATTCGACATCATTACTTTCAGCACTTGTTTTGGGCCGATTTTCTTGCACTGCTGTATGTAATTTCCCGTAATTTTATCTTGACCGGTTGTTGACGCATTTTCCAAATCAATTTTTTTTTTGCATATACTTCTGTCCCGCATCTTCTTCCCAATCGAGGGGGGGCGCATAATCGGCGCTCATCGACAAACACACCTGTGTTTGGCTTGTGTTTAGTAGTTAGGTTAATAGCGTTACTATTCATCTTCGCATCTCCTTGTTTTAATCTTGCGCTCTTGTTTAATTCGTTTTCACTTTTTATCCTTCTCTTTTTTTTACAACACTATAATGCACGACTAGATAATACTGGAAATTAAATCCTACTCGAAATCTTGAGTTCGCTTGCTTTGTTTTATCGGTTTTGTTTTTTCACCTTTCACCTTTGCTTGTCTTCTTTTCGTTCTTTTCTGTTTTGTTCGCTTCCCTGCTCCAGCCGGATCGCGTTCGAGTTTGTGTGCTGTGCGTGTGAAGTAGTAGGAGGATAGATTTGGGGGATTACGGTGGTAATAGAGGGTGTTAGAATGGTATAGCAACAGGATACTACAGCTAGATCGTGCGTGCAACCGTGGAATGATGGATGGAGAATTGTACGTGGTTATTAAACGCTATTGAAATAAGTTAAAGTTCGTCCAAAAGGTCCAACAGGAGCAATGGGTGTTTTGGAAACGAGTTACATACACTAAGCGCTTGAAGTAGATGTGCTCCGTCAAATGAATTCGTTTGTTTTGGCGATTATCCAACAAAAGCTATCCGATGCATGCAACAGGCAACGGTACATCGGCATCTAACAAATCGAGGGCATCCGGTCGTCGGTGTGGACACATTTCTATTCACCATCGTCAAAACAACCCAAAGGATCAAATTTGTATATTTACACACTGTGTAAAAAAAATGCGCTCTAGCAGTGTTTGTGTGCTGACTGGTGATCTGTGATCGAGTGTCCCCCCACACCCTAAGAAAAAGGGAGGGGAAGCAGGAAACTTTATGAATGAATTTTATTTTTAAATTTTCATCTGCCCTTTGCCACCCGGACTGGGTGGATTTTCCGACACAAACTCTCTCTCTCACACACACACGTTTGCTTGAAGCGCAGAGATAGAAACGGACACTGTGGCGCACAACATTTCACAACACACCATTTGCGCACGTACTGCCGAAACTCGTCCCACACATTGCATTGGCACTGAGATAGGGTGGCAGCACTCTGGTGGTGCCGGATTTGTGGCAGAGAGAAATCGGTCAAATTCCTATTAAAAAATGGACGTAATCACGTTCTAGGCGTGCTGAGGCCGCGAAGAAACCCGAAGAAAACAAAAACCCAAAATACCGGAGGATTTGCACTATTCCCGGGTCCCGCGTCGCGATCCTACCGATGACGCACGTGGCAGGGGGAGAAGGTTTAAGCGATGAACCTGTTGGCGGTTTGGCGCAAAACCGTCACCCGTTCGTTTGCTTACGTTTACGTACGTTCTAGACGATCATGATGATGATCCTCACGAAAGCAGAACAACGGCGTAGCATGTGATCCATTTCGCAAAGAACAAACAAAAACAGGCTGAACGCGATGGAAAACACGCGGAAACGATCGCGCGCGCGCACCCACACACGGCAATGCTGCGTGTTTGGCTAGCAATAACAAAAAAAAAGATCATAATAATATTGACGATGCATTTTGGCGGGAACGAAACGTGTGTACATGCACTGTAACAATGCACAGGGTACGGCAAGGATACTTGTTTGATGGCATTCTTTGCTGACGCTGTACAGGGCCTGCTGTTGTTGGTGTTCGGTTGCCTGGGTTGCGCTGAGAGATCCGCTTCCCTTTAGCCCCGGATGGGTACAGTAAAGAAACACAGGGACAATATTAGTTTCTAGGAAATATGAGTCTCGATTTCGAAACAGAGATCCTTAAAGGGAGGAAAAGAACGAAAACATACACAACACGCACACGCACACAAAGTGCGGTATGGTGGTTTTCTCTGTCTGGCACAGAACAAAAAAATGCAACAACATATTCCACCAGTTCATACGCACAAACACACACATACACGCGTATACGTGTGTCCGGGAAGGCAGGAATATGAGATGCTGCAAAGAATTTTCCCGGTACTGGGCAGATGAGAGAAATCGTTCTCGTGCTTTGATGCCCGCATCGTTCCCGCTTTGTTTAACAGATGGTACACGCACATCCCGCCGGGGGCGCGTCGGATCGGAATTTGGTCGAGTTTGCTTTGCGCTCTTCGCCTCGGTCGGATACACCGGTCCGATGATCAGGTATTGGAACAACGAATCCTCAAACGCATTGCCACACGTTGCTAGAGCATGGCACAATAATGGTGTGCTGGTTGCCCTCTCCGGCAGTCCCTTTGCCCTTGGTGATTGGAATCAATATGCTAGCCATTGATGAAACATTTGGCTTTTGGTGCGGATTTTTTTCCTCTTCAATGCTAAGGCATGCACGCATACATCATAAAGGAGCAGGAAAAGGAGCAGGAGAAGATTGAATGCTTCATTTCTTTCGCTTCCTCGAAAGGCAAATTAAAGGCTCAACACCATTTAGAAAGCGCAGGGCCTTGACGACATGTGCCCGGGACAGATTAGAGCCAAGCTGGACCAGACTGCCAGACGTGCCATTCCAAGCGAGATGTACGATCCCAGTGGAGATGAGATGATCTCCAACTTCCTGCTCCTTCGTTCCTGGCCAGGTGTCGAACATGATGAATGGAAACTAACTAACGCATATGCTGTTGTTGTTGTTGTTGTTGTTTAAAACCAATTTACAATACCACGCGTACATATCATTCTACTCGCAAAGGAATGATCCAGTTTGATCATTTTGCATCTTTGTTTAAACAAAAAATGAATGAGTTAAGAACGTGAGTAGGGAGAGGGTTTGAGGATGGAAGGGATTGTTGTTGGCTACAAAAACACACAAACTCGAACGTTGAATATGACATACGATCTTCAGAGTAGCCTCCTGGAACGGAAGCACATTCCTGCATAACAGGGTCCAACGGTAGAAGTGGTAGTAGCTACAAAGCACTAACGGGAATCAGAAAGAGGACGGTGTGTTGCGGGGTAAGGATAAATGGATGAATGGACAACGTTTGAATGTATGCTCATTCTACAGGTGCAACATCATCATGATCATCGACGAATCGTCATCGGTGTCGTCATCGCTATCATCGACGATCGCATCCCGAGCGCACCCACAGTTACTGCTGTACTCGTCATCACCGTCCATTTCGTCACTGCCAGAGTGCTTGGTATGATCGCCGCGCGACCAACAGTCCCACCACCGTCAGTAGGTATCGTTGCTGGAATCGAGTAACCGCTTCTCGGGCGTGGTTAGGTCGGTGGATGTACCCGAGTGATGCTGGTGGTGCAGATGGTGGCGCAAATGGTGGTGCAAATGTTGCAGTGGCGAGTCACCATCGGCCGGATCGCCCTTCACCCTTGATTCGTGCTCTTCTAGACTGCCCACACTCACTCCGCCTCCGTTGCCCCCACCACTAGCAAACATGGAACCGTTGAGGATGCCGCCGGCTCCGCTCAGTGCGCTTCCCGGTGGGAAGCTGGCCGAAGGAGCGGCGGGATGCTGCGTGCAGCGGCAACCGTGGCGGGAATGTTTGGCGTAACAGCGGGCACAGATGGCCACGCAGCCGCGCATCGGCCAGTAGCACCAGAGACAGGGCAATGCCACCGAGAGTGCCCCCAGACAGCCCCAGCGGGTTGTACGCTTGTGCGGCACACAGGAACAGGGATCGTCGGCACACGACACGGTCTCCGTCTCAATGGTACCGTCGGGACCTACCACTTCCCGCTCGAACTCGTGCTCCTTCGAGCAGTGGTAGTAGAGTGCCTTTACGCAGCACAGACAGGACGCGTAGTCGATGATTGTTTCCGCACTGCACAGGCAGCTTTTGTCGCAGAGCCAGTGCGACGGCAGTGGTCGCGGTTTTTGACACTCCTCACAGCGGCAGCGCCGACAGCGTGGACATGTGATCGACCCAATGCCTATCAGACCGTCGGAACCGGCTGCCCCGACCGTGCCGAGGGTACCGGGCGCGCCACCACCCACCGTCGCCACCGCCGATCGGCCATGGTGCCGATGATGATGGTGATGGTGGTGCTGCAGCTCCAGCTCCAGCAGCTCGTGCCGGTCGGAGCTATCCTTCTTCTTCGTCGGCTGTTTGGTAATGATACTTGGATTGCGCGCAATTCCGCCAGCATTCGTCAACGATTGGCCGCTACCGGTGATCGTTGACGTGACGTCTTGTCGGCCCTCGGTACTCTTGATCGCACGGATAATGGAGTCACTGTTGCCACCGACGCCAGTGATGGGCGATCGTGACCGATCGTGCGTTGGCCGTGGCTGTCCCGTAATGACCGTCACTACGGCTCCTTCGCCAGAGAGCAGTGACAGGTTTCGAAGCTGTTGCGCACCCGGCGCCAGCCCGGTCAGGGCTCCCGTCGATGGAATGTTGGCACCACCAGCTGCTGCCCCATTGCCCCGGCCAAACGGCGTATCGACGTACTCGTTTGCAAGTCGTTCGTTCTCTGGCCTGGGCGCGGCCAGCGTCACCGGGGTCGTTGGGTTGGAGGAAGTGTTGGAGGCGACTCCGCCTACGATCGGTTGATCGACGGGGAGTAGTAGTACCGGTGGCGTGCCGGTGGTGGTAGTGGCACCGGTGGCCATCGATTCGGATGCCCCTAGCGGAGGAATACTTGTTAGGTGCGGATGCGGATGCAACGGTGGACTGGTGGCTGGACTGAGGCGACGGCGGGCAAAGGTGCTTCCGTGGCCGATGCTCCCGGCCGGTGACGTTGGTCGCTGGTGCGGCGGCAGAGGCGGTGGGGGAGGTGTCGTCGATCGTGTGTGCAGTGGTACCAGGGGTGCAATCTGTGGCCTCAGGAGTGCCGCCGTCGACGAGCTCGACGATACGGAGGACAACGTGGAAGAGTTGCTGCCGATGCTTCGATTGCTCTGCTGATGCGGATGATTATGATGATGATGATGATGGGGAGGAATTGGTTGAGGGGGAGGATGACTACTGCCACTTCTACTGCTGCTACTATGACTACTACTATTATTATTATTTAGATTACTATTACTCCTACTGCTAGTACTACTGCTGCTGGTACTATTACTAGTGTTACTAGTGCTACTATTACTTCTACTACTGCTAGCGTTGCTTCTTATTAGGCTAGCACTGTTAAAATTACTGCCGGCGGTCGTACCCGGGCTCGTATGATTATGAGGATTATTATTCATAAAAATAGTATTATTATTACTATTACTACTACTACTACTACTATTATTATTATTATTGTTGTTGTTGTTGTTGTTATTACTTATATTATTGTTGCTGTTGCTGCTGATATTATTACACGCTAGGTTGCTGCTGTTGTCGTTGCCGTTGCTTAAATTACTACTACCTAAGATGCTGCCGCTTCCGCCGATCAGGTGTCGCGGTTTTGGTGACAGTTGCGGTGGTGGTGTCGGTGCTGTCGAGGCGGGTTGCTGCTGTTGATGATGATGGCTGCTGCCCCCATTGCCGGTTGCCCCGTTGCCAACCATCATCCTGCCGATCATCGCCGTCGGGTTCGGGTTCGGCGAAGCAGAGCTGATGATGGCCGACGGCGAAGAGTTTGGATCTGGCGCCCGAGGGCGATGGACGCGGGGCAACGATTTCGGGGGCCTTGGGGGCGCCAAACTAGTGCCGCCATTACGCCGATCCATGAAGACACCAACCCGCGATTGGTCGCGATCCTCTTTTTGCCGTGTGTGTGTGTGAGTTTGTCGCTGCTTGGACAGGCACAGCAAGCGTTTCAGCAATCGCTGATCGTTCTATGCTTTACGATGGCTTAGCTCCCAGTAGTTGGCACCGGTATCGGGATGCTGCAAGGATGGCGCCGTACGTTCGTAATGTTGTTCTTCTCGCCCTGCTCGTCGATACTTTCGTTCGTCGTCTGCTTATCAATGCGTTTCCCTTCGTTATGCTGCTTTGATAGCAAAAAGAACGATGCTGTTGCACGCTGTGAAACGCCTCCACGTGGCGGATAAGTTTTCGTTTTGTCGTCTGCTTCTGCTTCGTCTTCATCAGCCGAAGATCATCAAAATCCGTCGTCATCGTTTTGTTAATCGCCTTCTGGAGCCAAACACCCGAAAGCAATGTTGTGATCGTTGTCCCGATGATGAAAGGCCAAAGGTCGGCAAGTGATCATATGTGAGAAGAAAAAACAAGAAGAGAAAAAAAACATATAATTATACGATGTTTATCATTTGTGCGCCATTTTGAAAGAGATCAAAATTATATTGTTTTGAGCCAATTTTATCAAGATAATATAAAACTATTAACTTATTTAACTTGTTGTTTTCACATTTCAAAAGCAAACAAATAGACAACTCTTTATGTTATGGTTCCAGTTGCTAAGCGAATGTAGACAAGGCAGAAACATACATATGCCTTCAATAAACGTGCAGTTCTGTTCAGTTCAGTTGAAAAGAAACGAATTGCCCATCAACAGAAGAAAAACACCCACACTCATTCACATTGAGCAAATTCGTCGATCAATTACGATCCTTCTCGGTTTCATTTGACACAACTGCCAGAATGGACCTATTTCGTACTATTCACTGGGATCCAAACAGATCCCAGCCTCGATCAATAACCAATTAGAATGAATTGATTGAGTTGCCAGATGAATTGAGCAAAATTGTCCGTTTCAATATACGTTATACGTGATCGTGCCAACCCTCCATGCTCAGCAAACGCTCAACGCAATCAATACGCGTTTAATACATTCACGCTTACATTTACACATGTGTGCACATGTGTGTTTAAAGCAGGTACAACAGAACGAGGAATCCAAACATTGAGCCAAATTCTCAACCACATTAATCATTATCCGCGAGAGTATCAGCATTCCAAGAGCGAACGTCCATACTTGCAGTAATCATACTTCGGAAAGCACCGCATACCGAAATTGTTATGGGTTGTTGTTTAATATTTTGCTCTTTACATGGCTTTCTATCATTCATTCGTTGTTTTGCTCGTACTCTTTGCCATTCCCTGGCTACTTACATGTGGTTGTGTAAGTGTTTGGGTTTTATTTTCTATCAACGCGATCTGCACATGTGTGGTGTCTTATGGTGCACGAGTTTGTTTGCATTCTTTACATTTTTTCGCAAGTTGTGTTCAGACACATGGCAGCAGTTTGGTAGGCAATCAACCGTCGTCTTATCATTCGTGATTCTACCAATTGCAGACATACAAAGTTCGCAACAGAAGATCATGTATCGATTGCGCAATAAACGATGTCACGATAGATTTTTTACCAAAATATATCTGGAATATCCATCCGTACTGATAAGTTGTGTGATGATGATGATATTTGCTTTACTTCACTTTATCTTGTGGAGAAACCGCCGCTGAAATTCGTTTCGATACGAAAACAAAAAAGATGAAAAAATAAACAAACAAACAAACAAGCTAATCTTAATTTGCATAGTTTCACCATTCTTCGCGAGATTCGAAGCGGCTCAGACACCTCGCGGACAGAAGGTCAGTGTTTCTCCCATCCCCATCGTTCATTTCTTTCTCTATCTCGCTCATGTACGCATACATATCTTTGTTCTCTCTCTCTATCTCTCTCTCTCTCTCTCTCTCTCTCTCTCTCTCTTTCACTCTCTCTCTCGCTCTCTCTCTCAAGCGCTCTACCCAAATCCCAGGGGATGCTAAATGAACAGCAGTAAAAACAAAGCAACAGTCACAAAAAATAGATGAACGAATCGTACGAAACAAACGGCTACAGAAAACTGGATTTCGAAAAGTGGAACTGGAATTCAACATACAATGCGTTCGTGCGTGAGATTTCCATTTTTAACGTATGAATGAATGAACGACGAACTGGCGCCAGCATTAACACCTTGATGGGGTGATCGGTGAGCAGGTGGTGAGCAGCGCACGGTGTAAACTTGCTTTTTGCGTGAGACTTAACATTCCGATGTCCCAGTGTCGGACTCGGGGGTCTCGATGCTGTTCGGTCGCTTTTGCCTTTCCCTAACCTTTACAGCCTTGAGGTTCCAACAGATTGTGTACGCAGCTTTTTTTTCTCATTAAGACGTAAAATATTGAAACAAAACGAAAACTGTATCGAATTTTCAGATAACTTACGATGGATACTGATGTTGTTTGACTATGTCGCAAACAGATGATTTAATATTTGTCCATATGCGTTTGCCTGTACGCTGAAAGAAATGATTTGATAATGAAAATGTCTCTTCGATGAGTTACGACCTTGATGATAGACTTGACATGATCTTCACTAGAATTTATGAGATCTTGTCAACAAAAACATGTTTGAAATACAACGTATGTTTGTAGTTACGTGCAAAACATGGTTTGTGATGGTTATATAGAATAAGAAAATTGTCCTTTACATTCCGTATGTACTGCACCCTAACACTTTGCAGCAACAACAGGCAGACTGAAGTTGAGCTGCTGCCGAGAGGAAGCGCACACGAGACTATTCGGAGCCATCATAAAGGACACCCTTGCAGATCTCAAGAGGTTCACTTTATTGACTTAATTGTCTTCCATGTGCGCATATGTGCGGCACCTCTGAACCTTTCACAATTCTGCCAGGTAGATCAGACCCGCTTCATAAGGTCATGGAGAGTGCAAAGATCATCCATCAGGAGCCTTCCGAGCAGTATACCTGTGCTAGGCTTTGCAAATTAAGCAAGGTCCATAAAAGGACGGCTATGAAACTGGAGTCCAGTAATGTGTGAAAGGTAGACGACAAGGAAGCAAAACACCATGTTTCAGTTTATGCTATTGTTGACAAGGAAGGCAAGGAAGCAAACTGAAGAAATGTCAGCGACTTCACAAAACTAACTACTTGTAGGAGTGCAGCATTTGCTACTCGTGAATGGCGTGTTATGCACTGCGCTGTTTATAGTACGTAAACATGTTCGAAACCATCTCGAAAGGTTGAAAGGTTCGCAGGGAAAATGCATGCGAACTGGGAAGGGCAATAAAAAGGTATACCAGAAACCTTCACCGACCAACTTGGCGCAGCATACCGAGAGTGGCAGATTCTAACGTTTCGGATGAGTCATAAATTGCGATTCATGACGTTCTACAGCTGCCCAGTTTTCAATTGCATCCCGTCGATACTTCAAGAGGCCCTTGCTGGGTAACCAGTGTCTTCATTGTTTTTATATGATCGATCATTAAGGATGCTCTCTACCATCGCAAACGTTCGCGTTCGACCGCCACTTGAAACGAAAGTGGGAAGAACTGCTCGTTCTTTAGCCGTATCGTGTCGTGTCGTGCCGTGTCGTGCCGTGATCTTATTCCCATGGTTTACGGATAGTGATGGAGCGAAGGCTAATCCTCTGCTCACATATATCGGCAGGTTGTTAACGTACGAGCAACATGTTCTAACCGGGGTAGAATGGCACATCTTTTCCTTATATATTTTTCTTTACAACAACCATAACAAATGCAAGGTGTAAGTAGGGATCAGATAATCCTGCACTCTCGAAACCCCCCGGACGGTGCAGCGTTACTGCAGCTGTGGAAAATAAAAACAGCCTTGCCGAAGCCATATCGCTGCCTGGTTGGCTATCTTGGTACGGTTACTAGGGTGGAGTTACAAAGAGGATGTCTGGCAAGTACAAGCACATAGCAGTGACATTCTGCAAAAGCTATACCTACGATTTTTTTCGCTTTTGGGTGACGCTCCATTGTGGGATGGATTAATGTTAAATTCAAAGGAGCGTTAGTGCTGGTGTGTACAACAAGGCGCGTAGAAACCTGTCCGATCATCAAATTAAATTAGATCGACAAATTCCAGCAGTGTTTCGAAGTCTCCAGCCTTGAGAAGAATAGATAGTGAGCGTACGAGGGTGCTCCACACCACGGACAGAGGGAAAAAGTGCGTGCGTGTCTCCGTTGTACCTTTTGGTCCTACTATCCTCTTTGTATCTGTATTTCTCTCTTTTCCATCTATTTCACACACACACACACAAACACACATACATACATACGCACAACCCCCCTTTTGCTTACTCTTTTGCTCTACAAGAAAGCACAAAGCTGGCGATTCTGTTGGCGACAACATGTTGGTGCGACATTCAGGCGACTTAGGAACGAACGAAGAAGCATAGACAGCCAGCACACGCCGCACGAAAGTGAGCCACCAGACCTTTAATTTGTTTCTCTCGGTTGCTTCTCCGCCGCGCCTGTGTTTTTTCCCCCATTCCAATGGTGAAAGCGGCCATTGAGCGCGAAGGATCGGCGTAGACTTCAGTGATGGTGTCGAGCAGCGCGGAATCGAAAAAAAACAACCTTACGTCCGGTGGAATGGTGTGCGTGCAGCTGTAAAGAACGGGAGGAGTAGGGCGGAGGGAGAAACAAATCCTCATTTCGATCATCATCGTTTGTAATTATGTCCCCGGGATTGTCGATCACCGGACAACCAGCCGCCAGCAACCCAGCCGCCTGCACCATGCAGAGCGTGGTACCCCACCCCCCTCACCCTCGCTAACCGTGCACAGCCGCGTTGTTTGCCTTTACACCAGGCGTGTTTTTTGGTCTTCTTATTGCTATTGTTGCTCTGTTGCGAACGGTTCTCTGTCTATCGCACGTTCGATTTGATCCCGTCGATCGACGATTGATGGAGTTTCTCCAGGAAACCCGCACCACAAGGGAGAAAAAGACACCACGGACGAACGAGTTCGAGAGCGAGAGATCGAGACGCCCGGCGACTGATGTGGAACAGAGCAATTGAACTTGTGCGTCCCTCCCGCAGAACCGTTCCCTCGCTTCCAGCGCGTTGTCCATGATGGAATCGGGTTTGGAACCGGATTTGCCAGCGCCTACAACACCAAGACGACGTCGTTGCCGCTGACGACGGTTGCGGTTTGGCGACTCTCTGGCGAGAAGATGAACGAACGAGCGAACGAACGAACGAACGAACGGGAAGACAAAGGAAGCAGCACGGAATAAGCTGCTGCTGGTAGAGGAATTAAGGTGAACGTGTAACAGCAGAAGCTGCAGCATCAGCTGAAATAGACGACGGTTGCCCAGTTTTCGAACAAGATACAAAAAAAAAACCGAACACCGACAACCGGCCGAAGAATGAAAAAAATAAGGAATACATATGTATACGAACGGATGTTGAGCAAGCGTGTGCGTTCACCCAACCCGTGAGAGGGCGATTTAACGTACCCTGTTAGACGACGATCATTTGCTATCAGACGACGGCACGAAAATGCTAAGAATTATTTAGAACATACTAAGCAAATTATTTGTTGTTACTAGCAAATACGTATGTCGGGAGATAAGTAATTGCCTTTGGATCACAATCATTTTAATCAAAAAACTTACTATACCCATTTGAAGTGACGATGATTCGATGGTCGTTTAATGCCGATGATAGCTGCACCATCCATTGTGCCTGCTTCCAGTACGGTACCGGTACGAGATCGACCCAGGAATTGAGTGAGCTGTTGTTTTTATGTGCCAGGTGGGCTAGGGCATCGGACGTTGCCTGACCGTTCAGGGACGCCAACGCTAAGCGAACAGTTCCAACCGGAACAGAACACGTACACACAGCAGCAGAAGGCAAGAGGCAAGACACAGCAGCGCACAGCCTAACCCTTCTTACGTACGATGAGCTGACCCGTACGCGTTTCCCCTTTCGGTTGCTCCGGTCGTCAACCTAACCTCCACCGATCACCGGATGATCCGAGTGCAAGCAGTAAACAAGGTTATCGACCTCTCCTTCTTCTCTCCTCTACAAGCAGTTCTGTTTTGGTTTTGGGTTCGGGTTCTCGGCCGTATATATATACCATCGATCCCCCGATCCGTTGCAGCTTCTGCGTTCCGCCCGTTCATCCTTTCGCCAGCATTTCGCTGGACGAAGGGGGCACGTCCAAGAAACGTTGTTAGAACCCCTAGGAAAAAGTGAGCATACTATCCGAGTGCTTTAGACGCCTTAAGCTTAAGAGCTGTTATTTAGTTGTTAAGTTTGAGTTTAGTTTAAGAACTGTTCCCGCGAGACAAATGCAAAGGAAAGCAAACAACACACCACAGCGAGTGTAGTTGATTTGGTTTACCAAAAAGGGTGGCTCGATTCAATTGTACAATACAAGTCGATAACTAGAAGAAAGATTGATGATAAAAAAACAACATACTATTGAGCTGCTAACACGTGTTTCTCTGTGAATGGATCTGAGATGTGGCATTCACATGTTAAGAAAAATTAAAAAGCGCAAATTTACAGTGCATCAGACGCAAAAGTCGCGGATGCTAAAAAGCAGCCACAGAATGAAACGGATACGGCCAGCAAACGGGCTATTATTGTGGAACGATCACATGCAATAAGAGAAAAAGCAAAACGCACCATCGCACGCCTAAAATGCAATCGTTGCCTTTGTTGGAAGCACAGCACAAAACAGTGCATCGCGTCTCCGCCGTTTGCCATTGCCGGTGCAGCAGAAGCAGAAGGCAGCATATCCCATTTAATCAACACGCTTCCGGCGGAACGGATCGTTTCAGGCACGGAAGCTGCTGTTGGTTCCCACGGGAGAAAGTAGCAGTCAGTTTCGAGCGTCGAGAACGAACCTCACAAGCATCATATGTTTTCGTGCTCGCTCCGGTTGTTTGATTCATTCTTCCGCTTCTTTTTTATTATTTAGTTTGTGCAAAAGGACACACATTACAAAAAAAAAGAGAAAAGGCGTTTGCGGTGCCAGCTTGAAGCAGGAAATGAATGAATTGAAAGCGCAAAATGCGTCGTGTTGTGTTTCGGAACGGAAGAAACAAAAACAAAACACAAACGAGCCAGGGCAACTACCAGACCGGGCCAGAGAAGATGGAAAGAGAAATAACGAAACAAAACATAAAACGGAATTAATGAAAATGGTTTGCCCAAAGGACCGTACTCTGGATCGTTATGCTCCCACGCTTCTATTGCCTAACCGGAAGTGAAAACAGCGTAGGGTTTCTTCCCGTTGCTGTAATAAGAATCTTTCGATACGTCCCACCCCCGTCGTCTCGGGACTACTTTCTTTTTCTTTTCTCTTTTCACTTTGCCTTCATCACAGATATTGTGCGGTGTGGCAACGAGAGAAATAGAACATTGTACACAACCTTGCAAAGGAAAGGGAGATGGGCTAAGCACGCGCACTTTCGCATTTTTAGGCGTGATTTGTAAAACCCGTACTCCCGCGTACTGCCAGGCAGGCAGCCGATTTCCTATGGCGGAAAGAAGAAGAAAAAACAAAACGCAACCTCAGTGACGCCGCCTTTTGGGCCTACAAAACCCTCGAATCCTCCACCAGTGCTCCAATCCGGTAGCTGAGTGAAAGAGTCGACCACATCAAGCCGAAACCCGCGTCACAGCTAACACCCACTTTCGGCATAGCCGTCTAATTTGAACAACTAAAAGTCCAAGCGAACCGTTCCACGATGGAATGTTTGGCATTAAAATGAAAATCTGCCATCAAAAAGACGTAAGACATCCTGTAGCACATTGGTTTTCCCTAATTTATAAGGCTTGAAGATTGCCTTACCACTCCCAATCGAAGTTCTAGTGTTGTTCCTTTCTACGCGAATCGCGAGCTTTGAGCGTTACCATCGCAACGACACGTTTGCACACACATTTGAAAGGCAGTCAGGCAAACATTGCCACAGCTTGTATTTATTGGGCAAAAATTACATTTAATAAGAAAAGCCGTGCGTGGATTGATGAAAACAGGCTACGGGAATGCATTTGATGCGGTGGAATGTGGTTTGGTTTTAATCAATCATTTTTCGGGCACATGCGCAATGCAACGATGCACCAGAGCAATATCCAAAGCGAAAAGGATAATACTCTGCCAGAACACAATACGAGTGCGAGTAAAGGAGAGAGAGAGAGAGAGAGAGAGCGAGATAGAGAGAGGGTTTACTAATAGCCGAATTTCTCACGCCACAATTCTCACCATTCACTCACTGCTCGCGTCCTGGCTGTCGCTCACGGCTCACTTTGCAGGCAAATTCCGATGTCGCCCACGCACAAAAATCAGCTCGAGCTGTGGTGCAACGCCTTTTTGCATCGCAGAAACCCACTCAGCAGATGGGCGTATGCATTCAAGATGTATTATTTTAATGAAATTCTACGGTGTAGCAAAGGCACAGGAATTACAGTAAAACATATGAAATGCTTCGAACAGACGATCTCTCGCCGTGGGTTGAAATCGTTGCGTAGGGGAGGACGATGAAGAGCCGAAGGCAGGCTTCGAGAACATATTTCCTCTTAATCTCGTGTCCAACGACATGAATCAAAGCCATCAAATCAAGCAAATGAAATTAAAACGGAAAAGAAAAATAAATAAACACACAGCAACCAACCCCCCCCCCCCCGCCCCGCCCGCCATCGAAATAATACATGCCAGCAAGCAATAAACAAAAACTTTACGATTTGCCACGACTCAGACGAACGGGGAGTGCAGGCGTTATTTTTAACTGACCCTCGCGATACCTTCCCGCCAACACTGACCCCACCAACCAGACCCTTTCCTTTGCTGGCCGCTTCCTTCCCGTTCAAGGCAGACCTTTTTTTTTGCGCGGCTGCATAGTGTTTATCTTGCCTCTGCCACAGGGAAAAGGGCCACAATCAGCAATTGTGTGCTCCGAACCTCCTCGCCGTTCCCGCTCTTCCAACGCCGCATTATTTCTTTCCTTCGCGTCCCGACCTTTCGTTTGTGGGTGAAGGACCGGCCACGAAAATCAAACAATGAATTCGCAAATCTGCGACGAGCTAACCTGGGCTGGACTGCTGATCCGCTGAGCAGGAGGAATTTACGAAACCGCACGAACTCGTGCGGCCGACGGTACCTGCGGACAGTCCCCACCAAACGCCAGGCCTGTAGACTGTACATTGCATCCTCCTTTTCCTCGTGTCCACAAACTCACACTGGCGGGTGCACGACGGGTGCCGACGGGTACTGTTGCCGGCAGGTTGTGCGTTCGTTCAACTTTTCATTTTACTGTGTTGTAACATGCCAGGTGGGATAGCCCCAATGAGTACCAAATTAGAAATCCCCAAAGCCAAAGGTAGTCATACAGAAACGAACATATGCCAGAAACGAGTGCAGTGAAACGCAAAAGAGTTTTTTCTTCTGTTTCTACGTTATACACAATAGAACCTCATTCAAACTATCGCGTGATATCCACTATCCTCTCCAACTCAATGATGAAAGATTGCCGGAGAACTTAAAGCGATAGCCCCGCTGGAAATCATGTCATCCGCTGTGTGCAGTCCGTCCACTAGTATCAGAATCCGTGACCTTAGCACATGTACCGCTTATACGAAAGCCCTTCCACACTGGGCGGCAGCAGCAAAATGAATCTTGTTGGCCTCCATTTGACTCAACAAGCTGTGCTCAGTGCACAGTGCAATCAAAACCATCACAATAACGTCCATGACCAGTAAAATGGTGACAAGAGATGAAGCGGCAACTGGCAAAATGCACCGCAATTTACAGCCCCAGAGGAGCAGTGCGAGGTGCATACAGTGAACACGCAAAAAAAGAACTCTCACACACACATACACACATCCAAACGGCACGTAATTAATGCCATATGAAGATGGAAGAGCTCGCTCACGACTTACCACTTACTGTGGTTGCAAGGGAAGCGTGCAGTGGGGCGCTTCGAGAGCGCTGGACGATCGACAGGAGCCGGACGAGTAACAATCAGTCTCCATTCAACAAAGAGCTCGCACTAAGAGTCGACACTCAAGAGAAAATGAACACACGAGCGCTAAGGAAAATGAAAAAAAGAAAGAGCAAAAAAACGGCGCTACGTTGAACAAAACAGAGGAAAAAACTGGTAGCCCTTGAGGAAGTCGCCGCTCACCCTGACGTTCTCGATCACTTCTGTGCTCTCCCCTTAGACTCCTCTTATGGTGCCCTTCCCCTCCCCCCTTCCGTCGGTAGAGATTGGCCAGGAAAAGGGTTAGTATCAGTAGCATGTAATCACCATTCGAACGGCAATCGTTCGCTTCCGCCGTCGATTGATAATCATGAATCAAAGTCGCTGTTTTTGTCGCCATTCCTCTACATACTCTACCTCCTTTACACACACACACACACACACACATACACACACACACACACACACACACACACACACACACACACACACACACACACACACACACCGCGATATATTCGCCTCTCCCCCTGCTAGCACGTAGCAAACGACGTGGAATTGTGGACCAGGCACCCACAGCGACACTTCCTTTAAATTTATGCTGAACAAATGGTAAAATGATTGCAGCTACAGGTCACACAGGGAAAGGAGGCTAAATGGTGGGCTTGAGCGAATTGTCAGCGGATGGTAGAGAAAAGAAGGGTAAGGATTGATGAGGGAAAATGGGTGTGCATGTATGCCTGTTTCCGGAGCAAACCAGTACAAGGATGGCGTTACTATTCCTCGTTACCTTTCTTCAGCGAAATACAGCAACAAAAATCAGTCAAATGGAGATAGTTAGCGAACGATCGATATAAAGAGATAGTTTAACTGGGGGAAATTTATTATCTCTTCTAAATCCCTGTTTACCATTTGCATTACGCAGTTTGCTTTTGCATTGATTCACATTTCTGTTTAATTTACAAATACAAGCATTCTTTCAGATATGCACTATTATACCTTGTCTTGATCGATGTTGTGTTAGTGTACTTGCGCTTTAAGTAATTGATTAAACGGTCTAGCGTGTCTAGCGTATTAAACTAGTGTTACACAGTTGCTGGAAGTTTTCGATCGGTCAAACATCGGGAGCATCGGGTACTTCACCAAGCTTTCCTATTCGTTTCATTACTTCGCAAGATGTGAAGGGATGCTTGCCTATCTGCGGCACACAGCTAAACTTTGACGAACTTTATAGTGCTATAATGATGATTTTTCATATGCCCAAGTCGATCGTTTGATTCAAGCTAGTATGAAAGCATGGAGCTCTTACATCACGTTAACATTGCAGATGCATGTTTGTGCAAAGAGAACAAAAACGCAACATCAGCCTTAACGAATTTTGCAACCACAGCCACCATATCCGTCACCGATTCCTAATGTGCACAATCAACGCAACACAAATGAGATACTTCCTCTAAGTTTCTTGCCGCCAACCCACCAACCACCCTTCCCCCTCAACCATCCCTACCCGACCCGACCAGCTGCCGCCATCCGTTCGCCGTTTGCGTTCGAGGCCATTCTAATCAACTTGCTCCCATCCCATCCTTCCCAACCCCAATCCCACACAACCGTACCCCCCCCCCCCCTTGTCCCTTTCCCACACTCTCCCCTCGTCAACCCTTCACATCCTTCCACCCGGACGATGCAAACGTCTCGGTGGCCGCACCCCGCAACAAACACATTCCGACGGTGCGGATCGTTTCTGCTCAACATTCGTTTTCTAATGCCGCAACCGCAACTGTCATGTGGGAAGATCGCGACATGGTGGAGGTAGAGGCCAGTCGGTGCGCGGCGCGCGAAGCTACGACTAACAATTGTTGTAGTCTCACTCTATCAACAACGCTGGTACCGAGGGCGGACAGCTGCGAAGGGAGGAAAGGCACCCAGCGGTTCACGCGGCACACGATACACTAAAGCAGCAAGGCAAAGCGCGAGCGAAGCTCGCTTTAGTACACACCTAAGCGTCTTGGTAGTAGTGGATGACATTTTTCATTCATAAAAGAATTTTAATTCCGTACGGGTGCGCGTTCCCGCCCGTCTCTTCGGCAAGCGAGCGAACTGCTTTTTTGCCATTCTGTATTTCATGTTTGTGAGCGCGTGTGTGTGTGTGTGTATTTTCCCTGTTTTACAAAGCGTGGGATGTTTGTACATTTGTATGCGTGAAGCATACATACGAGTGTGAGTGAAGCAATACTTTTTGCTTTCAATTCCGACAATCAGATCGTCAATTGATCGCCCGTCGATATGAAATGATACAGCTTGCACAGTTGTTTTTTTTTTGTAATCGCAAAGCGCTCCTGCTATCTATCGTACAGTGAGCAGTGGGTACTAGTTGCCCGAATTGGATAAGAGATTCACAGTTTGTCGGTTTTCCCAACCCTAAATAGTTTCAAGACACGTCCGTCGATTTATAAAAATAGGTTATTTTTCCCTTATCTATGTATGTATCAGAGCCATTATCGGCTCTTTTTTTGTAAATTGTCCAAAAAATGGTTCCTCTAGTCCCGGGTGAGATCGTAAAAAGGGGAAAGTTACGTACTGCTGCTGTTTGCGGAAGACGGTGCTGCCAAGAAACCTCGAAGAAAACTGACTGTTTACCCTTGGTTTGCGTGTTTGCGCGATAAGAAAACACGTGCACTGTACCGTCTCTGCACAGAGAACGCACACACACACACACACACACACACACACACACACACACACTGAGCCATGAAATAGGGTTACATTTGTTGCATTTGTCGCGCTTTTTGGAGTCCCATTTGTTTGTTATGCTTAATATTATTTGTCATTAAAACCCATTAACTAATGATAGACCGACCGACTACCCGCTAGAAACAGTACACGAATGCTACTTACATAATGAATAAGCAATTAAAGACGGTGTATTTCGGCGTTTTAGGGCTTGATCCGTCGCCAGCCGCTAACGGACGCCGCACCGTTCTGTCGCTGCTGGAAGTCGCTTTTCTGTTCTGTAGCTTTTTGCTTTGCCTTGGCGATACGATCGTGCGCTTCCCCTCGAGTGACACATAAACACTGGAAAATCGCACCTTTCCTTTTGCTTTTTCGATTTTTTGGTGCTTTCTTTTACACTTGCCCACACTGGGAACAGCCTACTATTCACACGTGGATTTACTACCTCGACTTGGCTGCTGTATGCGTGAGCTGCGTAGCAGAACACTAGCACTTGCACCAGAAATGCACACCAGAAAGAAGAAAATAAAAAAAAACGGTCACCACAGTAACACACGTTGTCGTGAACGAAGACTATTCGAACACCTGCACAAATGCACCTGCGGCTGCTGCTGTTGTTGTTGTTGTTGCTGGTGCTGCTGACTGATCGATTCGATTCGGTTGGTCGACTTTCGAATGGATATCTTTGGACAGATATCGGCCGAAAAGCGAGCACTTACTTACTTACTTACTTTATTTCGCACTATAATATCGATATTTCGCACAACAAAACTATGCTGCTCCAACTATCTACCTCTCGCGTCGTTGTAATTGGAGCACTTTTGCTTCACAACGCTTCCTTTTTCAACCCTTGCCCTCCACGCCTTGCTCACTGTCGTGTGTGTGTGGGGGGGAATTTTCGCTCTATTCAACTGCCCACCTTGCAAAAACGCAACACACTGGCACTATTTTTTCCCTTGCACTGCTTCTGCTGGCAAAGCACACTCACTTGAAGAGCGGAACAGAACTCTTGCTGCTGAAGATACTGCTTCATTTCGTTGCCTCCGGGCGTCGTTGGTGTGGGGCCAATGGTGCCCCTTTTCGTCGGGTCGTGGTAGGGTACTCTGTTTTAAGCCAAATGCACACGGTATTCATCGTCGTACACCAAGCTCAACGTAAAAACTGCAACGCACGAAGCACAACACCACTACTCGGTCGTGACACTTCCGGTCGAACAATTTTTCACTTTCCACGGCAAAAACATTCGCACACACGCACTGCCATTGAACGGTTGCCCCCGTTACTAGGCGCACACCGTGGACGACGCTTGCCTTGATTTTAACTGAACTGCCTCAGCAGATCGGTTACTGCTGAAGGTGGGGGATCATGTGTTGTTGATGTCACCAACCCACATGCTCTTTTTTTGCAACGATGATGAGCTTTATTTTGCGGCCACCCTCCTCAATTTTGCCACACGCTTTTGGTCACACACGCACTCCGGGTTGGAAAAGCACATTCGCACATTCTTGTCGCTCAAGCAAGGACTCTATATTCATACAACAATCGCAGTTGGGAAACGGTTATGCTGTGTTTCACTCAATTTTACATTCCACCCGATTGGACGATTTTGGATGAGAAAAGGGCACACACTAGCCAGTACACACTGTTGCAATGCACGCGCCCACACCCATGCACAAACACACCTAAATACGCACTCGCGATACGCAACGAAACACCCCAGCAGAGTTGAGGGGCGTATAGGCGAATATAACTCTCAGCAGTCGCTTGGCGTGCCAAGGAGGAGTCCACTGTTGCCGTCCCAGGGACTATTTCCGGTGCAAGATGGCTAGGCCACTTCCGGCTGTAACAATAGTTGGACCGTTTCCGCCACGATCGAGTTAAACAGCAACGGGGAGAGATAGACAGAGAGAGATGGGCGAGGGAATCCTGTGCACCTTCCCTATCGTGGTAACCTCAACAGTCGTTGCTAAAGGTACGTGCCGTGTGGGCTGAACGGCAGCAAAACACGTTCCACGCTTGCATTCGCACCTCACTGCATTGCATCACGGCTGCTGCTGCACCGCACCGCCGCCCCACAGTGGCACAGAGGACTGCAGCAGCAAACAAACAAACGAATCACTCTGAACTCACTCGAGACGTTCGAGAGTATGCGCGCACTACTGCCGTGTGTATGTGTGCATGTATGTATGTGTGCGTGTTTGTGTGGATGTGCGTTGATCTGCCCACCAGGAAAATCACGGCCTGGCTCAGGGGTTTGCCAACCTTCGCTACACACACTGACTGACTGACTGACTGACTGCTGCACACAGCCTGCTGCTGGCGCTGGTGCTGGTGACGATGATTGGGGCGGCGCCTTATTTTTTCTCAATCGATTATTGCTTCTCGTTCGGCGCGGATATGTGCACGGTACACAGCACTATTTTGTTTTATAATGGCGATGGATTTTCTTCTTCTTCTTCTTCTTCTTTGCTTCACTATCTCACTAAAGGTACTTTACTTAACGGTTAAGCAAACCTTCTTTTCACTGCCCCCGTGACGCACACTTGTAAGCTGCTGCTGAGCTTCATATTCTTTTTTCCTCGCAGTGCTGTGCCGTTGCCACTCTTGCCGCGTACACAGCTTAGCCGATATGCGAGCCACGATGTTGTTGCTTGCTTTGCTTCTTTGGCAGAACGCGACCGCGCCAACGCACACACACCTATGGGGCGGTGAACTGACGGTGGCACACAGAGCACACAGAAAGAGAGAGAGACAGGGACAGACGGAGAGAGGGAGAGAGTGTGTGTATGTTAAAAATATACAACTGAATTGCTGCGGAGGTGGTGTGTGGTTCGCCGCTCCAGTTCGGGACGGGGACGATTAAATTCCGTTACACGGGCGGCTTTGCGTTTTTGCAATTCGACAAACTGTAGTATATAAAACACGCAACACTGTAGACACACTGTGTTTCGCCGTCGCGCGTGGCACCACCAACGGCAATCACTGGCACAGGTTTGTATTTTGCACACACAAAACAACTGGTGTGCGCTTGGATGAGCGCTGCTGCACAGCACAGTAGCAGCACACTCTCGGATAGCACGATTTCTGCTGGGTAGCGCAACAAACCTCACGGACCGCACGCACAGCACGACCGACAGCGCCTCAAATCCGTATATGAATGGAGAGGCGCAAGGTATGCTGCTATGCCGTTTGCGCTCATTCACAAAAGCCGCACCACACAGCGCACGAGCCCGTGTGGGTTGTGTGTGTGAGAAAACGCTTCAAAGCTGGAGCAACGATGGTAGTGTGCGTGAACGAAACGCTTCAACCGAGGCGGACGCGTGTAGTGGTGAAGCGCTGCCAAGGCAGCGGAAAGAGGATGGCAAGCACCGTGTGGCAACGAGCCGTCCCGCTCTAGTCGCGATCTGAGACGCGCAACACTCACACCATCGCAGCGCGTAATTCGGAAGCTGTCCGTTCTATCTCGCTTGCTCCTACACTCGCTCGCCCGTTTTCGTGTGCACTAACCCACACTAACCCGTTTTGGCTCGATATAATACACCCTTTGGGTGTGTTGCTGAATCTTTCTGAAATTCAAATATCCATCGAACGACGTGGGATGCGTGTTGCTTTTGCAATTGAAAATCGTACTTGCACGGGGCACCACACCATTCATTCTACCCACCATCGCGCCCTCCTCTAAACGTGTCGTTCCTCCTGTGTGTTTGGTGGATGATGTTCGAGAGCTCGACGTTTGAAACCGATCGCCTGCCTCTTTGCAAGCCCAAGGTAGTGTGCGTTCATGAGCAGCCCAACAGAGCGAGGGGCAGGAGAAACGACACAGGGAAGGACGGAACGTATCGTTTTCTTTCCCTCGTGCAAACGGTCACAAAACGAGACCGCAGAATGATCGCCACCGCGCAGAGCGGGATAGCGCGAGGGGACGTTTTTATGAATGAAACTGCCGTTTGCTTTACGTCGGATGAATGGAAACGAAACAAAAACTGTCCGCGAAGCACACGAGAGAGGCTAACCTTCATCCCTTCTACCTGTCTTGCCGTACGGCCCTCTCCGGTCCTACCCTGCGCCCGTTTCTCCGCATCTTCCGCCTCTCCCCCTGTGCACTCCTCGTTCGCTCCTCCCTACTCGCTCTCCTTCCCTTTCTCGGTGTTTCGCACCGACTCCGCGTCTATCCCACACGCTGTTGTAGTCACCCTCGTTGTTGAGCTTAAAATAAAATGAAGAAAACGGAGAACACGGCAAAGAAAACACACATACCAAAAGAAAACAGAAAACCTTGCTTGGGTTGCTTGGACGGCCGTCGGTTGCTTGGCTTGCTCGACGGTTCGTTTCCCGTTTTGGGATCGCGTCGTCGTGTGCCTACGACGTAGTCGACGTCGTCGTCGTCGTCGTATGCATTTCCAGCGTGAGCGAGTATAATCTTTTTCTCGATCAAAACGCCTCAAACCAGGGCTCTTCGATTCAATTGAAAGCAGCAGTGTCGTACCGGATGGGTTGGGGTGTGGGGTGTGGGGGTTGGTGGTGGGGGTTGAGCCGTAGCGGCTGTTGTGTAGCAGCGGTCGTAACGGAAAAGGGTCGAAGTAGGCGCGGAGCAACGTGACTGGAATCGTCCACACAATTTCCTCCCTCTGTCTCCCTTCCACCACCTCCACCATCACCCCTCCCACATTTTGTACGTTGTACAGCAGTGTGGGCAGCAGCACATACGGGCGATCGTGTAGAAAAGTCCAATCTTTTGACTTACCTTACTTTGTGACATTGGCTAAAGGCGTTATGAAATAGAATCGTTAACAAGCAACCCGGTGCCGAAAAGTCGCATTTAGTAATGATACCCAGTAATCTGCCATCTGGCTGTAGGATTTTGTAACATAATTGGCAATAAACAATATGGAGCATTGATTGGTGTGATTACAAAAATGCTTATTTCTTTTAGTAAACGACTTTCCGTAATGTGCATGCAAAGCGGTTGCACTAAATAGTTTTTAATATTTTACAAAGCCAGTGGACGCTGCATCCCACATTTATTTATGACCATCAGTCTCTGGAGCATTATCTCACTGTGCAGCAGCTGCTGGCTCCCAAACAGGATGATGGAAGGGAATGAAACTATCGAAACAAACTAATATACGCATAACGTGAGAGAGCACGTGTATGCGAGTGTGAGCGAGAGCGCTCGACGTGGAGAATTTTATGTTAGATTTTACTAAAGAGAAAGAGAGAGAGAGAGTGAGGGAGAAAGAGAGAGATAGAGAGAGAATGGGTATGGGCGAGATAAATGTTCAGAGCGGAAACGACGATCGACAAATGCCGCCATAGCACATTGGAAGCGAATAGAGAAAAAAACCGGAGACGAAAATGTTTTTTTTTTTTTAATTTAAATTAAATACAAACTTTATAAAAATAACGAAATCATTAACATTATCAAAACTATTTTGTAGTTAAAGTTTTTACAGTTCAAAAATATATTTGTTTGCTTTTTTTATATTGATAAAGCTCGGCAAGTTTGTTTATTTTCTACTTTCAGAAGCCAAACTGTTATGAGTCACACGTTTATTACCTTTTTGAGGTAATTTTTTTAACTCGATATCCATTACCAATTTGATGACATTTTCGTATAGATTTTAATTCAGTTAAATCGATCCGTTTATCCCTTGACGTTTTTTCTAAAATCACCAAAACCACCATTCGTCCAAAAGTGACGAGAAATGTAGGGCTCCACCAGCTCAGACTGGTAAATCCGGGGTTCGTAGCTCTACCGTAGCTGCCAAGGGGAATGATGATTTTAAATTGGAAAATTGTTGCACTGCTTCTGTTCACAAATACCCTCTCCATATGCCAACCGTGCATCCGTGCTCCGGTATAGTTGCTGAACACTGAACACTGTTATGACCGATACAGGAAGTTTTCAGCTAAGTAGGACCTTAGGATGGTTGCATGAATCTGGGAGCGTTTCTGGTTGTTTGGTAGATCCTCGCTACCGATGCTTAAACATTATAACTAGTTCCACAAAACATCGTGTTAGCGTTATCGAAGTGAATGTAGTCTGTAATGGTTCAAACAACGCTGGAAAAACGTAAGGAATCGACTTAAGTCTAAATCATAATCTTCACGAAATGAGCTTCAAAAGGTTCGTTTCCGGCGTATCGTTGCTCCGCTCTCTCTCTCTCTCTCTCTCTCTCTCTCTATCTCTTCCTATCTTTGCCATCCTCTTGCGATCATCTCTTGCGATCAGCATCACGGTGTATAGAGTACCTAGCCATCCCCAGTCATCATCAGGTTAGAATGAATGATCTGAAAAAAACTACACAAGACAGGAAAGGAAAATTGCTCGCAGGAATGATTTATGTACGCAACACAAACTAACACCTCTCGAGCCTGTCCCTCTCCCTTCCTCTCTGTCTCTCTCTGTCTCTAGTTTGGTCACTCGATTGGACATTCGGAGGGCGAAACCGGCGAGCTCCGAGAATAAGAAGGATGCCCAGAATTGCTACCTGTCATTTCGAGGATAGACATCCCGCATGACCCCCCCCTGTCCTGTACCTCTTTGGGTGCGTCAGGGCACGGTATCAACCATGGTTAAAGATCGTGCACCGGATGCAGCAAGTGAGTTGATACTCCGGTTTTGTTGTTGTTGCTGTTGTTGCTGGTGCTGTTGCTGCTGTTGTATTTCTATGCTGTTGCCATTTTGGCTCGAGCTGCACCGGACGCTTGACCAAGAAGAGATGAATCTGGACATTAATCCTGCTTTTGCTTCATCCTTCCCCTCTCGCTCTCGGCTCCGCTTGTTTTCCGTTTCACTCTGCTATTCGTCTTTAGTTTGCACGGATTGCCCTCGTTTCCCTTACCACACACCCCTCTATTTCCTCTCTCTCTCTTTCTCACATACACCATCTCTCTCGTGCGCTCTCCCTCTCACCTTCCGTGTGCACTTTGAATGAACGTAATGCAAACGCATCGCCGATCAACGCGGCGCGTTCGAATCGAAGCAGCAGATGCAGCCACCACCAGTCCCTCCCTCTGATGTCAGCTTTATTGCCGCTGGTGAAGGAAGGAGAAAATGGGGCCAGAAGATGCGTGCGTGTTGCATTTCCGCTCGACATCAAACCAGTTTGCTCTTTGCATCGATCGATGATCTGATCTGATGCGGTTGAGAAAGGGGTGCAGGGGACAGCGACAGGATGCGGCAGTGAGGGTGAGGGTGAGGGTGAGGTCATGGGACAGCGGCAGAAAGGCAACGGGGGGGGGGGGGGGAGGACGGTAGGTTGAAGACAGCGTAACGCGGTGCATCCTCTCCGTCCAGAACACGTTTTGCCCCTAGAAGGGAAAGTCTAATCAAGTGGTCTCATTCATAAACGATGCAGCGATGTTCTGCTACCTCAGCCGGGGACTGCACTACCGGCCCGAGGGACAGAACGGAAAACTAATGCCTACTTACTGTTAACCATTCAAGGGTTTTGGATAGCGAATGGGTTCCATAGCAATTTAAGATACATTGTTGTTTAACAGTGTGTGCTTGTTTGTAATGAAATCGACTTATTACAATCTACTTTAAGTTTAATGGACAACTATAACAAATTCAAAAAAGCGAATATTGTACGATTAAAAAAAATAAATAATCAAAACTACATAAGGGAGAAACTGTATTAAAAGTTTTTTGTTCTCTCTAGTCCAGAATTCGCTGTATCCATCAGATGTATGGGTAAAAGTGTGCAGATAATTTTAAATAAAGAATAAATTTCCTTTTGCTACTTTTTTCATCTGTTTTTATTTGTTTGTTTAGCAATGTTTTGCCATATAAGCTTAATTTTCTAAATTAATAAATATTTGAACCCTTTTTGTTGAGAGAATTATTTTACTTTAAAAAAAATGTTATCTTTATTATTTTTTCTGCAGACAGTATTTCTCAGTAAGAAAGTTTTAGCAAATTAAAGATAAATTAAACAATGAAAAAATCTTTCCAGTTACAGGTTGATGTTTATGTTTTTTGTATGTGTTTTTTTTTAAATTTATTCGCCAACAAGGCTCCAAGAGGCGTATAAACAATATTCTTAAATAGGCGACAAATGAAATAAAAATGTTGTTCATTTATTTAGATATTTAGTCTTAGAAAAGCGAGTAGGGTAATTTGCTAATTTTTGCACACACAATTAGTGCAAATTGCGTATAAATTGTTGATTTTTTTCTTAAAATGTGTTTAAAACATAAGCTAATATTTTTACTATAAACTTTAGCATTTCTGCCGCATATTCTACTGTTTTATTTTTTACCGAATACTTTATTCCACAAATGAAACACAAATGAAAATATTTCGGCTGATTTTGATCAAAACGAATAGATTTTTAACCTAAACCGCTAAGAATTGTGCAACACAAAATAAGGTTAAACCTTAATTCGTCCTGTAAACCACTTAAACTTTATATTGTTATTGAAATCAAACAAATATATATAGGTAATTCGCACGAAGAGGTAGTAAAATGTTTTACTTTTTGTAAACAAAATACACTTACTTGCTCGTTAGGATGTAAACTATGCCATTTTTATATTTATTTTGCGGAATTCCGCCCAGGACAAACTTGTAAAGTAACAGCGCTTCGTATCGCCCTAAACACTGTTCCATAGAAAAACATCCAGTTTGTTAGGGCTCTTTTTCTCGTGTATCAGTGCGTTGGAAAGTGTGCAATAATTGGAAATAAAGCATACAATAATATGTTGTGTTTTGGTAAGTGTGCAACACTTGCATTTTTGAATACGTTCAAAAATCAGTATTTCTTAACAATATTCATAATTAACTATTTTTTAAACAATAATTCTGTATACTAAATACACATGAATATTGCTATACTAGATATACATCACATGAATATTGTGCTTTTATACACCATACGAAACACTCTGGGCGTTCCCTTAAGTGTGCAACAATTGGCAACTTACCCTAGCTGGAATATTTTTTCACTGATTTTATGGTTATGGTTTTATGTTTTATGGGTTTTAAATGTTCTCTTTTATGTACCAAACGTATCGTTAGCAGAGTTAAATGTGCAAATTGAAGAAGAAAAAAATCATCGCCTCCTTTGATAACACAACGATCAACTGTCAAAAGGTGTACTCTTTCTGTCAAATCGTCAAAAGTAAATTGAAGTAAGGCTAGTAATAAGAAGAAGAAGTCTAGTAATTAAAAGTGCTGCGACGTCATTTATTTGGCGTTTGTATCATTTTCATCGCACACAAACAAACAACCCACAATTTTTTTTTTTGAGCGGAAAAATATTAGAACGCTCCAAAAGCATCTACATTCAAGGTCTTTTGGGTGTGTTGTTTTTGTTTTTGTTTTCGCTTGTTTCCTTGCCAAAACACATTTCCAGAACATGTTAACGTTCGTGCGTAGAGCAACATTTGTGGGACAGACGCAGAAGCCGAAACAGTTTAGAAGAATTACAACAGATCACAAGCATACGCCATTTATTTCTCCTCCATCCAGGATTTCCATCACAAATGATTAGACCAAAAAGGGGTGTGGAGAGAGGTGGGGATGAGGGGCACGCAGCGTACAGTTTAGAATGACGATGAAGCCGTTCTGCGCTTGGCAAGGGTGTGTGCATGGTGTGCGCGGCGTTTGTTGAAGCGCCCCGAAAGGAACTGGCTGGCTGGCATGTCGGAAGGAACGGCAAACGACGACCGTACACTGACTGCCGTTGCCGCGTTGTCGCATTGTCGCCGCTTGTCTACGGGTTGTCTTAAGGCACACATCTTGCTTGCCACGTCCGTCACGGACCGCTGATTCAAAATCCCGGATCACTGCCGGAGCAGCAGAGCAGCAGCAGCAGCAGTGCGGCGAGCCTGTGCGGCATGTGCGCTCCAGATGTTGCCCGGTATTTTTTTTTTGCTTCTCTTCGTTTCCAGGAGCCGAGGTGGCAGCGTCCCGAGGTCCCGGGTTTCCTGTAGGGGAAATGGCGGATCATCAGTTTGCGCAGGGCCGTTAGAATTCCACAGTGTCGTCGTCTCTCAGCTTGACTTGAAAGTCGGAGTTGATTTAGTCGTTTTGTCAGCAGGGCACAATACGGGAAGCGGGAGAAGCGGAAGCGGCAAACGGCCACATTCCCACATACACACACACACACACACACGAGCGCGCGCATACACCAGCACATCCCATTTGGGCATCCGGATCTGGAGAAGCAAAAGAAAAGCGACCGAGAACTCGCTAAAATAAACTCAAGGCGGCAGAGGCGGCCATCCCGGACAGACTCTAGGAATCACACGATGCATGCGCCGTGCCGTGCTGTGGCATGTCAAATTTAAAGTCCTTCAAACGAGTAAAACACACACACACACACACACACACACACACACACACCCAAAATGGCACAAAGTGAGAAAGGATGAAAAGCCAAACAAAAATGTGTCGTTCTGGCCATTCGAACACTTAAGACCCTGCGTCTGTAAGGAAGGAAGGAAGGAAGGAGGGAAGGAAGGAAGGAAGTACGCCGGTTTGGGACAGGCATAAATGAGATTCTTCGCTGCAGTGACGACTGCAGTTAATTTGATCGGCAGGGAAATGCATCAGACAAAAGAGGAACTGCGTTGGGTTTGTTTTTATTCATATCGATTTCCATAGCTGTAAATAGTATTGTTTGCCCATTCGGGTCGCCTCGTTTGTACAGTTGTACAGTAAGTTTCGGGTAACAATACAGTCGGTTTAAGACAATGGTGACTAAATTGGGCCAGATACGTAGAAAAAGTATGATTTCTATTGGTTCCTATGTTAATAACTGATGAATCTTTGAATCTGAATCTCAAGTTGTCGATGACCACCTCACTACGACCAAAAGCGGAAAAAAGAAAAAAAAATAGATAAAGAAACATAAACCATTAAAGATTCCTGGATCCTTGAATATTGGATTCAAAATTTAAATCATTTGTTGCTAAATAAGCATATGAATGACTTTTTATATATCATCATGTCAAACAACACTTGTCAAATGTGCATCGAACGTCCAAGCCAAACAACCAATGGCAAATCAATCGAGTTACCATTGATATCGGTGAGACACTTTGTATGAGCTGGAAATGTTTCTTTAGGATGTTGAGCTGGATTGAGAAACCCTGTAATGGTACTCTAAATTACATATCACTTTCATAACGGAGGCTTTTTTATGATTTATTATTTTTTGCAACAACCGGCACGTACCTACATTGACCTACAAATTCAAATCGTCGAAATTTTGGCGATCGATTTTCTGAACGTGCGTAAACTGCACCGCCCATGTGGTTGTGCCTGTGCGTCAAACAATGCAGATTCTTTCACGTACTGCAAACCATACTGCGGCGAAACGATACAACTGTAACGCACATCCGCTCCGAGGGAATGTGAGAGCAAACGGGGAGAAACAATACTTGCCATTGTGCTAATGACGCCAACACGGTCGCGGCTGTAGTTTATAAAATTAATTATTTTATTAGTGAAACATGGCTTAATGGAAAATGCTTGTAATGTGGTGTACGATCGCATAAAAATTGGCATATGACGACCGTTACCAAAATTGTTTCAACTCACACACACACACACACAGGATGCTCTCGATCGACAGTCGGCATGCAAATGTGTGTGTTGTGTGTGGACAGGCCCGTTCTCGAGCTCGTGCAGAACCGGTGGACGTTCAATCATACACCGGGCAGCTTCAGCTTTCAGCGTGGAGCGACCGCGCACGGGCGCAATGTGAAGAAACGAGGACGTCATCACGTCATTGTCACAACGAAGCATAATGAGGATGTACTTCGTTTACGCGGCGTATGGGCTAGAGGATTCGGTTTCGGTTCTAACTGTCGTTATAATCGCGCAAATATGCACCGCTTTGCTGCTGTGTGACGCTTTTGCAGGTCCGTTCCGATAGGTGTATGCTCTTTGTATTGCCTTTATTTTGTAAATCGTAGCAAAATTTTACTTCAAACACAAACAGTACCATTGTGTGAGGTGTACACACCACTTTCGATATGCTGCACAGTGTCCGATGCTCCGATCCGATGATTTGTTCATTTGAGACATTTAGTAGTATCAACTGGCACCTACAACAACGGCCAGTTACACCTGCTTGCTGCTGTGACACTTTTCGTTTATCACAAAAGTGGATTGCTCGCGGTATAAATGAATCCAAGAGTGAAGGTGTACTTGAAGAAACAACTACAACAACATCAGCAGCACCAACAGCACCACCACCAACAACAACAATAGCAACAACGAAACGAACCCACTACCTTCCTACGCGTGCCCGGTGTCACGGTGCCACACAGCTGCATGGGCCTTTGTGTCAACTTCATCATCGGCAATGATAATAACACGATAAGGAACGGGCAGGTATGTGAGCGCGGTCGCGCACCAGTATCAGTGGGGTTGCTGGCCGGAAATCGGTTGTAGCGGTCGTTTGCTGGAAAGGAAATGCAGCCTTTTAATTAAGTCTTGTCTACACAACTTCTGTTTCTTATCTGTAGCGTACAATTGACTCGTACGAGAATCAAGATTAGCAAACGTAAGCAGATGGCCACACAAATGCTTGTGGAGCACAAGCAACACCTTCTCGAGCTTACCTTCTCGCCCACTTGTGCTTCTTGATAACTGGTTTATTCAGGGACAGGAACATTCATTCATGATTCGTTGCTTTCTGATTCTGGTAAAAGTTATGTTAATTACATTATTGAAACACAATTCGCAAAGGTATTTGCTAGAATGGTCAAATGCTTAAGCGTACATTTTTCATATGAACAAAATGGGCCTATGGGAAACAGGGGACAATATGGTTATGGTTACAGAGGAAATCAATAACACTCGCACACGCATGAGCGCTTCAATAGGGGCATCTTCACAGTGTTATTCCACTTATTGTACGATTTAGAAGAAAAAAATCGTTCAGCAACTTTTGAATACACGATATTTTAATATGTATAGCATGTCCATACTGCCTCAAGATCCCATATTGCACACTCAACAGGATTGCAGGACTTTTTTCGAAGTTGAGTTTGTAGTGGGTTTGTCCAAGCTACTTCCTGAGTTTTACTATCAGTGATTGGTTTGTGTGCCCAGTATGTTAAAGAGTCACAAGTTCGGTCCATTGTAGATTTGAGCCCATGGCGGAAGTGTTGTTAGGTTGTACGACTTACGGACATATACATATGGTGGTTATTGGTGCATTACATGAAGAATGTTATAAGAAGAACAACAAACATGCACGAACAGCGAAGCCAATGCATGAAAATTGTAAAAAAAAAGAAAAAATATATAAAAGAAATGGATGTCTAACATTGATATGTGATTTAAATATTTAAATAAAGAATTAATTAAATGAATTAAAAAAAATAAAATACGCACAAGGATAAATGCATATAATGAAATTCTTACCAAATACATCATATAAAGGGCTGGACGGACGCATAGTAAAATCGTCAACTCACATGACTTTACAGCATAACCGTGATGAGTCAAAACCCCGTGTCCACTATACGTAAGACGGATTATGATGCTAAAGTTAATCAATAAATCAACAATAGCCAAGTCCATTAGTGATACAAACAAGGCAAGACCAACAGCTGTTGTTGCGCCAAACAAGAATTATAAATTATAGAACATAACTAAGAGTTTTGCTTCGATATTTAAATGACTTATTTGTTACATAAACCCAATATTTTCCTTCTTAATCCGACTGGCTACAATGAAAAGTATTTAATTACCTCTCGATATTACTTTTTCCTACAACCTACCCTTTCTATTAACAGTTTGCAAAGTTCTCGTGGGGCGTATTTGAATCACGAGGCCGTACGTAGCATGGGTACGATTATATTATATTATTAAGTAATACTGATTTGCACTTGTCATTGAAATTGTACATAATCTATAGCCAATTTGAACTGACACATGACACATAAGACTAGTAACTTACAGCAATGCTCAAATTCGATGTACAACATTTCATGAAAACTAGACAGCTTTATTGTTCTAAATTTTCTCTTCAAGGCTCGTTCATTCAAATTTGATTAAAAAAATCCAAATGCATTAATTTGTTGTTATGTACGTTCAACGAACCACCTTGTAGTTGTAATTTTTCAATTAAAAGTTATTATATTGAAGAAAAAAACGCTTTTGCACGGCATTAATAGTCTTAACAGATTAGAATGGATTGTGGACGCATTTGTAGAGTGGCTATTATTTACATTTTACAAACAAAGAATTTATTGTGTTCATATTAACCAAATTGTTATTGTGATGCTTGATGCTCCACCCAGATGGTCCCCTAGATAAGATGAAAACCCCGTTAAGATCGTACCCCGGTGATCTCTTCGAGCGGCAGGTGAGGTAGTGTCAATGTTTAAAAACCAGTAAACGGTGAGTAGGAACCATCGAACCATGTGTTTTTAAATAATTTTCTTGATGCTTATAATTACAACTCTATCCATACACCGCAAGCACCGCAACCTAACCAATGGAACGGTTAGTTCTTTTAGACAATTTCAAATTTCAATGGCAACATCAATAATCCTACGACACGAGATGCAACCGTTGACGTACAAACATGCCCGAATAGTATGGCTGTGTGTGTGTGTGTGTGTGTGTGTGTGTGTGTGTGTGTGTGTGTGTGTGTGTGTGTGTGTGTGTGTGTGTGTGTGTGTGTGTGTGTGTGTGTGTGTGTGTGTGTGTGTGTGTGTGTGTGTGTGTGTGTGTGTGTGTGTGTGTGTGTGTGTGTGTGTGTGTGTGTGTATGTGGTATGTGTGTTACCATTTCGGATGTCCCGGCTCCCTCATGCTGCCACCCCACGAATTTAGACCCAATTCATGGGTGTTCTGTTTAGCTTCTTGGCAACGTGATCAGCGCTATTTGGCCGCTGAACGGTACCACCGGGTGCGGGAAGAACACGACCGATCTTCGAGGAGGAGGAGGAGAGGGTCGGGAAGACCGTCCGTTCCCCCCAACAAAATCGCAAATGGGGAGCGCGACTTTGATTGAGAAAAAGTGGCATCTATTTTTACTCCTCATTACTTCATAAACAAAAATAAGTTTCGTTTTCCTCCCCTCTGCGCCATCATTTTTACAACCAAGTCATGGGCAACGAGTGCAAAAATTTCCCATCGGGAAAACTCGGTTTTACCCGTACTAGAGGCAAGCATATGGCAAATGCACCTTTCCTTCTGTTTGCTTTTGCTATTGCTTTCTTTATCTCTCTTCGCATTATCCTATCAATCTCGCAAAAGAAAACTATCTCGTTCTCTCTATCGCTTTCTCGCTCCCTCGATGTCTCTTTATTTATTTCTCTTTGATATGCTTTAGTTATAATATTTAGAGTAAAATGGTATAAACGTTTTCATTTATCAGTTTGAACAGCATTGCCTCAATTTATCCTACCCTTGCACTACCCTTGTACCGGAGATAGATGTGCCCCGCTGATAAAGTGCCAGCTGATAGTATCCTTTGAGATGCGATTTTTTGGGTTACTTTTGCGTTTTAGGCCAGGGTTTATAAAAATGTTGCGGGAGAAAAATTGTTACAAGAGAAAAAAATCGATTTATTCCTTTCGAATCATCGTTTGTATACAAAAATGGATGCAAAATAATTTCAATTTAATTTTAAAACATTTTTGTGTGCCCATATGTGTACAGTTTTTTTTACATAAGTAGGAAAATCTTGGGGCTGGTCTGGTGGTACAGTCGTCAACTCGTACGACGTAACAACATGCCCGTCATAGGTTCAAGTCCCGAATAGACCGTGCCCCCATACGTAGGACTGACTAACCTGCTATGGGGGGAAATCAATTAGTCACTGAAAGCCAAAGCCCACTAGTGGGTACAGGCAGGCCTTGACCGACATCGGTTGTTGTGCCAAAAAGAAGAAGAAGGAAAATCTGGAAATGTTGCCGCAACATGTTCAACGTGACCTACACGACCTTACAGGGGTTAGCATTGCGTTTCTGCGAACTCTTTCATAGTCGTATAGGTACAAAATAAGATTTTAAAAGAAGTTTGTAAGCAAATATTAGGAGTCAAATGTTGCGTTACATCATGCGTATAATAATCGTAAAAGATGCATAGGATAATATAGGAATTAGGAAACTATAGGAATGGGAATAGAATAGGACTGCAAAATAGAATAGGAATTATTATTGAGGTGCTAACACTACTTGAATAAATTGACGGTAACATAACCATATTATGATAACTTGTACTGTCTGTAAAATTTAATTTGTTTGGTCAGCAAATTGTTTACTAAATTTTTGTAGGACAATTTACTATTCGTTATTTGCCATTTTCAGTGCTCGACATAGACATTTTCAGTGCTCGAAAATCGTGGTTTCGGGCTATTTCTCTTAAATTAAAATGCGCCAATTACTTACTTGATACTTGAAGAACAAGCGCTTTAAAATCGACTGTGAGGTGGCTTTTTCGTTGCTTTCTGCTCTGTCCATTGGGAGATAACATGTAAGATAATGTGTTAGTTTTGTTCATTTTATTATTGTTGTACTAACAATTTGTTTGACCTCGAATTAATGGTGTATTGGAGCATTTTGGCCAAAATATGACAGCCAAATTATGAAATTCTTCTACTTGAAAATCGATGCTCAGAAAAATAATCAATCTAATGGCATCAACTTTTGAGTTTTACATGAAAACTGGCCACGATATTGGCAAATGATTTCATTACGAACAAGTTAAGTGCAGCGTGCATTTATTGAGTATCAACTCAAAAATGAAAGCGTAGTATAAAAGCAGTCGTAATAGATAAAAAATTACCACCATAATCGCCCCCTTCAATACCTGTCTACGCCTATCAGTTTGTATTCCTCATATGGAAGGAATAATATGCCAGCTTCCCGATCTTTAGAAGGATTTAATTTTTTAAGCATAAAAAATAGGCTACCTTCTTCTCGGCGGACTCTTTTACAGTTTCCTGCCCTCACGCTCTCATCAGTTGCAGAGCCTGCACAACAGACACACTACTATGCGTACGAACGCGCGCGCAAGAATCGTAAGGTTTACGCCGTGGTGATGATACGTGCGGTGTGATAGATGCGTCGCGTTGCGCAAGCGAAAGGAGATTAAAATTATGCGCATGCCCGCGCAAAATACGCCAATAAGCTCTGCCGGGTGCGGAGGCTTGTAAATCATCACAACAATGTTGCATGCAAATGAGACTCCAAACATCCACGCCTCGACTAACGAAATGTTTTGATATCTCATGTTTCCTCCCCCCCCCCCCCCTCCCCTCATTCCCACTCTCTTCTCGCACACTGTTTCCCCTGTTACGATTCTTCCGCACCTCCCTTAGGTTTGCGCGCATCATTATGTCTTTTTTTACTGCGTTCTTTGTACGATTTTGGGACGCTTTTTTGTGTTTGGTGGACAACACGCAAACGGGAATGTTTTCCTGCAATTCAGAGATACTTTTTTTGAGGAGCGAAGAACGAATCACTGGCAAGCGAGTAATCGAGCCAATGGTGGTGGTATGGTTTGCTTTCAAAGGTCTGTTCTTCTTGGCAGAAGGATTAATTGCGCGAATTAGCCAGAAGCGTAAAGATACCCACGTGTGGCAGCATTAATATAGTGCAAATTGTAAGAGTGAATAACACAGATTGGTTAAGAAGAGTATAGGAAAGCGAGCCAGTCAGAGTCAGTAAAAGCAACTAAATATCGTTTAATTACTTTAATACATTAAAATTACGTGTTGGTGCCAGCTGGTGAAAACGGATATGATGCAGTTGATTAATGATTGATTGGATAAGTATTGAACCAAAAGAAAATTAGGCACAACGCCACGTTTAATATCCTCCTGTATGGCTTTGTGCTTTCCTGGAATTGCTATACACACTGTGCAGATTTGGTTGTGCCAGACATATTCCCATCGCCACACCATGCAGCGAACAATTAAACATTCCGTGCACGGGAACGGATCACCTCATTTCACAAAGGTGGTCGTCGTCCAACCAATGCCGCCACCAACCGGATGCAGCACCAATCGTTTGCCCATTTCAATAATCGTCACGGCTTTTGGTTTTTGGCGCAGGGGTTGGCATCCCTATGCGACAACAGCTAAGGATGCAAAACAAAAAACAAAAAACAATGGATGATGACATATGATGTGCTTTTACAAATTAACAATGACCACTCTGCTATTCACCCTACTTTTATCCATACAATCGTTAAAGTGCAGCAATTGTTAGCCATTTTCCAAGCGCTTTTTACTGTAATAATTTAAATGCGAATTTAAAAAAGTAGATTCATTATAAAGATTGGTTCAACGAATCCACTGTACTTAACGTGGGATTGTAGTTTTCCACCCAACCGCTAACTATGCGTTATGAAAAATGTTATGAATATTAATGTCACATCGTAACAACTTTCCAGCGCATTTCATCATACATTTATTCTTTTTAGGCGAGAGCTTTATAACGTGGGATTGTGGTACGACGATAAACGTTATGGGTAAGCTTGCGTTCGCTGCATTACCGGTAACTAAGGGGCAACCTCCTACACAAATAGTAGTCGATGGCAGGGACTTTCACTTTGCACAGTCTTGTTACACACATCTGGAGCGACTGCGTAGGAACGCTGCTTCGCCAACGCATTTTTCCATGGCAGAGTAGCAGTGTAAGTGAGCATTACGATAGAGGTGTACCGTGCCGCGACGGATAGGTCGTCGGACACCAGTATATTGCATGCTAAGCGCACGTAAATCCTACTTCAGTTTTAGGGGTATCCTATTCCACACGATAACCTATCACACACAGAGGTTAATGAGGCGACACATATTCGTCAAAGCAATGTGACGTGAAATTTATAATTATATTTATTTGTTTTATTTTTTTCATTGTCTGATGGTCTGCCCGAGTGACGTCAGCCATTGCAGCCAAAAACAAATAAAAAAAAAACAAGTTAATCCGCCGGATGGCTTTGATGGAAGTTGCTGACACCGACGCGCGCGTTGGCATCACAACGGTGCGCACAACACCACTGAACAACCAGTGGAAGGAAACAAAAATCAATACCGGATGCGCTTTCGCATTCAATTGTTGCTGTGCTCGATAGAATTTCGAGACTCGTGGGGCAGGAATTCAACACCCCACCGGAAGCGCAACAAGTACGCTTAGGTATGCGCGCGCGCGTTGTGTGTTTTGCGCGCATGTTGGTCAATGGACGGCACCCATGAGTTGTTGCTGACCGGGCGGGCGGGCCCCACGGCGTTTGCTGTGGTTGCGTTCGCCTGATGGCAATGGCAGCACCATATGCGGCGCGGTAAGTCGTTTATTTTCGCAAACGCAACACATTGCTGCTGCTATCGCTGGTGCTTTATGTTGCCTTTCTTTTACAAACTGTTGGTCTCTATGTAACTTGCGCATTTCATTGTTTAAGTTATTTGATTACAAGATTTGGTTGTCTATGCTTCACAGCTCCATGATATGCCAAACCGGATTGTGTGATCCCATGATACAGTGGTTAATTTGTGCGAATTAACAACATGCCCGTCGTGAGTTCATGTCTCATTTGGACATTCTCCCCGTAGCAAGGATAAACTATCCGGCTGCTTGGTACTTGCCAAGAAGTCTCGAAAGCCCTGTATAGGCTAGCATGACAACGTAGATTTTGCTACGCCAAGAATAGAAGAATAAGCCCTAGCCCTGCCCTATATGAAAGATTTATGAATGCCTTGAGTTTCATGAATCTCTAGAGATTCGTAAATCTTTCGTGATTAAGAAATTTTTTAAAGATTTATGAATTTTTGAAAGACTTGCCTCATACACTCTTGCCCAATAGCCCAAAAAACAACGTCTTTTTCGACGCTTTTTAAAACGCATCCAAAACAGTTATCTTTGCACTTATTTCAACTGAAACTCATTTAAAAGCGAGGAAAGAGATGTAAAATGAGATTTAAATCGGCTTTTGATAAACAAGTTTTAGTGAGTGATAACACGCAATGTTTAAGGTGGCATCAGTTCCCCCAAAATTAAACAAAAGAAACGTGTGAAACGAAATTGCCCATCATTTAGTCTCTTTTTTTCAAATTCGACGTAGTAAATATAATACTAATTGAAAAGCGAACAGTAGAAACATTGTTGTGTCGTTGTGTCTGTACTATAAATACAAAATTTGTGATATACATTTGCTGCTTATTGTTCAATCAATTGATAACTAAATAAAACTTACCATTACTAACCCAATCATACACGAATTTCTTCCATTCTGTAAATAAAACTTCGAGTGATGTCAATTGTACATTTTTACGAATCTATGTTTGCAAACAAGACGATACTGTATCTCTTCAAATCGACCTAGCATGAGCATGTGCTTTTCAATACATTGCTGCCTTCTGTATGAAATGACAATATTTGCGTATCGGTTCAATTTTGTTCCAAAATATTAAACATCAGTTTTGGCATATCATGAAATTACACATCACACCTACGGGGCAGTTTGAAACACGTTTCGAAACAATTGCACACAATTCTAGGAAGGAAACTATTACAGTTGCGCGTCAATACGCGACGGTGGCAGGGAAACGTTTTCGCAACAGGCAATGGAACATTATAATTAGAAACATGAAAACTAAAAGCTGTGAAACATGGAAACTCAAATGTGTAGTACATTAAAACCGATATTAAATTATATCCGATACACACTCGCACTTGCCGGACTAGCATTGATAGAGCAAGGCATGACTAATTTTGTGAAACATCACAATGGGATGGTTCCTTTTTGTGTGTACTTTGTGTGTCGAGCAAAAAGAAGAAAAGATACCGAAAATAAAAATAATAATATAAAAAACCAATATCTAAATGAAGGCAACGTCCATAGACACAATCTACAATATTTGGAAGGTCTTCTTCAGCTCCACCATAAGCGTCCAGTCGGATTTTAAAAGATCATCCCGGAAATAGTCCTTACAAGCATCGATGCTTTGACGGGAAATCTGAAAATAGAGAGAAAAAAAAACAACAACCATTCAATACTACAGCAAAGAGTTACGTGTAACGATATCAGTGAAACATAAGCAATTGAGGTTTTAACTCTCCTAATGTCAGCAATCATTCGTGATGAAGAGCAATAGAGGTCACACGTTCATTGACAAACACATTTATTGATTGATCATGTGGCTTCAATCGATAGTAGTGTCCTTGAACTGGAAAGATGAACCGGCAAACAGGGAAAGGGCGCATATTTCACCCCGAGATTCAATTCGCCGCAAACATTTCGGGTCAAATAACCAATACAATCTGTTAAATTACTCTATTTCATCAGTACAATAGAGCAATGAAGTATTCTTAAGTATGTAAAATATCATAAATCATATTTAGAATGGAAATATACATCTATGACAAAAACAAATAGTGCTCTTTTCATACACTAACAAACTTAGATCACATCACTTTATCTAAATCGTCGAAATCTTTTTTTAAAACATAACATAGCAACATAAAATAGAGAAAAATTTTATACAATAATTCCAATCATTCCAATCATTCAATTAATTTAAACCTCATTTCGGATTTTTTGTACTCAATTCATTATTTTCTAAAGCGAAAAGTAACAATAGCACAGAAGTATGGTGCTATCCTTGCAATCGGAACGGTGGGGTAGGACCGATGCTATGAATTGGTGTTGGTTCCGATTGACGTCATCGGTTGGAGCTGTTTCTGGTATGATAACCCCCACTCGGAAGCTTTTCCCAAATATCCCACCAAACCGCTACACCAACCACCTTCATGCTCCCAGTATGTACCCACCGTTTATACCCAGAATTGTTAAGTTCGACGTCACAAACTGTAATCCACAATATTCCACACCCAAACATGTTATTCCTTCCAGAACCAGCCCGCCGCCGGGTCGGTTATGTATCGTTTCGAGGTTTGCAAAAAGGTTGGGCTCGTGAAAACATAACGATATTTATAAGAAGATACTTGTGTGTACATAACATTGGCGGGCTTTGCTGTATGGCTACACAGACGACCAGATACACCAGGCCAGGCCCACCACCAACAACCCAGGAAGCAACCTGCTCAATTGTGCTGCGTTCCTGATCGCTGAGCTTAATATTAGTGGTAGGGAAATGGTGAGAACACTACTAGCAAAAGTTAGTACTAAATCGGCAAGGAAGCGAGCCCGCGCAAACGTCCCCGGGTAAAACAAGGACAGAACCGTACATAACATGACATGGGGCTCCGTGTGCGAAAGAGATCGAAATTTCGAAATGCACACAGAAACGTACATAGGCAGCCCTCGATGGTTGTGGTTATGCTTATGTACTACTACATTCACGGAGGGCAGATTCCCCAAAACCCCGCAGGAATGTACCGGAGGAAGGGGGATTGTTTTCGTGATGCGAATGCGCTCGCTGCTCGAAAAATCGATAAAATCCTGGGATTCGTGCCCGTGCCCGTGAAAGTAGGTCACTGGGATACGATGGCTGAACATTTGATTCACGCTTGCTTCGTACTGCGTAAAGGTGGCCCGGCCGCCTCGTATGAATGTTGCTTGGGTGAACTTTTATTTGAAATTGTATTTATTTATCTATGAAATAAGATGAATTAATAACTAGAACATTTTAAAGATACACTCTTTGGCTTACAGCAAAGAGAATCAATGCTATGATTCATTTATATCGAAATTATTTACGCTTTCAATAATATGTGTGACTTAAGCAATAAGGTATTTTCGGACCGATCCTCCTGAATAAGTTTTTGTTGTTGTGATGTTTACCGTTTTATATCCTATAAAATTCATTTTGCTTCGTTGATGAAAAAGTGATAATTCAAACCACGTCCTGTATATAAGCTATATAGTAAAGTCAGGAAAACATAACAACAGCCTGATATCCGTATACAATACGTTGAGCTATTTTTAGCATACATGCCACATCCCCTACTACGGCCGCTGAAATTGGAACTGGATTACGGAGAAATGCCGTTATAACGGGCTTGGGGTGGGTCCAGTTCCCTATCGAATACGGCTACCACCAGCACCAAGGAAACACAAAACAACAAGGATCGGGAGGAAGGTATTGAGCGAATATAAATAAGGCGAACTGTAGAGATATTTTTAGCTTTCAGCTAACCAGCCCAGCCTTCGTGGCAAGCCTATTCTATCAAACGAGCCTCCCTGGCAGGCTTGCTTGTTCCTGATGTTGTTATCCCGATGCTGCTTTTGCTATATGTTCAATGCCCATCGCGCTTCAATGCTGAGCTTTCAGGGGACGGCCTTGAGAGCACGAGGCTTGGATCCCACAGGATCCAACTCCCGGAAATGAGCCCCAACCTTCAACTCCCTGCTAGAAAATTAGGTCAACAATGACGTCAATGCTCGGTGGTGTACACTTTAACACAGGGGGTTGGGTTTATGATATTTGCAGTAGCGTGCCTCTAAGTACTTTTTAGACGATAAATTGTATTTTAGCAAGACTAACCAAAACCACATTTTCAAACCCCCAATTTAACACACAAATGGAAGTTTTTCCACTAAAACTTATTGTAAAGCAATATTGACATAAAAAAGAAAGAAATAAGCACATGTTATGATTTCAAGCTACGCTTGTCCACAATAGAATGTGGAGAAGATTTTAGATGTAATGATTAACAATCATCTATTTGTTATTAGATGATTGTTCGGATTTCCTTACTCATAAGGATACCTAATTGTGATGAACGTGGTACCCCGGGTTGTTACAAGCATTTTTTGTAATGAAGTACGTTGTACGTACGTTTTTTGTAGGGGAACGTTGGGCAAAATGGAAAGGTGGGGCGAAATGGTCACATGCATTATTGGCCAACCGTTGAACGTTTCATAACCTAAGATAATTGAAAAATTAACAAATGAATTGTTTGCTCATTTTGAAAAACGATGTTATTTTCACCGTCTCGAAAATAAGCTTTCGTAAGAATTTAACAAATAATTACAGAAAAAAAGGATGTGTATCTAGGCACATGATATTTATCTATGGTTTACGTGAAAAAAGTCACCCTTTTAATTTAATGTAAAAAATAAAGTAAAGTTTGTAAAATGTTTCACTTGGGGCAAAATGGTCATTCCAGTATGGGACAAAATGACAGGTAAATTATTGAAATATTCAAGCATTTTACTAAATTGTTCAACAAAACAGCCTTAAGTCCAATGTTGTGATGCGCCAAAATGCAATGCGCCTACTTTTGATTGCTTTTCATGAATAAGATGTTAAAGATTGCAGTCCAAATATCAGTGTAAAGTGGTTTATCCAATGAGATTCAGAGCAACATCCCTAACAGTGTCATTTAGCCCCTTTTTCCTATAAAATACAACCGCCATAATATATAATTTCTTACAATGTTTTAAAATATGTTGTTTAAGGTCATTATGGACAATCGTTTTGGTTAGTATTTACACTGTATTATATTTTTTTTAAGTTGAGTCTTAAACAGAGATAAATGTATTTCGCCGGATTAAAAATGGAAAGTCTAGTATTCAGATTATTACTAAGATACATTGAGTGGCATGTCTTGAACGTTGACTCAAAAGCTTAACAAATGGTAATAGATAAATAGATATATCAATTATTTACTACTTTATTTTACATGCAAACAAAAATTCGTTGCTTTAAGTCGATCTATAATATTCGTTACCTTCAAAAGTTATGAGTTTAGCCAGAAACGGGATATTGAATATATCATCACGGAGATTATTACATTGATTGAGCCAGGATGGGTGCGATTAATTGAAATTAATTATGAACGAATAAATAAATATCTTTTGATGGATAATTTTAAACGAAATAATTCAATTAGATCTATTTGAATACATGTATTCTATCGTAAAGGGTTTGGGAAAAAAACCCAGTAGGTTATTGTTGGAAGTTTCAGAACTTTCAAAACTGTTTTATTCGCAGTGCGTTGTTAATTGTTAACATTATTGCAACCTTTAAGAAATGCTCTAGAGCTAGCTAATATCACATTTCAATGGCGTGTATAAGCTTTTTTTTCAATGAACTTTGTATAGTTTGCCAGTATTTTGCCATTATAATAATATAATAAATCTTAAAATTACTCACAATTCGTTCAGCTTACTGCATAGCATTACGAATTTAATAAACATATACTATTTTGACTTTACACGGAAAATGTGTGCCGTGTTATTTCTGATAGATCAACACACGGGTTTTCCTTAAAGACAGCGCCAAGCCCCTGTGTTTAACGTCCTTCCTCAATGTCTTCCTACTGCGCATGGCAGTTGGTGATAGAGATCAATGCACCCGTGCGGTGTCAGTTGTTTAGTCTTCCATTGACGTCATAGTTGAAATGTATGTTTTGATGCAAAAAAAAACCCATCATTCCATTTACACCATTTACTTCTAAAAATATTACTTTATTATATTGTACTACACTACATAGCGCCAAATCTCTTTTCGTGTGGATTGTTCAGGAGTATTCAATTAAATGAGTGATATTGTAATGGATTGTAATTAATATATATTATAATATATACTTATGTATCGAATTTTATATATACTTATGTATACTGACATACATTTTGCAAAGCTTATTAACAATTTTTAGTTGATAAATGTGATACAAAATGAGGAATAAATAATATTTTGCTGGAACTTAAAGGTCATTTTGATCACATCGTTAGGTTCAACACGCATAAGCGGTTCCGCTTTAGGAACAGACAAAGAACTTGTTAACAGCGAGAATATGCCAGTGTACCTAAACGATGACGTCATTGGATCGATCGATAGTCGCACGGCGCAAAATACGGGTTGGTACTTGTATAAACAAATACAAATTGGATTTATTTATCACGCCGACATTTAAACAGCATTGGAATTGGAAATAGATACAGCGAGTCCTGTACAAGAGAAAACTCAAGGGTTCTAGTTCTATAAGTAATGGTAGACTATCGAGATTTCATCTAATATTTTTATGATAAGTAGACTTTCAAGTGTATTATTTTCAGCAAAATACACACAATATTTTATATTTTCTATGCCCAGGTAAAATTAAGCATGTTCTTGAAATATAATTGTAGACAAATTGTTTAAGGAATGGAAGACAAGCTGTAGAACTATTCAAAATGTAATAAATTAATTTATATTCATACCCCAAATAAAGAACATCAAGACAGAGAGTGTGGCATCGGTGCAAATGGTCACGGGAATCGATGACCTATTTTAGGTGAACATCCTGCTAACGTTGGTTAGGTTTGACCTGATAACTCACTTTCGGATGACGTCAGTGAATAGTGCAGCGTGTTTTACGTCATCAATATGCACTTCCCATTTCCAACACAACACGGCTTAGTAAAATAAGTTTGTTGTTTTTTCTTCCCACCATCAATATATTGGATTGTATAATAATAGATACTGGTGAGGAATAAATAAACAATGCTGTAATTACAACTTTAATATTACAAAATACGGCCGAAGCCGTAATAATGTGAATTTAAATAAAAATAAATAACTTCAACATACTAAAAAGTTATAATTACAGTGAAAACAGTAAACAGTTGTAAAAACTGTTAAAACATAATAAAATCATCACAACACAAACGGTCTTTTTACTATTCTTACACAACAACCGCCAACCAGCATCAGTAAAGAAACAATACTGGAGTAGCAATAAAAAAATATAGCAAAACATGGCCACACGTATGCCGGTAGCAATATATTTTCATCCGAAGTATTTTTAATACAGGTACACATGTTTCGTCAACAAAAACCTATTTAAATATCGAAAAAGTCGGGTTTGAAAAACACGCGAGTTATTTTTAACCATTCACCATCGCATTAATGAGGCTGCCCTTTTTCCAAATATAAGACTCCCAACCTTAATTCTAGCGTTGTTGTGGTTGGTAGTACTTGCTTGTAAAACTATACGAACAGGTAACGTTAGCAAAGCAAACAGGCGGATGATGCTATTACCGCTCTGGCTTAAAATAAACAACACGCAGTCGCAAAATGCATTAGAATCGCCTTTCACAAAAATAGATTCAAGGGAAACGTTATTAGACCAAACCCCCAAAAATTAAACAACAACATCCCAATAGTACAAAAAGGTAAAACATTCATTGATTTTTGCTGTAGAGCAGCGGGTCCAGCGTGAATTCAATAGATTGCGCGTATCTAAATACAAAGTATGATTTTAGCATTTGTATAGCTTACCTTACTAACTAGCATGTCGGTTTCATCGAAATGACGACCATACATTTTAGGTGTCTCGCCTGGTATGGGTTCAATTTTGAGGCACACTTCTTGTCCTTTTCGAGCACTTTCCAATTGTTTATGGTTAGCTTCGATCGACGTCACGACGCCTATATCTGTAAACTGTAATTGAAAAGAAACACACTTTTAATCCACGAACTATACATTTCGAGTCAAGTAGTATAAATAACAAATAAATAAATATAATAAGTATATAATATTTTTATTCCACTCATTCGTGGGGTGACACGCATGCGTGCATACACACCAAATACACACTAATAAAATAATTCGATTTTAACATCTGAAAACCTAAATAGATTTTCTATTGTCTTCAATGCGAATGATTTAAAGAAACGGACCGTTTCGCAATGTATTTTATTGGTAAAAATCAGATTAGACGCCAATCTCAATGAGCTGTAAAACAGGTGGAAATGGTTGGGGTAGAAACAATGTGAAAAATATTATTGGTAATGATAAACCGTTAGTGCAATATCCACGTGATATATGTATATGTACGACCCTGCTAATGATAGGGCGTTATCCATCAATTACGTTACTACATTTGACAGGTTTGCGATTACGATTTCTTACTTGACGAAAGGAAAGTTTAACTTAACGAAAGGAAGCGGCATCCACAGTCTGATGACAGCTCCACAGTACGCTTGCAAAATTCTCCTAATCGATTGCAACATTCCCCTATATGATTGCAAACTTCCACAGCTTGCTTGCAACATTCCTCTAAGTGATTGAGCTATTCCCTTATATGATTCGAAACCCGGTATATGGAGGGTATATATTTTGTAGACTTCGTTCAAAGCTTTTTGATCAAAAATATGTAAAAATCTTATTGTAGACATGCCTATTGAAAATTTAATCTTGATTGTGGGAAATAATTGCACGATATGTATTCAAATAAGCCCTTCTTTTGAACAATTAATTACTACGCGTACCACTTCTTTTAACGCCACGGACTACACGTAGTCAGCGAACCACAGGATGGAGACTACTGCATTAGCATACATTAGGTTAACCCATTACTGCCCGGGTGTATAAAAAATTGATTTAAATGACATGAAACTTTTTATTACACTAAGGTTTCTGAAAAAAGGGACGAACAACTTTTTTTTTAGATGTTGAGATAGGGTAAATGTACCTATAGTGGTGGTAGTACCAATAGTGGTAGTATTGCACTAAAATGCGGTCCATACGGTAAATTAAAAGTAATTAAGTTATTTTCGTCAGTGTGAAATGTTCTTTAGCCTTTTACAAAGAATTTAAAAGATAAATGGGACCATTCCGTTACTTCGTGACCGAAAAATCCTTTATTTTGTGAAATGTGTCAACATTTTTACAAAATCCTTAGGATTTCATAACGAAACTCATATTTCTGTTAACGTTCTAAATGATCCAATACCCACGCAATTACTAGTTTTTCAACATGACTGTTGTGAAATGTTATTGTTTTACTAAAATTATTGGTCGTTTGACCATATTTATGCATTTTTAGGTGTTTAAGTGTTTTTCTATTTTTTTTTTTATTTTTTTATAGTATAGGACCCTAAAAACGGTTTTTAATACGTTGTATAACAATTGTGCTAAAATTAAAAAAAATACAAATAACTAAAATTGTATTTTGCACAATTCACTGTTTTTATCCATCTCTTCAGGATTGGTCGCAAATCGCGATAAACGACTGTCCATATAGTTATGGTAGGCACTGTATGATGAACATAAATTATTGCGATACAATTTGGAGGATCAGGTTTACATATCCTTACTTAGTGCCCCGTAATACTACTTAAAGACTACTACTAAAAGACGAATTTCAAACTTCAATAAAAGTTAGCTGTAGAAATATTATATATTCAGTTAGTATTTTCTAATTAAAACGTGACTTAAAATTTCACTCATTCGAAAGGCAGCGTGAAATGTCCCTGAACAACGTGGATTGTGAAGTAATGCGACACACGGACTGAAAAGCTTGGATACCCCTGTCTTACAACATAAAAACAATATATTTTTCAAAGATAATTTGAAAATAAAAAAGCTTTTTGATCAAAAATATGTAAAAATCTTATTCTAGACATGCCTATTGAAAATTTAATCTTGATTGTGGGAAATAATTGCACGATATGTATTCAAATAAGCCCTTCTTTTGAACAATCAATTACTACGCGTACCACTTCTTTTAACACCACGGACTACACGTAGTCAGCGAACCACAGGATGGAGACTACTGCATTAGCATACATTAGGTTAACCCATTACTGCCCGGGTGTATAAAAAATTGATTTAAATGACATGAAACTTTTTATTACACTAAGGTTTCTGAAAAAAGGGACGAACAACTTTTTTTTTAGATGTTGAGATAGGGTAAATGTACCTATAGTGGTGGTAGTACCAATAGTGGTAGTATTGCACTAAAATGCGGTCCATACGGTAAATTAAAAGTAATTAAGTTATTTTCGTCAGTGTGAAATGTTCTTTAGCCTTTTACAAAGAATTTAAAAGATAAATGGGACCATTCCGTTACTTCGTGACCGAAAAATCCTTTATTTTGTGAAATGTGTCAACATTTTTACAAAATACTTAGGATTTCATAACGAAACTCATATTTCTGTTAACGTTCTAAATGATCACATACCCACGCAGTTACTAGTTTTTCAACATGACTGTTGTGAAATGTTATTTTTTTACTAAAATTATTGGTCGTTTGACCATATTTATGCATTATTAAGTGTTTAAGTGTTTTTTCTATTTTTTTTATTTTTTGTATAGTATAGGACCCTAAAAACGGTTTTTAATACGTTGTATAACAATGGTGCTAAAATAAAAAAAAAATACAAATAACTAAAATTGTATTTTGCACAATTCACTGTTTTTATCCATCTCTTCAGGATTGGTCGCAAATCGCTATAAACGACTGTCCATATAGTTATGGTAGGCACTTAAATATAGTTATATAGTTATGGTGACTTAAAATTTCACTCATTCGAAAGGCAGCGTGAAATGTCCCTGAACAACGTGGATTGTGAAGTAATGCGACACACGGACTGAAAAGCTTGGATACCCCTGTCTTACAACATAAAAACAATATATTTTTCAAAGATAATTTGAAAATAAAAAGATAAAAAGGCATGAAAAAAATAACGCACAAGGTACTTTTTAAGGTGCTATTTCATGGTTTTATGAATGGAAAATGTATGCATTAAGATGTACAGCGATTCAGAACTAAAATAGTCAAGGTATCTTTCCATGAATGAACTATGCTTCCACTGAGTGCGCGCATGCTGGAACAAAAGCGGTCTGGAACAGGCTGTCATGTAAACAGGACAAACAGGACAGAGCTATTACATCATGTGCACGGTTTTTTTAACGAGAGAAAAGATAGCTCAACGAGAGCAACTGGTTTTATAGAGGGAACAATCAAGCGTGAGAGGGAGAAGGAAAGAGATGAAGGGAGAGAAAGAGAGAGAGAGAGAGAGAGAAAGAGAGAGAGAGAGAGAGAGAGAAAGAGAGAGAGAGAGAGACCAGATGTAGCGAGCAATAAACAGCACAAAATATAAAAAAGCGATAATATAGAAAAATAGCAACATTCCGTATATTAATCTTTTATTTCTCCCGAATTTTCCCGAATTTCTTAGGAGAGACTTTCTAGCCTGATTTGTCAATGAAACCCCTGGAGTATAAACATACCCGGGGGTGGCGCAATACACTCACACAATGACAAGCTTCAAATGAACTGAGACAGCCACAACCCAACTGAAACCATTCATAACACGTATCGAACGAAAATTGCTCTGAGTGTACCGTAGGAGAGCCGTTTTCATTCACTAACCATGGAAGGAAAAAAAACATCATAGAATGTGCGCACAGTCGCACATTGTTCATCGATGTCATCTTGCCACTATAAATGTAATAAAAAAGTAAAGTAAAGCACCTTCTAATATAACAAAATTCGCTCTACCATCCTCATCTAACGTGTTGTTCAAATTGGGAAAATCCGTTTGGAGATGATAAATGAAGAGCTATTTTAAGATAATATTCGAATGAAAAATAAATCTCCTGCAGTGTTTAGCTGCCTAAGGGGCATCCGAATACGTTTATTTTCGTTCACCACCAGTCTCGCACATCCGGGGACGGTGAGTATGTTTGAAATTTACGAACGAACACCATTCATGTAGATTTATGAATAATATCTGTGTCAATGCTTAAAACTAATTTTGCATAGTGTATAAAACTGATTCCACAAACACTAAACACAAGAAAATGCAAAGCAAACATCATGCAACTGATTAAAGATTGTAACTATAAAATTCAAAACGTTCGTCTCTATCTACCTCTGCAGCATTGTTTAGTTTTATAAATCATTGCCTGCACACTGCGGAAATCACATGCAAATTCAACGAATCTATTATTTAACACAAAACAAAACATCTTGCTAGCAGTTCCGTATTGTTTAATGGAACAGATAACAGAAATTCTTCGAACATTGGACAACGGGAACGCCCATGTACTTCTAATCACTACTAGACATTGGGGTGCCAATGTAGAGTTATAAAATCGCTATCTCGTTATTCCTTATTTTATCAGTGTGTATACAAATAACAGCGATACGTAAACAACAATACACTCGTACGGAAGTAAGCTATATTCGCCTAGTAGACGAAAAATTTTCAAAAAGATGTCAAATATATGTACTGCACATTCATATTTTTGCACAAAGTGAAGTGAGCTTGGCTTTCTTTGGCTTATTGTTACCATAGCAGGATAGTCAGTCCTACGTATGGGGGCATGGTCTATTCGGGGTTTGAACCCATGACGGGCAATTGAAAATGATGATTGTTTTCATTATTATTTTATAGACTCAATTTATCCTCAATTAACTGGGTAGATCACGATCAGATCAGATCATGTGAAATGTTTCATCTACTATGAAATCTACGATCACACGGCTTTGCGGAATAAAAAAATAGTTTGAAAAAATGACGTTTATGTGAATTATTTCACAATTTAACAACATTTTTTACATTTCATATAATGAAAACAAATTTAAAAACATGGTGTATGAAAATACTATAATGAGGATCTGGTGCTAATGTTATAATGTAACAACAATTTGATGTTAATAATGAGCAATAAATTGATGACAACTTTTCATTTTGTATTTTTTTTATCTTGAATTTTCAAAACTAATTATTAGTTTACAATTAACATCTCCAATCCTCGAACTACATACAAAGCATACTTAAATAAACTAACCACTTTTCTTAGTTGGAACGACAAGACCGTATTGCTTAATTATTGTTTTTATTTACTTTCGAATTGGTTTCAGTTTCAGTAGTGCGCTACAACTCATTTATTTTGAATTAATAACAATTTTGGATATTAACAAATGTAATAAATTCTTATCCAGTATCACATCCTTAGGGGTTTGTTCTTACGCACATCAAATCTATGTGTTTCTTCTATTTAGCATTATAGCTTAGCACAGCTTTATTTGGTGTACATTGTCAGTTTGGGGGATGGCCAGAGCATTTTGCCATGCGCATCAACGTTTGCTGTTCACGGTCTGTGTTTATGGGAAAGAACCGGTGGGGCCAGCAAATTGTGACGATATGTTTTGTTTTTCCCTTCTATTGCTTAGTATGCTAGCGTGCAAAACACACGACACGACCGACTCCATCCACGTATTGTGTGGCCATGGTCGGACATAAAGATCGTTTTGAATTGCGTAACACATGTGTCAGACTGTGATGAATATCAAATCATCAACTACGCTAGATCCCATCGGCACTATGTCACGAAAATTTCGTATGGTTACCATGACACGTAGAAATACATATGGAAGTAGAGTAGATAATATGCCTAGAGGCATACGATGATGAACGTTTTAACGTTTTCATAGATCAGAAATTATTTCAGATTCCTTTGCTATAGATTGATGCTCCAAGAGAACCAATCGGTTGTAAGGTTCACACGCTCTCTTCTAATTGTTCTGGGTTTGTGTTTCTTGAATTGTTTAATCCAAAATACGTATACATATGTATATACGCCATGGACTGACAATAAGTATTGCGATAAAATGTTTTGAGCTGATTTACTGATTTGCGTATACATTAGCTCTGTCAAGTTACTGAGTGTATTACGTGTTTTATTGGTATTCGCCCTACCACATTCGTATTCGCCCTAGCGTTGTATGTTTATATGTTCCGTTACAATCTATTTGCATGATGTACCCATCTAGTATTTCAATATAGGGCAACATCTATCTAGCTCGTGTAAAAATTAAACCTTTATAAAATGTTATAGTTTAAATTGTTTCCCTTATCATAATCCCATTTTACTTGACCTCTTGTGAGGACAACGCCGGACAGGTCCGAGTCCGACATATAGCTCGAATGACTTTGATCACGTAAGTATCATGTGCCTGATCACGCAAAATATGTACGTGCTTGTATATTGTACATTGTATATTTGGCTGTGGGCAGCACAAAAATCACGATCACTGTAACTGTGTAACATGTGACAAGCGGTTAACATAATATATAATTTCCTTTGAATCCAAACAACTAAGAAGGAAAGAAACGCCAAATCTAATGGACGAAGTGTGTGGAGAACTCACTATTCAGTCAAGGTGGAGTGCTGCATTACAAAAAATCCACCCCAAGCCAACAACATCCGGTGACTGGACGTTGGTTAGATGCTTTGGATCAAGCATAAACTTGCACAAGAGATCTGATACCAGCGCAAATGCGCCACATTCAATCAGCTACCTGTAGAGCAAGCTCCCGTAGGGCAAGAAAAAGTAAAATCAAAACAGGAAGCGCTGAATCGTCGATTGGTTGTTTTAGTTATTTCATTCCTCTTTTGTACACTGCGGATAGTTTATACTGCTTCATTTTTTGCCTTTTTAATGGACTTTATAAATATGGAAAATTTATATTATACAAATGTATTTTTATGGCTCTGTCGATTCTGCATGCCTGTATTCATATAAACATTCAAAAATTCCCACTAAAGAAAAACGTACAATAATTTTACCGAGCTTAGATCATCTCTTTCGCCTACATATCTTTTCGACAAAATTTATCGAAAAAAGGAGAGATTGAATTTCAGGTAGAATTACTAGAATTACACCTGTTTCCATCTACGTTCGAATCTCGTGCCGTTTGCATCGAATCGCAAACCGCCTGCTTCGAATCGCATGCCACTACGATCGAATGCGTGCACCCATGGTTGAATCGCGTGCCAGTACGGTTGAATCGCGTTCCACTATGGTCGAATCATATGCCACTACGATCGAATCGTGTGCCGCTACCATTGGATTGCTGAAAGCAAGAGCGTAGTAAACTGTTTGTTTACGTTTGAAAGCTGTTTCTTTCTTCGCCGACGGCATTTCATTTGTAAAATACCCATAAAAGGTTCTTATTCTCTGATTATAGGTAAACCCCAAGAATATTGGTTGAAACCAAGGATTTTACCATCAACAACGAACACCGAATATTAGTTGAACACAAGGATTTTACCATTAACAAGGGACCACGATATTCGTTGATAACAAGGATTTTACGTGTAATCAGTGAATAACTGCCTTTTATTAGTACTATTTTACAAATGAAATGCCGTCGGCGAAGAAAGAAACAGCTTTCAAACGTAAACAAACAGTTTACTACGCTCTTGCTTTCAGCAATCCAATGGTAGCGGCACACGATTCGATCGTAGTGGCATATGATTCGACCATAGTGGAACGCGATTCAACCGTACTGGCACGCGATTCAACCATGGGTGCACGCATTCGATCGTAGTGGCATGCGATTCGAAGCAGGCGGTTTGCGATTCGATGCAAACGGCACGAGATTCGAACGTAGATGGAAACAGGTGTAATTTTTGTTTGATTTAAATTCGAAATAACCATAAATTAACAGATAACCATCTCATTGTATACTAGTACCAATAATTAATAATAGGTTTAATGCCATCCAAAACGAATGATTCTATAGTTCTAGTGGTAACACAAAAATGCACCGTGTTTTAGCGTGTGTAACGCGACCCCCACGACTCAATAACATGCCCGTCATGGGTTCAAGCCTACAATAAACCGTCCCCACCGTAGCAAGGATTGATTAACCGGCTGCGTGGTAATGAATTAAGTCTCGAAAACTGTATGGGCCGGCATGTCCGCGTAGGGCGTTACGCTAAATAGAAGAAGAAGAAGAACGACCTCCACTGATAAATTATTCAAAATATTGGAAAAAGTGGGGTTTATTATAGTTTTACAAAATTTTGATGATTTTTTGTGTTATTATTCATGATTTACGTTACAATTCATATAATTGCTCCGTTTCGTCCTCACTGCTATTTTCAAACGAATTAACAATTATGTCATCCTCATTATTACAATCTGCATAAATTGAAAATTCCAAATTGGAATAAATTCATAAATTCCATTGCAAATGAAAAGTTACTACCCGCGCATAACGACCCCTCAACCTGATTTTGATCATTTTTGACCTAAAAGGCGGTCGTTTTACACGCTAAAATACGGTATATAATGTATGTCTTACCACTTCTACTTCCATTCATTACCTTTACATTAGGACACCTGACCTCAGACAGACAGTCAGACAGAGAAAATGTAAACGTGAAGTTAATTACCAAAGGAAAAGAAGGAACATAAGAATTCAGCTCTAGTGTCCCGACTACACTATCTCTATCACGCCCTTGGAAAGCATAACGTAGCGCTGGATCAATAAAAATGAATATAAATGTATGAAGAATTAGATGAATAAGATATGAAAAAAAACGATTTGTTATTGTCAATCAACTGAATGAATTCGCTTCAAAATTACATATTCTATTGAGAACACGTTGCAATAAATAAAGCACAACGGCGACGGGGACATAACAATAAGCTGTTATTTGCCAGTTTTACTTGAAACTAGCAACTGATTTAATAAGTTTGACACACTATTGCCATTGTTAAAATAACCCTCTCGGTTACAAATAAAATTACCCTCAGCAGTTAAAAACTACAAAACTTAAAAAACTAAATATTGTTTGCAACTTTACCTCATCGTAATTTTACAGTTTATACTTTCAAGAAAACATAATTTATTTTATACGAACATACATTCCATCTGCATGACTCCACGTACAACTTAAAAGTATTCTGAAATCGTCATTTGCGACTGGTTTTTCAGTTCAACTTCCTTAGGTCTTAGGGCCGTGGAATGGGAAATTATGTCATAATTGCATAGTATGGCATTATAAATCCATACCAATGCATTGCACAGTTGCCAGAATAAGACACATTTAACGAGCATCGGAAGTGAGGGGAATATTCATTCACGCTATTCCAGCCAACCCCATTCAAAACAGAACTTTTCATTCACACAACGTTCGTAGTAAAAATCGTTCCATTGAGAAATCCAGCAATCGAACGAAACAGATGTCTCGCGAGTTTTTACGACCGGAACAACCGGAAGTACAGAAGGTCAGCCAGAAGGCGAGACAAGTAGATAAATTATAGATACCAGATACAAGCGCAAGCAGGACAGGCGATCGGAACGGATACGGAATAACACGAACATGTACTTTTCTAAATTCCATTCCATTAGTTACCATCTCGTCCCATTGACATAGGCCGGAAGTAAAACAGAATAAGAATAACACCAACAACCGATTACCACAGCAGTAAGAAGAAGCAGCTCAAAAGTATAGAAGAAGAATGAAGAAACCTGCCTCGTAGCATGAGCGGAATAGTTCCGGTCGAAAGCGGAACAACGATCAAAACCACCCTACCCTGCCTTCCTTTTTACCTCGGCTTTCTTAAATGAAAGACCGGAAGAATAACATCCGGAAATTATGTTTGGTTCATTCCTTCTTGTCCATTCTTTTGCGTGCGTTTGTTCGCTTATTCGTTTGTTGGTTTGTTTCCGATTTTATCCCCCACACGCTTAACTACAGAGGCTTCCTTTTTCTTCCATACGACTCCATACAACGTTTAGAGGAAATGAAGAATTTACGATCAGCTGCGGTGCTAACGCACGATACAGAATGCGAAGCATATGTTTGCTTCGGATCTCGTTATTTACCCCTCCCGTACGGTCTTACTACTAGCCACTTCCTTCCGGTCGGACTGTTGTTTCCCCGGGTACGCATAGAACACAAATTTGCGTGACTTTACGTACACATGTGTCTAGACTGTGGGATTCATACAGCAGATGATTTTTTCTCATTGATTTGTTTTGTTTCAACAACTCCGTCAGATCATTGTTTCACAATGTTTGCTTTTTATTTCATTGCATTATCATTTAGCCTTTTTAACCCTCCAAAAACATGATTTTTTTTTATGACAACACGAAGTAGATATATAAACTCATTTCGTAATGCGCAAAACGTTGTTTGTAAAAACATTTCTGGCGCTTATCAATCAAAGTGTTGACAGATTAAAAAAAAGTTACTACTGTAAGCAGATTTTATTTCTAATTTTATAGAATATTATGCTCTTTTAAAATGAAATGAAGGACATAGTATCTACCCGATTAAATCAAGTAAAACTTGTTTAATCTAATATTATTAATTTTAAATTATGTTTAAGTTGTGACTATTGCTCATTCGTCTGCTAAACCGAATCAAGCCTTTCTCTGCTAGAATCCAATTGGGATTGTCATTAGTGATGAGAGCTCCAGATTGGATTCGTGAATCCACTCCGACAAAGACATTCTTAATCCGAAACCGACTCCGAAATAAATATAGCTTCGAATCCGACTAATCCTGACGAATCGTTCAGCAAATTGAAATGTTTGGTATTGAATTCGTTTTATTACCATTCTTGACCGGCAAAACCCGTATATTGAGTTTTCCAATGTTTTCTGGTTGTTTCCAGATTTTTATTTTGATAAATCTCATGATTTATTGTTTGCTTTCCTAATATGTTTGATTCTGAGTTGATCGGGATTCGAATCCGAAAGCAACTGGATTTGGATCAATCCAATCAAAAATAAATAATAATAATAATAATAATAATAATAATTCTGTTATTGTATTTTAGTACAACACAATATGATATTGGTGTAAAGGTAAAAAATTTACATACCTCTTTGCTAGGCACTGTGATTGGCGTACCTTCCTTGACGATACCAGCCTCAACCATCACACCCATCACGATTGGGTCACGACTGTTAAACACACACTGGGGTAGAATCTGTAATGAGATAGATTTTTTGTTACCTTATCGCCCCTTTAACAAACTCATCCATTTACCTTTAATTTGCAGGGGAAAACAGCGATGGTTTTAAATTCGTCTCGTTTGCGCTGCTTGATTTCTTCACGATAGGCCATGAATTTGTCAAACAGATGGTAAATGATATCCGCTTGGAAAATTTTTACACCCAAATTGTCTGCCAGATCTTGAGCATCTCTCTCAACCTTCACATCGAAAGCTAATATAGTAGCATACCTGGAAAGATACAATATTATCATTATGTTACGTATGGATACTTTCTCTTTGGAATTTGAAATGTTTAGTACATCTATTTTTTATTTCTGCATAACATTAGGCTTTAAAAATGTATTACAATATGTAGCGAGATACTTGATTTATTGTACACACTCGTCTTAAATCAAATAAGACGCATCTGTCAATCGCCCACTTTAACGAATGGTTAAGACGTGTGTGGCTCTTTTTTATATAAGAGTAAACATTTTACAAAAAGACAACAAATTAATTTAAAAACAATGTCACAACTTAATTTATGTTCAATTAACTAAGAACTTTAATCAACAGTAATAATTCCAACGTATGCTTAATCATTTACTTACTGATTTTCATGCTCCAACATGGTCGATGCTTTCATAACGTCACGTTTAACGACTGGGCCAATTCGAATGCCAGAGTACTGAAAAAAAAATACGCAGAATTTTACGCATGAGCCTGAGATGTTTTGCATCCTTAACATAACATAAAATTACAAAACACTAGTTCCTAAACTGTAGATCGTGTTTCAATGTAATATAAAATATGTAAAATATATAATATATTGCAATATGCAATATTTTCTAAAAATCAATCCCTTTCTCCCATGGGCATACTGCAAACCAATTCATATGTTAAATGTTCAAAACCTTCCAGCTACTTGCTCAGTACTATCTATCATACCATAAACGCACACAAACGCTCAAACAATATTTGTGAAAGTTTTGTCTCGCAATACACAATTCCACATTTGCTTAGTAACGCCACACTGGTTCTCATTTCCATGATAGGCAACAGTGCGGTGAGTACAGTGTAAAGAATACCTATTGTTTTACGTTTCCTGTCGTTTGTCGATACAGGAACATCAACACAACAACGCAATAACAATTTCATTTCCATGACCAAAACCAGTTCAAGCCAAATTACATTCCCGTGTTCGCGACCGGCTTTCGCGAAGCTTTAACCAGTGATCAACAAGCAAACAAACAGCAGTTCGACGGTTTGGCAGTGTTTCACAAGAATTGTTCGATTAACCTGAATTCCCATTCAACCAGCCAACCGATGTCGATGTTTGCTCATTGTGTGATGAAAGGCACCACAATAAGCCTTTTGCATTTATTATTAATTTGATTATTTTCAACGAAGAAAACTATTCAGAAAGATTTATTTATTTATTTCTTTATTTATCTATTTATCGAAACGTTCAACCGTAACTATACTATATTAACTCATTGTCCCAATTTTCTAGTAAATAAGTTATATCACATAAAACTAAATTCATTCTTACGTACATGTACTAATCATATTATACTACAATTAAAAATTCAATGTTATAAATAGCCACGGGAAATAATGTGCCACAAGCCACGAACTGGGACCACAAAAGCCACTTTCCCACAATTGTGACCTTGATTAAGCCAAGCGTGCTCGGGAAACGACATGGTAATCAGAGTTCATATTGTGTACTTAGGAAACTATCAAATTTATGCAATACAGAGCTAATATATATCGTGAAAAAGAATGATTGCCAGTTATAACATCAATCTACTTTATAGCCACAAAGTCCTACAGAAGTTTAGCTCTGCGATGAAATTTTTAATATAACATTTTAACAATACAATTAATTTGTACAAGTATCTGCGACCTCATATTTACGATCGTCGATTGGAAACCCAATTGACTTTCCACTCAAAGCTATGAGAATAATGCAATACTTCTAACAATTATCGTGCGAAGGTCATTAAGATCACGGTGAATCTTGCCTGTTGACTAATGTAGTCGTCTGTGACAAAAGGGCTAACGATTAAAAAACACAGTATTTTATACTCAGCTACGCGAACATCATGCTGTTGGCAATGTATCAATATATACATTAAAATGCAAGTATATTCAGTCTACTAAGCTATACCACTCTATTCCTCTCTCTCTCTCTCTACACATCACACAGAAAAAGTTTGAAGGCGGACTGGAGGTCCAATCAGAATATGACACAACTCAAGAATAAACAATATAAGTCTGAATTATTCAGGAGGAGGATGTAACGCTAATTCAAATTTCCTCTTACGGATTTCATAAAATTCCCATAACTCTCATAATAAGGAAACCGGATACACGCTAGAACGTGCTCATGACGAGAGATCATGATCGTGAAAATACAACCGAACACCACCACCCATAACACTTCTTCTTCGCGCTACCGGACCGTAACGTTGTTTGCTGTGTGTGTGTGTGTGTGTGTGTTTTTTTTGTCAGCTAAATACAGCCATTGACTAAAATGCGCGGATGAAGAAACAGGAAGAGGTCTGGAAGAGGGTTTTCGTAGCGCATGGCACAAAAAAAAACAAAAAAAAAAAACAGTGAATAACCCGCAGCCCACCAACACTTGGAAATAGCAATCAAACAAGGAGCCGCTCTCGCACAAAAAGAACTCTGAACGTCGGAAACGAAAATACTTTAAATTCAAGCGAGCCAACACGTCGTGTCTCGCACGGATGCACAAAGCGAAAAAGCATAGGCGTAAAATGATCGAAATCGCTAAAAAAGTACATAAGATATTTTGTTGTTGTGTTTATTTTCATCCTCTTTACAAACCACCAACAACACCATACTACGCAACGAATTCGGGCCGCCTTGAAAGTATTACCCTCTTGTTGTACAAACTTATTTAACAAAAGTACTTCACTCTTGTTTTTCTCTGCATACTTTATATGCTTCGCTCGCTCTCTCTTTGATTCGATATGTATTTTTTCGATAACATCACCACCACCACCACCTCTGTGAATGAAAAGTCACTATTCAATATCTCTGGCGATGTTGACGGTGGTAGGTAAAAGTCATGGCAGTGATTACGCGAAGAAAAATTGAGCTATCGCCATTAAAAGACACGGAACGCAGGGGGAATTTCCTTTTCTCATACGCACGTCTCGGACAAGGTACTCATTCACGAGCTAACTCGTTCCTTCATTCATGCACAAGCCCATTCATAACTACATGTTCGGGGAACGAACCAGTGCGCAAGGAGTGAATGACGATGGTGCTCAATGGCGGAGAGGGCGCGAACGAAGACAAGACGTAGAGATTGGGTTGGGTGGGTAGCCAAGACACGGTTACGGTGCACTGCGCAGACACGCAATACAGTGCGCGTTGTTTCCCAGCGGTGCTGCTGCTATAACCTACTGATATGCTACTAATGTTTCATGGTGAACAAACATATAATGTATTGCAAAGTAGACAGAGTTGCATCAACGAATTGATCTACTTTTAGAGCACGCATCTGCACCATTCAATTCTAAGAAAATTGCCATTTTTTAACCATAAATCACAATCATAAAATATATAAAATGAAGCCATTGAGTTGCTATAGTTTATACAACGCAAAGCTCTCTCGATTTCCACAACTAATGTTTAATGTTGTAGCACGCCCGGCATAGTGCAAAAGCAATGCGTAAAAGCAGATTATAAAAACACTCTGCACAAACCATAATATGAATGGCTTTGCATGCGAAAACTTAACTATACATGTATATAGTTTCAACATATTATTCTATAACAGCAAAGCCATGTTACACACTGTTTAAATTTCGCTTTCGTGTTTGATGATGAAGTTGATTCTGCGTTGATAACTTACAACACCAACTCGTTCGTAGATGACATCGAAGAAGAAAAAAAAACTCCCAACGTACAGCAAGGACATATTTATGTAGGTGAAATTATTTGCCCGACTATTGGTGGGTGAATGTAGAAGAGCTTTCAGCTTCAAGCTTGTACGGCTGTCGCCAGTGGAACCGATACCGTCGTTCCGTTGCCTCCCCTTTGCCGAGACATTTCATTTCATTCATGAATCGATGCGGTTGGTGGTTGTTGTGGTGGTGCGCCCTTTCTATTTCCCTCGCTCATTCATTAGACACCACCACAGTCGCAAAAGCCATCGATCCATTCACAATCTCGCTCGCAGTTTCAATAGCAGCAGAGCTACCTAACAGCCATTTGCCATGTTGAGCGCGACAAACCATACGATACGGTCTTTTAGGGGGCTGCTAGAAAAAAAAACACACACACACACACCAACATCAACTCACACATACACAAAGATAGACGCGGCATGGATGTCATGGTAAGCGTGTATGCCCCCGCCGCTGTATCCAATTACTTTCATTCATATTTCTTCCAACAGCGTTCCTGGCATCCCACGGACACTAAAGATAGCAGCGAGTTGCAACAACTGTGGCGATCATGCAACCAAGTACAGCCGCCGTGACGACTAGTTGTCTTGTGTTTCACTAGTTGGTCGGCGGTTCAAAATGACTTTGGACAAAAATCACTTTGTCGACAATAATGACAACCGGGGAATCATACTTGGGCAACAGTTATATAAAGGTATCCGGTTTAACACGGGTTTCGCATAACTCACTCACACTTTAGACACTACAACCGATGTGTGGTCTTTTGACCTACATGAAGCAGTGTCCAGAACCGTGTTGCTTGAGATGACAGGTGGATTTTTCGGTGTGGAAAAAAGAAGACAAAAAGAGAAGAGTAACCACAAATCTAGAAGAATTGTTTGATTTGATAAGATTCCGTTTGAGAGAATATTTAAACACACGTGGGATATTTAAACTTCTACATTTACATTTACAATGCCCAAACAACTTTAGTGCTAATATTTCCTGTTGGGATTGGTACGGTCCAATCTGGGGCTTTTCGCCTCGCATGGAAATTAAACGCTCCTACTAGACGGTCACATTCAAACCGGCTAAGTTCGTTATTCTCCTACGCACCGCTTTTGAGTAATCTGCGGTAAATGACAGCACCGATGATGGCCTCCTTCGCGATTTCTCGAGAACACGTTAGGAATTGTAATTCTCTGAAGGTGTGCATCGTGATCTGTCACCTCTTACCGCCCATGCAAACGATGCATAACTTTGGCATCTCGGATCGTGTTAAAAAAAACGCACAAACACAATTGACGGTTCTGTGAATGTCACTCCTAGGTCTGTATGGAGATTGCACACCAGTTGCTTTTATTCCGTGGTACACCTTCAACTCCCACTCGACTATTACGTGTGCTCAGGCTGCCAGTGGCAGCAGTATAGCAACCGATACGCCGATCCCACCATATCTGAAAAAGAGCAAACCGCACGGACGCAACTTTAGGATCGCGCTTGGGTGTGATTGATATGTCTCGAGTTACGATCACGATCTCCCACACCCAAGAGGGTGACAGGTGGGTTCCCCCTTACGGACAAACGACTTTCAAAGCTACAACATTTTTCTACCATCAAGCTTCTACGGAAATTAACACCACCTGACCACAAAGTCTTGAAACGATAGTCAATACATAAGATACATTAAGATGAGATACGCAGTCAACAAGTGCATATTCACAATCAGAAAAATCACATTTATTTTAAATAAAAAGGCACCCGCTAACGGGCACTGCAGTTAATTAGCTACTTTTTTTAATATAAGTTTAGCATAGATCATTTAAAGTTAAGGAAACAAAACCATAAAAGCAATCATCCGACGATATGTCATTTAGAAGAGTGGTAGCCCTTCTCCTATCATGATATTCAACACTTGCTAGTGTGGGTTTTGAGGTATGACATGACCAAACTATCTCTCGAGCAACCGATCATGTCTTCAAGACGCGCTCATTGTAATGTTGAACTGAGTATAACGATTTAACATATCCCTTGCAACAAAGATTCAACAGTAATTGCCATAATCGATGTATCTTCATCGATAGCCACAACGAATTGGCATGGACAAATTGTCTTCCATCACACTTTACGCACATTGCAACATTATTTATAGAATTTTAATATGTTAGCAAACAAAGAAACATAAGAATAGTGGCATTACTGTTTTACGTTTGCGTTGCAGTAGTGAATGAATGAATAACAAAGTTTATTTTTTTCGCATTTATTTTTTGACCATACTATAATTCGTTCAAATGTAAACTGCATTTGTATGGGATGGTTGTGCTCTTTGTGATGTGTTTTGAAATATTGTTTTTTATCTGTTTTGTTTTCGGCAAACATGGTAAACAATATTTTAAGACCGAAAAAATGGTCCACATGGACAAATGTAGCTCTTCATAAGGCTTAGTTTTTTTTCATAACGATAGACCTCGCCAGATTCTTCTTCTTCTTATTTGACGCACCAATCACCAATTTTGTCTAGGCCTGCCTGGGCTTGACTATCGGCGACTTATTGATTTACCCTCAGGTCATTCAGTCCTACGTGCTACGAGGGACTCATTCCCTACTAGGCTTGAACCCATGACGGCCAGAAAGTGATACGGTCTGACCACATTTTGTTGTGTGAGGAATTTTGGAAAATATACGGAATTAAATTAATGGAATTAACGCATAATCCTCTTCTTACACTATCTTTCAAGATATTACATTTGTTCGTATCATAGTTTTTCAATAATAGATCGGTAAGAACAAAGAACAAACCCATAGGTTTTAAAACCTATTTTTGATTGTATGCATTGATCTTTAAATTTATTAGGAACAGCAGCGACAACACAATTCTCTCATAAAAATTACGCTGCTAGAATAAATGCAGCATTAAAGTTCGTACAAGTTATCTTACAGTACTGCTCAAAAGCAACTGTAACATCAATTTATTGGGCCATTGTACATTAGTTTCCCTTCAACATAATTTTACTGCAGTATTTTATTGCATTAGAGGTACATTCCTATGTTCTAATTGGTTACTGGTTTTCTAATAACAATATTTCATATTTATACAAATGTCATACAAAAAAGAGAGTTATGTTTTTGGTACAAATTGAAAGCTTTAATTTTGATAATGATTATTTAACATGATAATAAATTCGATGGTCTTAGCAATACGCCCTATTTGGGCCGATTCTTCCAAATAACATTTTTCATTACTTTCCAGAGATTCTTCTTTGGCACAACAACCGTTGTCGGTCTAAGCCTGCCTAAACCACTAGTGGGCTTGGCTTTCAGTGACCTATTCATTTACCCATAGCAGAATAGCCAGTCCTACGTACGGGTCCATACGGTCCATTCGGGGCTTGAGCCCATGACGGCCATGTAGTTAAGTCGTACGAGTTGACGACTGTACCGCCAGACCGGCACAAAATCATACATAAATCGCTTTGTATTGTGCCGTATTTCTAATATTATCCTAATGCATTACATTAAGATGAGATTTGTCTTTACTATAAGCAAAATAAATTAATGTTCAAACACCAAACACATACTAGAAACCATCATACTAATTAGCCTTCACCACGCGTTTTTTACCAATAAGTTGATCTCTTGTCATAATGGCCAGTTTGATTATTTTACGCGGTCGATACTCGTATATTGCCTGTTGCGAGGAACTATACGAGGATTGATCCAAATGACGTTCGTACAATTCGCGTTATATGAGCAAATTATTGCCGCTCAGTGAAACTGCTTACATGACGCATATATAATATGATATGACCACCACAGAAACCTTACTTGACTTTTTTTTCGCACCCACCACTGCCACACCATTCTCATTTGCAAAGTCTCTGCTGCTAGCGGCTTCCAATACAAGTTCGCCCACCTAGTTAGGAATGTGACACAACGATGTAGAAACAACCTCCAACCGAATTCGACTATTGGATTAGAGAAGCTGTCCTTCATCGTCTTCCATGGCACACGCGAGCATCGCGTGGGTCAACAATTACGCCAACACTGGATACAAAATAAATATCTACCCTTCGCAGCCAAACTCATACCAAGCAGACAAAAAGACACTCCTTTTTATATGAACTAAATGGGATCATATATCTGTAACGCTGGACTTGTGCTCTATGCATACATGGAAACATACATATTGAGATATAAATATCCGAGCTGTCTAGCGCTTCAAATGCTTTTGAAATGAAATTTCGTTTTACATTTTAATACTAACGATACTTATTTGTGAAGTCGATCTTTAGTTTGAATCTCTTCCTTTCTCTTACAACAAAAACAAACAAAGACTGACTATCCGGTTAAGTGATACATATAGCAAGTTTGTAATAATTATTTAATATTCCAATGAATTCCAATATGTTCGGAGAGTGCAATAGATGTATAAATAATCTATTATTGTAGCTGCCAAACTTGCATGTAAAACAAAGAAGCGGTAAGTTGTTCGTTTTATTACGGAAGGCTCCGGAAGGAAACGATTGTTCCTAAAATTTTAACGATCATAATTTTACATCGAAATATAAGTGGATTTACTGAACGGATATTTGTTTATTTTAAATCCTCTGAATATTTTCTGAACATGACTGCTCTTCTTGAGCTATCCCTTTTGAAGTTGTAAGCATTTAAATAAAAACAAAGTTTCCCCGTTTTCATCCTCCTTTGCTAGCTATGTATGTGTGGTAAAGTAAAAAAGAGTTGATGGAATTGATTTTTCCACGAATATCTTTCATACACACTTATTTTGCTCATTCGAATGTTAAATACCAACTAATATTTTACTGCACATTTCGTTTCAAAGTTTTGATACAATGGCGTCATCTGGATGTCCAACATGGCAGAACACACTGAAAAATCACCCAAAAAATAAAAATAGGCAAACGATACATGAACATCGAGAAAACTGAAACCAAATCATAATCAATGTCCGCCCATGGCTCTAAGTGGAACCACTGTGCAACGGCTCCGAACGACTCCGGACGGCTTTAGAAGGCTCCGTTCGACTATGAACGCCTCCGGACAGCTCTGACAATTCCAAACGGATCCGGGCGGATCAATAATCAGAAGCGTTTTGGAGCCAAAACATACACACATACAAAACAAGAAGATTGATTAAAGCTTTCAAAAATACTATCTGATTTACACAGTATTTTAAAAATGACTATTCCTACATGAAAATCAGGGCACAATTTATTGAAAACACGAGTATTATACTGACAATGATCATTTGTTGGTACACAAACAGTCAATACCATGACTGTCAATTAAATATGATTAAAATCTGTACTATAAGGTTATGTCCATACGAAAGCGCATATGCGAGCAATGTGTCTTATTTTGAATGGGATTTGACATAGCTAATATGTCGAAATGTAGCAAATCTCATATAAAATGAAACATATTGCACGCATATGAGCTATCTTATGAATATCACTTAAGAGACAAACAAGAAAATCATGCATGCTGCCTAGAGACAACGCGCCTAAATGTATGTGATCCACATAGCGCGTTTCGCTTAGAGACTGGGAACGCAACGCATTCAATTATTCGTCGCGTCTCGATTAAAAGGTAGTGCGGCATCGTACTTACCGGAATTTTAGATGTTCTTAAGAACTCCAACAAAGCCTCAAGCGAGCCAAGTGTTGAAGCTTGCACGTACACACCCCTATCGCTAAGCTTGATGCTGTTTAGAGCGGATTTTAAGTCACGGGCCACTATTTCCCTAAAATATTGAAAAACAATAACGTATTAGTACTTATTGCAACAGTCTTCTGCAGCATCTCTGTAAGCATACCTAAAGATTTCCACCTCATCAGGTTTGTGTGCTATCTGCAGATTTAGTCCGGCAATAGCTTTTTCGAGCTCCTTCGCTGCTATCTTTACGCCCTGTGCCGCCATAATCTCTTTGTGCTCGACGTACGCATTCTTTACGCGAAGTTCCTTCATTGGCTGTGGCATAAGCAATGCTTTGATTTGAGTCACGATAGGGCCTTCCGTACCGGCTAAAATCATCGTATCTCCTTCGCGTAGCTTTCCGTTGATCAAAATAGCATCGATCGTGGTACCGAGACCGGGAATCGCCTTCACTTCTAGCACGGTCGCCTGCAGATCCTCGCTGTACATCAGTCGTTTGGCCAGCTGCTTCTGGCAGAATTGCACTATCAAAAACAGCATATTTCCCATTCCTTCGCCCGTGATGGCGCTCGTCGGTACGAGAGAAACGTATGTTTTTGGATCCGGATTTTCATAGAACAAAGCGGCATTCAAACCCTGTTCCGCGAACTGGACGATGATTTCTTTCGTGCGTTGATTGAATTCTAGCTGCGTATTGGATGCTTGCGCCTTCAGAATGTCACGGACATCCTTTCGGGGCATCGTGTTCCAGTCATACAATCGATCGATCTTATTCAGAGCCACTACGAATGGCGTGCGCTTTGATTTGAGCAAATTGATCGACTCTATCGTTTGCGGCTCCAGCCCGTGCATAATATCTACCACTAGGATCGCAATGTCGCACAACGATGAACCGCGCGAGCGCAAATTGCTGAAAGATTCGTGCCCGGGCGTATCGATGATCAGCAAACCGGGCAGCTTGAACTCCAGCTCCTGAAAGCCTTTCACAAATCTCGTTTGCTCCTTGATGTTTTCGGACGGCACGTTAGTGGCACCAATCTGTTGCGTGATACCGCCAGCCTCGCCGTCTTGCACATTCGTGCGCCGGAGTTTATCCAAAATTTTTGTTTTTCCCGTATCTACGTGCCCCAGCACACACACTACAGCGGCGCGCAAATTGTCGAGCGTCTTTTTCTTTTCGGCATCCTGTGTACGGCTAGCAATGCGATCCAAAGCTCGCTGACGGATGTTTTCAACTTCTCGGTGCTGATCTCCTCCCTCCGAATCATCATCATCGTCAGAGCTGTCGTCATCGTCTTCATCGGAACCATCTTCTCCTTCCTCATCCTCATCGTCGTCTTCCTCGTCGTCGGAACCACGGCTTTCCTTGGACTCTACAGATTGCTGTTGTGACAATTCCACACCGGTCTTCTGTTTTCCAGCCGGCTTCTTAACTTCTTCCTCCTCACCTTCACTGTCCGTCACATCCCACGATTCCTTCACTTCCTTTTCCTTCGCTTTTTCTTCTTCCTTCGCCTTTAACTCCTCAGCTGTAGGTGTCGTTTCCTTTGAATCGGATGCCTCCTTATTTGCGTCTTGATTCTTCTTCGGACGGATGCGTGAGCCAGGTTTTGGTCGACGTTCGCCAGTGGTTTCGGGAATGCCAATACCCTGTGCTTTAAGCGCCTCCAGCATGGCCTGGGCACGTGCCCGACTCTGCTTTTGTTTCGCAGTGAGTAGCTTACCCTCCGCCTTCAGTCGTTCCTTGCGCTCTTTCTCCTTTTGCTTTTTCTTTTCTTTCTTCTCCTGCTCTAGGCGCAACTGCTCCAATCGGAACTCTTCCGCTTGCTCCTCCAGCTTTTGTTTTTCTTCCTCCTCTTTACGTAACCTTTCCTCCTCCTCACGCAGAGCTTTGAGCCGCTCTTGCATAAGGGCTAGAGCGGCTTTATTGGGCTTTTTCTTTTTCGTTTCGGCGGATCCCTCCGCACTTTGGGTATCCTCTTCAGGCTTTTTCGCTGATCCTCCCTTTGATGCCTCACCCTTCTTGGACGGGGCAATTCCTTCCTCGGCCGGTGCCGTCAACGGAGGATCAGTCTTTTTGCCCTTCTTCTTGCCCGGCTTCTCGCTAACCGGCTCTGGTGCAACAGGTTCCTCCTTTTTACCAGCGTTTGATTTTTCCTTCTTTTTTTCTGTTGTAACTTTCCCACGTGCGCTTTCATCCACTTCCGGTTGACCGTCCGTAGTTGCGTCACCTACCGTATCAACATTTGCTTCGTCCTTTTTCTTCTTCTTATCTTTTTTCTTGCTCTGCTTCTCTGTGGACTGAGAATCTTGCGAAGCAACTGGATTATCCGCCGAAGCAGGAGGCTTCTGACCAGAATACTCCAATCCCAGTTCCTCCATCATTCGTTCGATTTCATCATCGTCTTCTTCGTCCTTCTTCTTCTTCTTTTTGCTCTTCTTTCCACCTTTTGGTGCGGTTTCTTCTTCCTCCATCTTGGTGGCAGTTTCTTTCTTGCCCTTTTTTCCTTTGCCCCCTTCTTTAGGGCCAACATCCTCCTCGATCGAGCTTTTGCGAGACACTTGTTCGCGATCGTGCTCCTCTTCCTCCCTTCCGTCATCATCATCATCATTATCATCATCATCGTCGTCGTCCATCATAAGCAGGGAAAATCCAACGGGGCCAGATTTAGCAGACTTTTTCTTCTTCGCTTCCTTGGTCTTGTTGCTTTTACCACCATCATCCGAATCGTTCGCTTCTGTTGGCTCCATTTCAGTCGTTGGCTTTTCCTTCTTCTTCGTTACAGCCGTCTTTTTGACTGGTTCCGTTACCTCGGTTACTTCATCTTCACCCTCGTCGCTATCCACAGCCGCTTTCTTGGCTCTCTTTTCCTTTTTAGATTTCTTATCATTCTTTCTATTTTCCACCTCTACTTCCGTTATATCCGTCTGTGGGACTCCATCGTTATCGCTGGCACTAAAATAAAATAAAAAAAATACCGATCACTCAACCCGAACAAAATGACCCTCCGACTACTTCGTTCAGTTTCACTAGTCTTCGGTTGAAATACATACTTGTCCTCGAGACCGGCACCCGCTGCTTCCTTCTTCCCTTTCTTTGCCTTTCCCATAGTACTGCAGACGTTCGCGAGAGTTCAGTTAACCTAGGTTTTTACGGTCACGGACCCAACGTGAGACAGGTTCGATTCAACAAGTTGAGTGCTAAAAATTCACAATAAGGATCACCGCACCAACTACAGCAGCCACGAATAAGCGACACGCACGATGCACCTAACTCCTTCCACACGGCAATGTGACACGTTGTTTGACACCGGCTTGGCCAGTGCCTTTCACTCGGCAGTGCAAGAGCCCCCGCTCAGACCATTCACTACTTTTACGCAATACCGTTATGGTGCGTGCTAAATTATTGAGAACGGTTGTTTATAAAGCACAAATATATTGTATAAGAACGAAAATTGCTATCAACAAGGATTCGTCTGCAAACCACGACGCTCGAAACATTCGCTGTCAAAGGTTCAGCTGCGATCAGAGTGACCAGAAATACCGATTTATCTGTATTCCTACCGATTTTTTATATGCATACCGATTCACAGATGACCGCCCTAAAACTACCGATTTTCCATTTATCCTACCGAAAATCACAGATATTTGATTTTTCAGTCGTTTAAGCTTAATCTGTGGCGCTTGGGATGCTATTTCAAGGATTGTTAACCACATTTGTTACTTCCCAAGTGCCACAAATCCACTAAACGACCACTAAACGGCTTCTAAACGACTCAAGCACTCTACCTAAACGGAATATAGAAAGACTTCGTTTAGCAGACGGCAAACGACTCATGCATTCTAAAAATAGCAAAAAAGCTGGTGGCGCCATCTGTTTGTGGGATACCCAACCACTTGAGCTTCCTCGCTTGGAGGAGAGCTTTCTCATTTCCTCTGTACTGTTGTATGGTTTCGCATTGAAGTTATGCATCGCTAGAACTAGAACGGCGATACGATTGTTTAAATACTAAACTCCAATGGAAACCACCAGCACTGAAGCAAGTGAGATTTGAGAAATGGTCGCTGGTGTTGATACCCGCGTATCTGACCACACGACCATTCATAGAGATTTTTGCTCGGAAAGTTAGAAGGCTATATAGGTCATGATAAGATGAAACTTGTCGAAACACATTGCAAGAAAAGGATAGCAATATAATGATGAGTTGTAATACGCCATCTATTGATCAAACCAATGAAGCTGTCCCAAGTGCCACAAATCCACTAAACGACCACTAAACGGCTTCTAAACGACTCAAGTTCTCTACCTAAACGGAATATAGAAAGACTTCGTTTAGCAGACGGCAAACGACTCATGCATTCTAAAAATAGCAAAAAAGCTGGTGGCGCTATCTGTTTGTGGGATTCCCAACCAGCGGAGCTTCCTCGCTTGGAGGAGAGCTTTCTCATTTCCTCTGTACTCTTGTATGGTTTCGCATTGAAGTTATGCATCGCTAAAACTAGAACGGCGATACGATTGTTTAAATACTAAACTCCAATGGAAACCACCAGCATTGAAGCAAGTGAGATTTGAGTAATGGTAGTTGGTGTTGATACCCACGTATCTGATCACACGACCATTCATATAGATTTTTGCTCAGAAAGTTATAAGGCTATATAGGTCATGGTAAGATGAAACTTGTCGAAACACATTGCAAGAAAAGGATAGCAATATAATGATGAGTTGTAATACGCCATCTATTGATCAAACCAATGAAGCTGTGGAGCTTTCATTTTTTTTCCATGGATATTCAATTTTCCAGTCGTTTAAGCTTAATCTGTGGCGCTTGGGTGTTGTGTGTGTCGGGTCGCAGCCTATGATCGAGTGCGAACCCTCGGTAGCCCGATCGCTCCCGAAGCCCTTAACGGCCATTCGGACGTCGGATGCTGTCAGTTCCACGACAGCATCGAGTCGCGGTTGTTGGGATATACAATGTCCGTCAGTAGTACAAATGACGCAACCTGACGTTGCTGTCAATTTACGCGAGGTGAGCGTACCTCTCATTGAACTCATGTATAAATGTACAGCGCTAGTCGCTTCCTGAACTCCGAAACAGATACATTAAATATATTGAACTCCTCAACCGAAACAAAACTGGTATTCCACAGCATTTAAAACTAATATCACATTAGCGGTTACACTGCACTGTTTCTGTACACAACACAGATGAGTATATTTTATAGATCGTCAACATATATGTTTATACAACAAGCAAAACAATTGAAAAATGTGTATAACTTTTGAAAGAAACGTAAGTAAAACTTAGAAAAAGACTATTCATCCACTTAAAACATGCGGCAATGCCGGTTGGGGTGTTGGAGTTAGGCTCGTGTCTGTGCTCCATCGGATGCGATTTTATCGGAAGGCCTGTCAAAATTTTATATGAGATTTGACAGATAACGTCGGACGTGCGATTTCGTCGTACGACGGAATCAAAAATTTTTGATTTCGTCGGACGCCGCATCCGATTTTATCTGTCAAACTAAATGTGTGGTGTTTTGTAGGAACAATCTCAACTTAATTTTTCATAATCGTTTTATTATTAAAATCATCCCAATAATCGCAATATTATACGAAAAAGCGTTTGACAGCACGTACAATAAAATCGCATGCGATGGAGCACATACACGTGCCTTACTGCACATTTTTGATAAAAAAAAATATTGATAGGATTTTTAAAATTCTAATTTTACACCGATATGTTATAAAACATTATTATGAACCTATAAGACAGTTTTCATTCAAATCTTACAACAAATTCAAAAGATATACTCTTTTAATCACAAAAAACATCATTCTTCCATACAAATTGTATGGCCTACCCGGGTATGCGGTTGTACGATTACCAAGGACCGTAAAGATATCAGGTCAAGTTATAAGCCCGTTTTGACAGCTAGGTGGAAGAAGAATTGACGAAGAAAACTGACAGTTAGTTTTCCGCTTTTGGCGAACGCTTCAAGTTCTCGAAGGAAAATTTCCATTTTAAATCACGGACTGTGTTCTAATAAACTAAAATATTCACCCAAATTGATCTCCACCAAATATTGACCATGCAAAACGTAAATAATCCATCAATACATATACAAGCGGAAAACCATCTGTCAAAATCGGAGCCCAGGGGGGGGATCGCCAAAAGCGCTATAACTACACCTCATTATACATTCCACCTTGACGATTACGTAAAGTTTTTTGGTCGTACACAAGACGGTTAAACGGTTGCGTTGTTAACAGTGCTCCTGCCGAAATCTGCCAATATAATCTGGTCACACTGGACCGCAGGGCAAAAGCTCGCTCGAAAGGTCAATAACCGTCGCAAAACGTCAAAAACGACCGTCGCCAGCGCCTCGAAATCGTTGCGAGTTTCGCTCGCTGGCGACGTCGGTTTGCAGTACATGCGACGCCGGTTTTGACGTTTTGCGACGGTTTTGCGACGGTGGCCGCCAAAAGCTCGCCTTCCCAAACGAGTGAAAATGTCACTTTTCGGCTGTTTTTTTGATTGATATTTCGTGCACGATTTGACAAACGAAACAGTGTACGAGATTCAGACTTTTTTCGGCACATAACCACAACAGCGTGCAATGGCATATTTGCTATCTTCATTGCACGTCTAGAGTTACACATTTTGAGGTTAAATAGTTTTTAAATTGTTGGTATTTATATGAATGATACGATACGAAAGAACACAACTGATGCAAACTAAACGTAATACACAAAAAGAAATACACATAACCTGCTTCAACGCTTGGCTTGGAGAGCGAAATGTTACCAATGGAAGAACCACACATACAATCATATATTGCTTGTCAAATTATGAGAGTGTATGAGTTATCGTCCGAAAATTTCCGCTTGGGTTGCCCTGTGGGCAAAGTGACCAGAAATACCGATGTATATATATTTGGGTTTGAAGGAAAAAATCTCAATTTTTTAATCATTGAACTACAAAACTCAGCCAAAAAATTAAATCAATCTAAATAATCCAGCGAAAATCAAATGACAGCACGTACGGTAAAATCGTATCCAATGGAGCACTGCAGTGGCCCAAAACGGTCGCGTGGAGCCCCAAGAAAAAGAACTTGCCACCACTGAGAAAAAAGAATGAGCATCTTAGTTATTCTTTGGTTTAGAATTCCTAGTACCATTTTCAGATCAACACTTCAGAAAGACCTTCATTTGTGTAACCGCTGAACCAAATCTAATCCATATCCTAAGTAAAGGATGCATATTCTTTTGAAATGGAACTTAAATTTTGCGCATTAGAACACCCCCTCCCCCCACCATCACGCTTAACACTTCTTTCGCTTTCACTTCTGTCAACTCGAGTTAAGTTTTGAGTTTTAACCTACCGAAAACTACCGATAAAATTTTGATGCGCCTACCGAAAACCGCCAAAACAATCTGGCCACACTGGCTGCGGGAGCGCGTAAAATGACAGTTTGCTTTTCAAACAATTTCATGGACAACGGTCGCCATTGTCATTTGGGTAAGCTTGTTTTTGCCAGACCGTCGTCGGCAGATTTTGTGCTCGAATTTACAGATATAAATAGTGATTGTAGCTTGTTTTAAGTTGTTGAACAATACGCTAGAAAAGTATATTTAATGAAGTATTGAAATTGTTCACTCTATTTCAAATGGATCGAGCGACCACCGTTTCCGACGCGCTGAAGGTACATTTCATTGTTAGCAGTTAACGAATGTGGTTCAAGCCATTTCTTTGTTTGGCGGTTGCGATCTTGACACGATTTTTTTTTGCATTTCACGTATCTTCCAGCGTCAACGTTTATTAGCTGCCCAAGCAATACGCAAAGCTAACGATATTAGCCCACAAACTGTGCGTCAGCTGCAGGAGCGCCATCACCCCGGAACCAATACGGGCGCCAACTCTACGATGCAAACATCGTCAACGAGTAATGTGTCATCTCCGCAGCAAAAATCTCTCAATATAACGGAACTCGAGGAAGAGAAAACTATCCATATGGCAACCACGCCGAGGAAGTTCACTTTTGAGCCCAAGGAAATCACGGCTCGTTCCACCATGAGCCAACAGCAATCGCTGGCTTTTGGTAAATCGAATCCAAGCAAATTCCTTTCTGCTGGTATCGAAGAAATACTCGCCTCCAGCTTTGCCGATAACATCAGATGTATGGGACAATCGCTACGCGAAACGGCCGCCAGTGTACATGCCGATTTCGATGGCGAACAACTGGCGAATTTAAGCTTGCCGCGCACAGCAGACATGAGCAAACTTTCCTGTGATTCTCTTTCATCGTTACCATCAGGGGTCCGCACGGGAATCGATAAGGCCACGACGGTGGCCGGAAAAAATAACCAGCCCAGTAACGATCCTTGGGAAATGTCGCAGCCAGCTTTCGATAGCAGCTGGATGAAGGACAAGATTAACGAGTTGAGTCAAATGGAGGAAGCAAGTTTCCGATCCGGAGACCATATGGCCTCAAGGTTGCTCGAGGATGAAATGGCATGGGAACAGGAAAATGCAGACATTCCCCAAATGAACGCCAAACAACGACAGGTCAGCCCGGTGAAGGGTGTGCGCAAACCACAGCTAAAAGATCACGTCGATTTTTCCTGCTTTTCCGGATACCTTGCCCAAGAAGATGAAATATCGCGACGTTACAGCGAAAGCACAATGAACAACGACGGTAGCATTTGTTCGGTGGGACACTACTTCAACAAAATGTCTGACGATCTAAAAAATATGGTTAGCGATTACAGTCCGCCCCAGCGAAGGCCTCTCGCATTGATTGATGTAACTAATGATATAGGTATGGTGGCATCGACGCAAACACTAAATATACCCCCAAAAAGCTAAACGAAAACAGTGAAATATTGCATCTACTTTCAGAGAATTTCAACAGTCCTTCAAAGGCTTGTGGCGATTCGTCCAAAGCAGATCAGTACGGAAAAGGCAACAAAGAAAATTCCTTGAGCGTGTCGTGCATCGCTAAAGCAATAAGTAAGTAATAAATAAAAAAAACTTCTTAATAATACGGAAATTGATTGATGTGATTTCATGTGAATACATTTTTGCAGCTTCCATGGATTTAGAAGACTCGCCACACAATTTTATCCACAAACTGAAACATGTGCAGCGCACAAAATCCGAGCAACTGTCAGCTGCTGACTTGGAGGAAAGAAAAGCAGCGACTTTGCCAAAATCATTCAGCGATTTAGCTACGGGTTCCGATGCCATGTATGGAACAAACGAAAAGCAGCCACGAGTGTCCCTGCATAACGGTGATTCCAAACAACAAATCCGAGTGCCGCAAAACTATCAACAATCCGACACGCTCAGTTTTTCGGAGTCTATGTTCGACTCATCCTCTACTATGCCGGTGTTACCACATTCCAAAACATCCAGTCCCAAAGCATCGGAAATTTCTGTAAATCAATCGGAATGGCAAAGCAGAGAACCTGGCGATATGGTGACCCCTGCACAGGAGAAGAACAACAGGCAGGCACTGGTGGACACGTTCCGCGTATCAACAGCAACCAAACTTTCGGAACAGTACATGGATTTGCCATCGTTGCCACGAATTAAAGACACTCCTACGTGCCAGAAAAACATCTTTGGCGATCGTCCGATCGCGAAACCGAATCGCAAGCGTCGATCGAGCTCTACAACTCGCCAGGAGCTGGATGGAGCTAAGCGGGAAGAATTGGCCGTGCCATCGAATTTGACGCAGGTTCGCTCCAGATCGCCATCAAACCGAGCCGAACTGAAAGCAGTTAGCGCCAGCTCGAATGATCATCAACTCGGCTCTAAAGCAACTGAGCAAAGAAATGGTTCATACCAGCCCACTCCGAAAATTTCTCATCAACGGAAACCGGCACCGCCAGAAACGAATGTATCCCGAGGCTTTGCTCGTAAAACGCATCTCTCTCCTGAACCGCGCACTGTAAATCGTTCGCCATATTCGTCACCAAAAGCAGGGCCGGAAAGGTCACCCGTACCGTCGGAGCAGTATGAGGAAATAGCGGACAAATATAGTTTAAGGGTACCCGGTGCTCCGTCCCGTTCGGCTTCGCAGTGCTCCGGAAGTACTGAGTGGATCAACAGGGGCGAGGGCACCCTTCCGTTGAAGGCAACCCATAGCGAACTATCTTGGGGAAGCACAAGATTGCGAAAGAGCGAGAAAAAGACAATGCAAATTAAAAACACATCCAATCGAAAGTTGCTGGTGAAGGCGGTCATTGTCGGGCCGGGATTTCAACTATGTGGCACGGAGCAGAGCGGTCTGTTGACGCTGCAAAGTCAGGAATGTCGTACAATTACGGTCGATTTTTGTCCCACAGTGATTGGTCCGGCCATTGGGGCTCTTTCGTTCCATCCTCCGAACGATGTATTCATCCAGCGAGTGGTGAGCTTGTATGGCTATGGTGGAGAAGCGTCGATTAAAATCGAAGGCATACAGAAGGGTCCGAGTGGACCGTTCTTGGAACTTGGCAGTGCGCGCAATCTTGGGCGTCCGTTGGAAAAGAGCTTTTCGCTGTACAACAAGGGCTCTTTGCCAGCGTTCGCGCGCATCGGCATAGACAAGAAAGGGCTCGACCAGGCGCTGCTGGCCACGGCCGTGTACGTTCAACCACAGCGAACGATCATTCCGCCGAACAGTTATGCTCACATCAAGGTCGTATTCAAACCACGGCGGCAAGAGATTGCCAAAATTCTACAGAAACAGGTCGATGTGCTGTCAATTACAAATCTGCACATCCTGTGGGGCGATGAGCCAACACGGCACCGGATATGTAAGAACATTACTCTCGCGAAACAGAATAATCTGATCGACCCAAAGATGGCCGCTCTGGAATCAATCTGCACTAAGTTCTCCGACGCAGAGGAACTGGACGGGTTGGATATGTTTTGCGAACAGGTGTTCGATACCATTCACGAACTATTCCTTACCTTCCGCGAGTATGAGCTGGTGCTAACGGTGGACCGCGCACTCGATGATACGATGCTCGATCTCTCGATGGCGGACGGCAATACGACACTGTTCAAGACGATGTATGCCAGCTCGGAGGTAGGATCTTCGCCTAGGTTCGCGGAGGATATGATTTCACCCGCCTTGCCTGGGCCTGGAGGCAATGGCGCCCAGCATTACGGTCAGAGCACTGGTTCAGCCCTAGCCGCCAGTGCAAGCGGTTTGGTGGGTATGCACCGGCGTGACAGCGGCGAATCGTGGTCCGTGCGACCGACGATGCTCGAATTTCAACCGTCCACCGAGAGGACTAAGCAGTTTGTGATAAAGAGCAACTTTTACACGGTGCAGTACTTTGAGCTAAACTCCAACTATAGGCAACTATTTCGACTATCTCCCTACGAGGGCCACATTCGCCCCGGTCAGGAAGTTGTTGTTAACGTTTCTCTGCAGCACCTCCAACCGATCGGGGTGGGCGGTACACAGCCCTCGATCTTTATAGTGGTTTACATTGAAAACGAAAAGATCAGCATTCCCGTTCAAATACACTATGGGAATTGATTGAAGGCGGTCGGTCTTACTGGACACGCTGTTTGCCAATACGTCCACTAGCTCTGTAGCTCGCCGATATAATAAACCGATATTATGTTTAATTGTATTCGTGTTTTGCAATCTCTTTCCCAGTATACTTTTAAATTGACACTATTTATAATAAATATTTTACATGTTATGCACATACTAAATTCCTGTTTTTTTTTACTTCGTCCTTCGATCACTGGTTGTGTCTATACAGTATTTCTTGTTAGTTTGGTTCGGGGGCGTTCCCGTGATACAGTCGTCAACCTGCACGACTTTACAACATGCCCTCCGTGGGTTCAAACCTCATATGGATCGTCCTCCTTGGTAAAAGAACTGTGACTCACCCTGGCTGCGTGTGGTATTTAACAAGTCTCGAAAAAGAATAGGGCCAGCATGACCTTGCAGTGTGCGTTACGCCGCAAAGAAGAAGAAATAAAAATGTTGAAGCTATAACTGGAAGAGGGGAGTAGCGTACGTGTTATTTTGCAGATGGATACAAGTGAGATATCCTAAAGTGAAGATGGAACTCTCGAACAAACGAATGTAATTTAATAGCAAGCCCACAGTGATTCAAGTTCTTTCCAATTCAGCATTCTAAACTTTTGAGCAATAAAAAAAAAGCACATTCGCGCGCCAATGCTTGCGTCATTGCCCAGTCTAACGACTGGGATTTTTTTTAACAGAGTGTGTGCTGTAGCAAGGAACATGAAACTGAATAGGACAAAACCGGTAGCGTATCGTCTTGTTCTCTTTTTGTGCTTCCGGGTGTTTGCAGAACATGCTCCTGCCGGATATATGATACTTAACTAAAAAAATAAATAAAGATCGATTTTGTGCGGTTTGTTTGATTTTTCTCTTTTTTGTCATGTCTTGAAACAAATATTTTTGCTACCGATATTTTGTGCAATTAGTCGACAATGTTCTGGATTCCATAGGGGATTTTGGGTTCCTATTGTCACTGTTATTTTATATTTACTCAAATTCATTGCTATGTAGTGTTAATTAACACACATTTGTAAAGTTTAACCATAGCTCTGGAAAAATAAAACGTATATCTACTGGTAAAAGTGAAAAAAATGCATAAAACTTTTTGATACATGACCATCATTCAAACAAGTATGTAAAAATACACATTGCACCATTATCAGTACATTTATCGAACATGTTTTAGGATTATTAACACATAATGTAGTGTATTTTTTGAAGAGGCAATCAAACAAACTGTCCAAAAAGTGTGTTAGTCTGCATTTTTATAACACCTTATTTGGAGAATCTGTTGTTGTTGCATTCATATAAAATCACATAAAATATCATTCAAAGTGATTGAATTTCATTTTAAAAGACAGTCCGAACTCACTGGTTGAACTTTGATTTCCTGCCAACTATTGAATATGTGCTTTTTAGTTGGCACATTCTCCATACAAAATAAAATGAAATTTTTCTCGGCATGCCATGAGGTTTTTGTGAATTTTTCAAAAACCGGTTTTCCCATGCAAACGCATGCTTTTTAATTGAACTGTCACCCAACTATCGAGCGTTCAACAAAAAAGCGTGAATTCTGACTGTACACTTAATTGAAGCATAATGACAAGTTGCATTATAATTACATTAATTGACAAACACGTTAAAGTGACAAAAAAAAAACAATTTAAATTTGTTGATTTTAGTGCATTAAAAACGCGTTTTTAAATTGTTTTATTTTAAGGTTTTTAGTAACGCTTATCTAGTTTCGTTTGATACTTCCTTAATTTGATTTATCCTACTGCACGTATGACCAGACATTGTACCCGGACGTAACATTTACCGCTTGGCTATATGAGGTGAAATATACAGCGAAATGAACTATTTGACATGTGAAATATCTGGGGAAGACACAACATCCGCTTTCGAAATTCACTTTAAAATAATATTTTCTTAAGCAGAACATTCCTTAACTGGAAGAAATTATGAATTGTTAACTCAAAAATGACGAAGTACTCGATAATGAAGTTATTTAATGGATTTAAATACGATTTTGTACACGTTATTTGTTTACATTGCGCATCAGCTGGTTGCTGTGATGCTTTATCCGTCAGATATTTCGTCTGTCAAATAGTTAATTTCGCTGTATATTTCACCTCATGTGACCTCGCGGTTATGGTTTTCTGAACGTGGTTACTTGGATCATTTCAAGTACATTAAACATAAATAGCAATCGACGACAAAAATCCTAGCAACGAACAGAAAAAGGGAAGAGTGCAATCTAGTGCGCGCATTTGAGAGAGATGGTAAGAATAATTCTCGTAAAACACGACCATTACATTTCCATCGCCAAAAGTAAGCGACTTCAATAAAAAAATGTGTAAACACGTGTAATAAAAATAATTATAACTAACAGTTTGTCCTTACTTTTTATAGTTTATTTTAACAAAGAAATAAAATGAACAAAAATTGATAAACAAATTTAGACAAATGAAAGCAGCCACAAACGCAACTCGTTAGCCATGCTTTGCGCGACCACTTGCGTAACATCACACGAAGTACTAGGCGTCTCCATATTGCTTCATCGGAGAAAAAAAAACAACAAATGGACATATTTGAACTTAATTATCACTTACGAGTTTGTGCTGGAATCCCTCCTGACTTTATTTTTCAACAACACTGTGGCGTGTGGTCATATAGCGATATCTAGTATCTATCTATTCGGCACATGCTCAAACTACAGCATACGATCAAACGCCACATTGAAATCGGGCATCATCTTCATCGACGCTTATACAACGACGTGTATCCATATATTTGCGAAAGGACAAATTTAATTGCCGTCATGTGTGAAATCCCTTCGGGATGGGATCGCATACCATTGCACTGGGTGTAAACTTTTCTAATCAACACCGCCATTCGCACGACGGAGCGTTTGCTTTCCCCTTTGAGTGGTGTTTTATGTGTATACTCGGAAGATTTGCCTTTGAATCGTTCGTTTGCATCATAGCGTAGTGCAACCGTACAGGGATTGCGTAGTCAATCAACAAGAAACCTTTCTTGCGTGAATGTGGTTGAATTAATTGCTTGCGTACCCGCACATAGTGTAAGAGTTGTAACCCCAAAAGCAACAAATACGGTGCCAGTTCTGTAATTTTAGCTTTTGTAGTACAGCAAAATGATGAAATTGCATTCAAAATTAAGGTAAGCGAACAGACAACTTAGAGTACAAAAAATTCTAGCAGAGCACAGGAAAAGAAACTATTTACAATGACTTTATTGATCCTATCCATCAGTGGCGGTTGGTGCAACTTCAACGCCAAGGTCAGCAAACAACTGAAGAACTGAACTAAGGAGAAAATCCTTTAAACCGACGCTCTACCAAGTCAAGTGCGTTCCTTTCTTGCATATTAAACGTTTCCTAAGAGCCATTCATCCAATGACCAAACTGTGAAGAGTTAGCAAGAATCATAAAAAAAGGATCAGCAGTTCATTGTTTGATAGTGATAGTGATAGGAGACAACATTTAAAATTGTACAGCAGATGAAACAAATGATTGAAATTTTAAAACAAAAGTTAGTTTCAATGGGTATCGCACTACTTTATGATATAATTGTACTGACTGTTGAACGTTAAGGAGCGTTAGGGATCTTGCATACGATAAAAATTAGTACGACATTACTACTTTTGATAGTGACGAATAAAAGATTATAATAAACTAGAACTAATAAAAAAAAATTTTCGACATAAACTTGTTTGACATCCGAAAGTAGTTGAGCAATTTAAATAGTCATCTTTGCAAAACTGTTTTTGAAAATATTTGAATTCTCAATGATTAAAAAATTACCTTTTTTATTCATGAAGGAATCGAATTATCGTTGCGAAATGCCATGATCAGTGTTGTAACGTGGACCTTTTTAGCAAGTATTTATTTGAGTTTTAACCGGGTTTATATCTTTTTCATTTTTACCCGGGTAAATATTGGGTATTTATGTTTGAATGTAATAATTATTGTATTTTTGCCACTTATATTAAAACAATCTTTCTCGAAAGTTTATATAAACAAACTGGCTGCATATACCTACACGCAGTTAAGGCAAATACATGGTGGCTCTACCCAAACATTTAATAAAATTTATTATATTTCTAACAATACTATGATTCAACAACCATGTTTTCTCTTTGACGGAGTCGTACAACCAGTGCTTGGTTTTAAAACTTTTATTTGGCGTTACGTCCTACACGGACATTCCAGCCTATATAGGCTTTCAAGACTTTATGCAATACCACGTAGCCGGACAGTCAGTCCTTACTACGGGGGGACGGTCCATTTCTCACTGAACCATTGATCTAAATTGATCGAACGAGTTTATAAATGATACGGCCGTCAAAAAAGAGAATTAACAACTGTAAAAAGATCTTCAAGAAAGATTGACTGGATGCAAAACAAAACGCGTAACAGAACACTGATTGGGGTCGAAAATTGACGTGTGTGTCGTAAAATTATGATTGAAGCAAAGATGCATATATATTCGAGTATCCAAACTACAACCCATAATGGCTTTGTAAAGGTTAAAATAAATAGTTTATCGTAAAAAAATATTTAAAAAAATCTTTAAAGTTTTACCTTTTACCTAAATTTGTAAAAATGGTATAAATTCAGTTAGTATTTTCTTATAAAAACTTGATCTAACGTTCACACATGAGCTACAGGTAACGAAAAAAATGGCCCGAAACAACGTTAAGATTGGAGACCCCTATTATACAGGGGCGAGATAGATGAAACCAGTAAATGTATTGTATTGTAAATTGTATAAAACAGCAATACGGCCTTTTTGGACCGTTACTCCTGAATAATAAAAAAAAATTGTACAAAACTATACTATTTCACATCTTTTAATATTTTTTGAACATTTTAAAACCATTATTACATGACTTATTACAAACAAAAACGAAATTATAGTCGTACCTTAACTATAAAAACTCTTCGAAAAATAGGTTTTTTGTACTAACTAATGCATTTAAAAATCGTTCAAAAATACAAATAACATGTTTTAGGAAGGTTTCACAGAAATACTCACTGAAATTTAACGACTTTGCAAAAAAGTGTTATTATAATTTTTTTTAAGGTTTTATAAGATTTATAAGGTTCATTATCAAAATATATTTTTTTTATGACGGCAAATACTTTAAAAATAAGTTTTATGCAAGAATGATTGTTTTGAAAATACAAGCTAAAGTAAGTAAAGTAAGCTAAAGTAGGTAAAAAGATTTTCAAAAAATAACTTTTATTTGCCATAAGAGCCTTCTCAATTTATTGAATAACGGTTCAAAACTGATCCGATCAAACAAAAGCGACACAAAAACCTCAACAACGATTTTTTAGCAAAACCCAAATGTTTGCTGTTGTTACACACATAGTTGAGGAATGTAATACTAGCCTGATATTTTTCTCCTCCCACTACCCATTTCACCATCGCTGTTCTCTTAGACCGCTACAAAGTTGCCCGTAGTCGCTTGCTTGTAAAGTTGCTTCTGCTGTAATGTCTGCTTGTACGGCCATACATTTTTTCGTATTAATTCGTGTAAAAATGTTTTTAAAAATTTGAAGAAAAATGTATAAAAAACAGGGAAATATTCTGCACAACTCATACACTCACTGTCACACTCACTCACACTCGATCGCTTACGGATTTCAGTCACTATAGTCACTATGGCCGTATTGCTGCAACCTTTTCGATCTGAGGGCCACAGTTTTAACAAAATCCTCTTGGCACGAACATGTTTCTCGACACGATGTAATGCCTAACGTTCAGCATATGATTTATACAAATATGCTGACGCTATCCACGAATGGGCATACAAGTGCTTACACGCTTGTTCTGTTAGACGCTCTTTAAAAGCACTGATGTTTTGAATGTTCTACATTTCAGAAATGTTTTACTGGGATCACATAAACGTCGTGTATTCGTGCTTGTTTCACGTGTCCACTCTCACTTCAAATATCCTTTGGATACCGTTTCGTCGTAGCCATGTCATATGTATCAATTACATCCAACCGGCAAAATCCGATATTAGACGTTGTGCTATTGGAAAAAAAACCCAATTTACCCATGAAGACCCCGTTTTTACCGAGAGTACATGCCCGTTGGGTTTTTCCTGAATTTGAAAATATCCGATTCAGTACATCCCTCGTCATCCAACACCAAGCTTGAGGACATCTAATAGTCTGCAAATAATAGCAAACTCTTACATTAATGACAACATTCGCATATTTTACCTAAACAAATATCAAATACATGAGTTTTCACTACATTTCTCTAAAACCTTAGGCAAAATTTGCAAAAAAAAAGGTACTTATTTGTGTATAAAAAACCACATTTGGGTCTATTATCCGTGTTATCCAAATATCCAGTCAGTTATATCCTTAAACAAAAAAACATACAGCTAAACTCACATCTTTATTAGGTTAATTTATTATTTATTAGGCCAAAAGGAGGATTAAGAGCAAGCATGCATCAGCTTGCTCTTCCCAAATCTAGACGGGGATTAAATCTACTGATACCAAAATTAAAGCTACCATCATTGATAACAAAAAGATACTTAAAAGAACAACACTGTATGCCCTTCACATCCAGAATTAAACCCAAAATATAAAATTCCCCTGATATACAATTAGTCCCCAAAAACTATCCATGTCTGGAAATCCATCTATATAATGTGCATATCTAACAGAACGCATGATAGAGAACCCTACAGCAAGTGAAATACAAAAAAACAATGATAAACTTTATTCCTCCTCCTTCAATTACACAAAATTCATACCCAGCAATAAAATGAAACAAAATATGGCGAAACATCAATTCAAATAAACTCAGCTCAAAACATAGAACCTTATACTATTTACTAGTTAATGAAAAAAAATAATACCCAGGATCAAAAATTCAAATTACAAATCGGTAATCAGTCCAAATTGCTCTTTTTGCGGAATTAGTGAAACACTAGAACACAAAATTAAAAACTGCAGGGAAATTGGTGATTACTGGAAAATGTTTAAAATATATATATATGTTGAATCGTACCATAGAAAACCTCTTGCATTCAACGAATTATCTAAACCAGAACTAAAAGGCATAAATAAGCAAAAAAAATCTTGACTATTTACATAAATTACATAGAAATGATAGAAAATAATGAAATAAAAAAAACTAATAAAAACATGTTGAAGGTCATGATAAGTAAGGGAATAGTTTTTAAGCAAATATACGGATTTGTATTGTTTTAATAAAAAAAATAATAAAATAGGATTAGCAAGCGAGCTTAAAGATTCAATTAAAAGCTATATAATCCCTTTCAGCAATAAACATAATCAAATACAAATAAATTAAAGAGTAAAAGCATATTAGGCTGTGAGACAGAGTGTGTAAACGTTTCAATAATACAGCGGGTAATGTAAAGTAATACAACTCTCTCAGAGAATGGATTGAAGATGGCTATTAGCCTTTGGTTGCAAGACCATCGATCACCATCGGTTTTCGTTTCGTGTAGATGCGTAAAGACAAATGATTTACCATTTGTCACTGGTTGACCAGAGCAACACATCATAGGTACATCTCAAATGTAAAGAATTATAGCAACCACAGCCCAGTCAACAAAGGTCACGTGATGTATGTATGCGATATCTTGAATGACATCAATAATCATCGAAATCATCATGCCCTCTGCTCTGGTCGGTTAAAGCTCGATTTTGCCCATTTCATTGTAAATGCGTATTAGATAAAGGGGGGCGTTTATGGATGTGTGCTTTTCAACTGGATCATGAAATTAAATACAAATGCTTTTAGAAGGGTGAAGTTTTCAGTTACCCTCCCTTTCCCATTGAATTTTGGAAATGTCTATTCATTTAATAACTATGGTTTGTTCGGGATACAGTGTAATCCAATGCCTATCCCTAACTAAATCCCATCAATTCAGTGTCGAAACCACAAACAACTGGAAACAATGAACACAATAGAAACATCATTGGACATAGACAGCGATAAAATGTTATTTGGCTATTATTTGCATTATCTTGTTAAGGGTAAGTTGTTTTTATGAATATGCGTTGAAAAGGTGTACGTTTTAATTTCAAAGAATATCAATAATCTCCAAAAGCAAAGCTTTGTGTATAGACCTTTTTACCGGCCAATCGACAACAAATCAAACATTGCGTGCCTATGGGCATTGTCGTTCTGTACCGAATGTAATTAAATACTGCCCTTCCAGTATTTTATTACGTCCGTAGTTGTTTCTTTTTCGTTTTTAATTAATGTAGGAAGGAAATGCCATTTCCGTTACCGCACACCTGCCTCACCGGCGTCATGTGGAAGGCCCAATGGATCCCAATGCCCTGAGGACAAGCAGCAAACCAACCTTTTTTTCTTCTTCTTCTTCTTCTTCTTCTTCTTCTTCTTCTTCTTCTAGGAGCTATAGAACTAGTATTGAAATAATCAACCAAGAAAAACTACCAATTTCTGATGGTAGATTCAGTTTTCGATTTGTATTCTATGGTTTAAAAGATAACTGTTTAACTTTAATTTCTGTAATCACATACTCGAGTATGTTTTGCTCATTAATTATAGAGCAACTTTTTTAAAGGATAATTGAGTCAAACCAAAATTTTCAAAATCTCTACAAAAACATGTTTTCAAACAGTGGTTCAAATTTATTGAATGTACTTTTTTAAATATCTATAACTATCTATAAGTAATCTATTGGCGATCTATTAACATCAGTTGAACTTTTTATTGTGTTAATAGTGATTTATTGTATTGTTTATTGTTATTTGTGATTTATTGTATTAAAAAGAAGTATTGTTATTATACAAACGTAGAATGAGTTACAAAAAAGTAAGGGTTTCATCAATAAAAATGCAAATTCCCGTATGAAATGTATGACCTACCCGTGCAGATGGTAATAGAAGTAAAGGTGTAGTTTTGGTTATAGATACGAAAGTTAAAAGTGTACACATTTTACTACGATTCCTCAAGCGTTATAGCGTTGGTAACGAGTTATCATTTGTTTCATTTTTACACGTTTTCTATTGATATATTTATTTACTCAAAATTTGATTGCTGTCCTCTTTTTCTCAAATTTTAAACAAAAATTCTTCTTCTTTTTCTTCTTCTTCTTCTTCTTCTTTTTCTTCTTCTTCTTCTTCTTCTTCTTCTTCTTCTTCTTCTTCTTCTTTTTCTTCTTCTTCTTCTTCTTCTTCTTCTTTTTCTTCTTCTTCTTCTTCTTCTTTTTCTTTTTCACAGCAACCGTTGCCGGTCAAGGCCTGCGCCTGCATCACTAATATGCTTGGCTTTCAGTGCGTTTTATTGATTACCGATTTATTGATTGCTTGATAGTCACAGTCCTAAGTATGGGGACACGGTCCATTCGGAGCTTGAACCCATGGCGGCCTGTTGTTAAGTCGTGCGAGTTAATGACTGTATGGCGAGAACGGCCAAACTGTTATACATACTTGAATGACAGTGTACGGGGTCCCTAAACCGACGGGTCCGCTCACCATTAGAATCGCCAGTGCACGGTCTAATGTCTAAAGTCAACTTATTTTTAAAGTGCATCTGAACACGTGTTTTAATTTTCCTTTTCTATACATTTTTTTCAATTGTAATACACAAAACAATGAGCATGGACAATGTTTAACACGTGTCCCTATTCATCAGTGAAATTGAAAGTTTTCCTCTTAATTCCTCTTGTTCGCTTCTCTCAATTCCTATTACAAAAAAATCTTTGGAGATCATAGTTGATACAAGTTTTATCGTATATGGCATAAAATTAAGCAAAACATACGCTTGACAAATAATCATACAACCCAAACTCGAATTGACGATCGTTTACTAACAGGAACAGTTTATATGGGAATTGGCTTTGTAGTAGCTTAGTAGCTTTATTATATTTTAATGAAGCTCTTATATACACTTACCTACTCAATATTCATAGCTAACACATGTAGCTGTAAAACATAAATCATTATGTTGTTCGACGCACATCAAACGGGACGTACAATGTGGATTATAAATCAGTTCAATTTTTTTGTAAGCATCAAATATAACTATAAGTTTATTGGGATTGGGAAGGAGTATGTATGAAACGATAGAAAATAGGGTAAGTAAAAATATACGCCACTAGCAGGTTTTTCCATCTCGCACCAAACGGTACCACTCGTGACCATTAACAAGATACAAGGAACTAGAAACAGGAAAGTAGAAAGCTAGTAAAAGTAATGGTTCAAGCATGCAGTAAACTAACGCTAAGATTGCACGGATACTCGAGTCGACGGTGTGGAAGGAAAGTTGATTGTGATGAATGACCCATTAAAATATGTTACGCTTGGCTGGAAGAAATTCGCACATTGCTCCAACGGAATCATAGCCACACACACACGCGCGCACGTACTCACACACACACATACACATACATTTAATATGCAGTACAGATCGGGAAGGACATCACAAGTGATTTAAGAGATTTAAGGGTCGACCACACACACACACACACACACACACACACACACACACACACTGGTTGCCAGTGGTGTAGTGTTGCCGCTAGTGATGCACGACGCAGAGCATGCGAGCATGAATTATGTTGTAAACATCAAACATCAATTATGTGCATTACTATGGGGGTGCTCTTCCAGCAAACCAGCGATGATGAAAGTTGAGTAGAGCATCATTTATCTGCTTTTCCGAGCATTCTTTCTACTCTCTTACGTTTTGGATTCCAGTATGCAACGGAAATGCGCGCATGTTTTAATTAATTCTATGATAAATAAATACAGTGGTAAATAGTTTTTAATACAGTAATGCAGGTAAATACAATTTTCTTTTCGAAATGCAGTGTAGTTTATTAAAAAGTACAGTCAGAATTAATTAGTTGAACGCTTTTTAGTTCGCATGCTTTTTAGTTGAACGCTCGAAAGTTGGTTAACAGTTCAATTAAAAAGCATGCGTTTGTATGGAACATCCGGTTTTTGAAAAATTCACAAAAATCTCATGGCATGCCGAGAATTTTTTTGTATGGAGAACGTGCCAACTAGAAAGCACATACAGTGAAATCCAAAGATGCCAGGTTTTTTCGGTGGTTTCATGGAAACTGTATAGCAACAATTTCATTACTTTTCCTCAACATGAATATCTCTCTAACTTGACGGTTTCTTGAAGATTCGGCTCAGAGAGATTTTATTGTATGTAGTTTAAAAATACTACCACCATATCAGTATTCGCTAACTGGGATATTTTTACTTTCCAGTTAAGGAACGATGTTCGTTAACTGAAATGAAAATTATAACCATCAAAGCAAACCAACAAAAACCATTCCCATGGCTTTTCTTTTTCCATTCGCATGGAGGTAGGATGCTGGATGTTGTACGTTTTACGTTAAAGTGAATTTTAACTGGGATCTATCCCTTCTTCTTCTTCTTCTTCTTCTTCTTCTTCTTCTTCTTCTTCTTCTTCTTCTTCTTCTTCTTCTTCTTCTTCTTCTTCTTCTTCTTCTTCTTCTTCTTCTTCTTCTTCTTCTTCTTCTTCTTCTTCTTCTTCTTCTTCTTCTTCTTCTTCTTCTTCTTCTTCTTCTTCTTCTTCTTCTTCTTCTTCTTCTTCTTCTTCTTCTTCTTCTTCTTCTTCTTCTTCTTCTTCTTCTTCTTCTTCTTCTTCTTCTTCTTCTTCTTCTTCTTCTTCTTCTTCTTCTTCTTCTTCTTCTTCTTCTTCTTCTATAGGCACCGTTGTCAGTCATAGGCCTGCCTATACCACTACTTGTGGGCTTGGCTTTCAGTGACTTACAGGGTTTCCCACGATTGGTCAGTTCCCATGATTTTTTGGTGCGTTTCCACGATTTTTTGATCGTATCCCATAGATTTTTGGTTCGTTCCCATAATTTATTGGTATTTTCCGATTGGATATACAATTGGACCAAAAAATTCTGGGAAACGGCCAAAAAATCGTGGGAATGCACCAAAAATTGCTGGGAACCAACCAATAAATCGTGGGAAACCCTGTATTGATTGCCCCCATAGAATGATAGTCAGTCAGTCATACGTAAGACGTAAAACTAAGGTGTAGTGTGAGTGTGAATTTGAAGATTATAGACGAAATTTAGAGGCTGTCCAGAATTTGAATCAAAACGTCCGTAATTTGAAACATGAGCTCGAAACTGCCCGGAATATGATACAAAGTATCGTTGTAATTTTATGATGTTTTGCAATGTTTCTTGTAAAATTATTCAGATTTTTTTCTCCATCTATCTAGATGGTTTGCTTTAGTAAAGGGAGTTATACAGAGGTTCGACCGATTAAAATTGAATTAGTAAGAAAATGTTAAATGCCAAAAATGCCTTAAGTATCCGTAATTCGAAGCAATATATCCAGAATATCAACCACCTTACCATACACAGCGTTTCTCAATAGAAGCATATTTTTATTTTTTATGATATGATGTTAAACTTTAAACAAAACTAGCAGTGCATGACACCAAATTTAGGCAAATGAAACACTAAACAATTCAGGATTTAATCATCAGGCAGCCAGTTAAAAGGCTTTGCTATACATAATAAATTAACACAAAATGGTAACATTTGTAGTGTTGTTTACTGCTATTTTTGTACTCGTTATGATAAGTTATGAAAACATGCAAACGCACACGCATAACGTCCATCAAGCTGAAATGGAAAGCCGTAAAAAGTGTCACACATTACTTATCTTTGGTTAAAATTATGTTGTTACTTCAGTCACATCTTGTAACACTAATCTTCGGACATGTTCTGCAATCCCAAACTTAAAGCCAATTAGTAGGTAACAAGGATTAATTATCCTGTTTGTGTAGCTTGGCATGAGCTTGTTAGTCGTTGTGACATCGTGGGGTGTTGCAGTCGTCACTGTCGTACTGTTGCAGTCGTCAAATCAGTTTAACTTCCAGAACCAGTTTAAGGGACTTTTAGAACAAGCCCTTTAAAATCCACTGTGATGTGGCTTTTTCGTTGCTTTCTTCTCTAACCTTTGGGAAATAACGTTTCCAATTCTTACTACTGGCCGTTTAGTCATTTTATACAAAAAACACCGAATTTTCACCATATAACGCCGTACGAAATGTACCTTCTGTTTTCGCCAAATATTAGAGCAAATGAATCTAAAACAAATTGAACGCCATCATCACCCAATAAAACATGGTCATTTGCACGCACAAACTAAATCTTGAAGCCTTCTACACGGTTTGACGCACACAAATCCACTAATCAAAACTCGTACGACGTAACAATATGCCAACAATATTAAAAACGAGTTTTTTTTTCAATTTTACCCGGAAATCCGGCATATTGGAGCATCATTTCTATTACATGGTTCTAGATGAAATACTAAACAGAGCAAAACTAAAATCCTTTTCTATGTTTTTTTCCCTCCCGATCCGAAGCGACTGCCATGTCCGGTAAAACTAGTCTATGGACACTGTCAAACACTTAATCAACCACAGCTTATTACATTCATTCGCTTGGAACAGGCTTTGCATGGTTGCTGCTAGCAAAAAACAGGCAGCAAATTAGCCTTACCATGGCCCACTCGGATCGCCCTAGCATCGCCACCTCCCTTGAACAGTTCAGGAGGCAAAGTTGTTGGGCAGCGTTTAACCTTGTCCCTGCCATGGAACCATCAATCATGCCTTCGAGGAGCAATGAAGAAGAGGCCCGTTTACTTTACAAACCGGAACACCGGGCCAGCTGCTCGGTCGCTTGGGCAATTTCATTTAGCTCGCAAGCTTCCCGATGCGGCTGTCCGACTGAAGCGATTTCCGGCGAACCGATCCGAACGAACGTATCGTTTTTCTTGTCCCCATCGGAAACGGTTTGTTTGTATTTGTGGCAAACAGATTTCCGAACAGATTCGACGTTTGTGCTGTAAAAAAACGACGCATTGCTACCCTAAAGCATCATTAAAGAACAAACATACAAAAGAAAAACGAGCTAAACACACTCTTTTCGGTAGTTAGCTACGTTTGTTTCCTTGGAAACTGCTTTCGGAGAAAGAAAAAAAAAAACATACAGTGACCGGCATAATAAAGTGCTCAATGCATTCTACATTTGTTCCAATTTTGTTTGACTAAAGAACTTTTTTCGTACTGCTTCTTTAGTAACATCTTTTGTTATATGCTTATGAATGTGCAGTGGTAGTTAAATTATGGCAAAAAAAAAATGTTTGTTTTAAGAAAAATAGATCCTAAATTGAACAAAATCGCTAGGAAAAAAATATGTGCTCAATATTCAAAAGAAAAATAAATACATAAAAATAACACCAACTTAACAATATGTCTATCTTTACACCTTTCTAGACGTGTTGGCGTATTTTTCCCTAATTTGAAATGATTTATCAAGTTATGCATCCAGTTCTTTAAAAGAGTTATCCAAGGACTTCAACATAATTTTAAATGTTTGTTTCTCCAGTTGCTTCCACTCTTGTATTAACAATCAGTCACAATTTCTCGATGGGGCTAAGGTTAAAACATTGAGAAGGCCATTCAAAAGGGTTCCATACAATACGAATGAAAATAAAAAAAACCTTGATTGTGTGTGTATGGACGTTCGCCTGTGTACGGAAAAGAAATGGAACAAATATAAAATTGTATTCAGCGTGCAGTTTATTATGCCGGTCACTGTAATACAATGTTTAAGCTCCAAGCGACACGTGAAGCATTTTTGTAATTTTGTTGTCGAACTTGAGCTTTTTTGTTTGTTGTTGGTTTATTCGCTTCGAGCCTGTACCTAGAGAATGCAGTGTTATTCATTTTTGGAACTGAAAATTCAAACCAAAACTGGTGTCCAACAAAGATGGATGGCGTGTTCGATGTGTATCAGCTGTAAACCAATGGGAAATCAATCCAACTATCAATCTTTCACCATTTTTTATCACCCGCGTATGATTACGCCATCAAACCCATTTTCCAAGTTACTAGTTCTACTACGATACCATTTCAGCGTGAAGATTTGCATTTTATTTTATTGAATTTATACCAATATCAACTATGAAAACATCTTGCATGGTTTAACCGGATATATAAAATGTTCTGCTTGCTTGTTCATCGGAAAACGACCTGCAAATCAAAACAGATCATTATCCCTCGTCAAAGAAGGGAGTCTCCCATGTGAGCACGGAAAAAGGGGTTCTGTTGCGTTGAAAGTGATTCCGGGAAATGTGTCCCTTTCTGGCCCAGCACACTGGCACTACTAGGGGTACCCCTTTTGTTCCTTTTATTCTACGCATTGTGATAAAAAGGTGCATTTACCCAAGGGGTTGAGGTTACAACACACAACACAATCATTTTCAACACCATCAATCAAACCGTTTTGGGGTTTCAATGGCTCGATGACAACTTTCCGCCGACCAGGACAGTCTGTTAACTGTTTCGGGCTTTTTGTGATTATTTCTACACTTTGACACATTTCCTGGACTGGTGTTCAAGGAGAAGAAGAATGGACACGTGTCAATCATCGGACAGATATTGCTTGAATTGGCATGCGAAAAGTTACATAGCGTATTAACTGATAGGACAAACATACGCATATGGTTTATGAAGAATATGTAATGTATATTAAATTGGAGCGTTATATGCAGTGTTTAATAAAACAAAATTACTTTACATTTAACATACAAAAATATTGTTGAATTTCAGTTCCCACAGGATAATGGACCAATATATCATAGCAACTGTTGATACAATTTCCTTGATTGGACTTTCACCACTCACTTCACTCTTAAGTTGACTATCAACAAATGAACATTACTATTAGAACTTACAAAGTGTTGTTATAGTCCAATAGTATCCGGATGTATCACATATCAACGCATATACGTAAAAATATGCGTAAATACAAAGAACTCTCGCCAAATTCAAGTGCATTCTAATTACGAACATTTGACTATTTTTGTGATTTTTTCCATAGCATGCCGAATGAAAATCAGAACATAGAAACCAATAAAAAAAGTCAGCATAAGTGGATTAAATTTTAAAGAGTTTGCTAATCACACAACAACAGTTGCTTTACGCCCTACAAAGCCCTCATGAAATGCAGATGATGCTTAATACCTTGCTGGCAGCTAGCCAACGATCTCCAGACGGTAAAGGTAAGGCCTTCTTTGCAATGTCTGCTTTAGTGTAACAGTTTTGATTTCGGCTAATCCTACTTTTCCGAAAGAGCCTTCTTTGATTGCCACTGATTGAAAAAGGACCTTCTATGAAGGAATTACCCTTACTTGTGTTCAAGTTGCCAGCGAAAGTGTATTCCTTCTCCAAACGTTGCTTTTAGTTAGCTTGTTTTATTGTTAATCTGGTATATAAACATTCTTACGCACAAAGGAGCTTTGCGCTTTAGCAGTTACACCGTGGAAAAATTAAGCATTTGCATAGAAATACGCTTGGCAACGAGAACTCACATTCTTTTTTTGCGCTGTTATTATTATTCTATTGTTTTGATCGGAGTCAACGAGTTTTCTCAAAATTCCTCATAATTTGGTGTGAGAAAAAATACGTTTTCACGAATGAATACTGTTGAGTTTGTATCCTTAAATTAAAACTAATTGAATCTAATAGATATTATTTTCAATTTAACACATTCTTTTCAATTTCACTCAATTTAACAGATTCATTTCGGTCGTTCGGTTGATTTTGGGCTGGTCACGTGGTAAAACTTAACAATATGATGGTCATGGGTTCAAGCCCCCGTATGCATCGGGTGTCTCAAACGTAAGAATAACTATGAGCACACGAATCATAAACAGAGCGCTAAGGCTTTTAACAACTAAGGTAAACTGAAACCAACAACGCTGTTGTGTCAAATGAGAAGAAATCGTGATTTTCGGTCGGAGATCAGGAGAGAGAACTAATCGTCTGATAACGTGGGATAAGGCGGGGGCTATCTATTGAACCAGCATTCTAAAACTTGATTTTATATTACTAAATTTAAACTTGGAGCAAACATTTATCACATTATTCGTGCAAAACTCCAGGTATGATCCACTACGAGCTGCTATCTTTCAAAAAGCTTGCATTAATTATTGAAACTATTTCCCTGTCCTTTAAACATAGCTCAATCTTTGATAGCTTTGTACACGCCTGACAATGAGTAAGTCTCCGAAGATCTGCTGCATTCTATTTCTATTTTAGTATGTCTACTTCTACGTTAAAGGAGAAATTGCATCTACGTCATATTTAATGTTGCTTATAACTATATATGTGCTCATTAACTTAATTATAAGGTTGCCGATAAGACACGATGGTCCGTCGGTTATAAATGATATAAATAAATAAATAAATAAATAAATAAATAGCCCTGTAACCGGGCCAATATAACTAGTCTAATTTAAACGCACAATTTGCATAACAAACATAAATGTTGAATTTTGTCATAGCTTCATTATTTGCAGCTAACTGAGCCTTGGTGGTAACAATTTTGGTAGTAAATATGCGTAAGATAAACCATCGTCCATCGTTCGATTGCAAATTGAATTGACCAATTGATTTTCGTTTGCATTTCTTTTCCCCCATCGGTGTTGCTTACAGTATTTTACAGTGGCTCTTCGTCGCAAAACAAACAAGTTTGGATCAATTCAAACCAGTTATTTTCAAAGTGCAAATCTGAACCACAAAAGTAAAGCGGCGTTTATCAGTCCGTAAATAATAGTTTTGAACCTGAAGTTTTGTCCATCTTCAGTCGGATTCTTCCTAGAATAGTGCAATCGAACGTGATATAGCTTCGATGTTGGATTTAATTCTTCTGGGCTGAAGTCAAATAAAGCTTGATCCACGCCTTAACTGCCAACCATTCTTCTTTAGTGCAATGAAATTTGCAATTTATAAGTAAGCAGTATGATTAAGCAATGCGGTTTGACCGTTCTTTGTGATTAAACACAAGTAAAAATCAATAAACTTCAAAAGTACTAGAATGTCAAATGCTTTAATTGTTGTATAACAAACAGAGTTGAAATGATTTATATGTTACATCTTGTCCACTAGTTGATTTTGTCCTCAAATTGTCCGCACATGGAATGTATATATGAATGGTCGACATTGAACAATTATGGAACTTTTACATGCCCCAGACTTTTATCATTATTCATATACAACCTAAGTAGGCTTTTCAAAACAATATTGCACACCTCAAGTGTGAGAAAGTAGAGGTACCATCGATTGTTTGTTTTGCAATAATATGACATGGTTCGACATTTTGATCACAACATTTGCCAATTTTTGTAATCTATTTGAATAGTCTTCAAGGTGTTACCACTCCCGAATCATTGTGCGAAGTTGGTAGTTAGTTGGTTTGATCACTTGTGGCCTGAAAGGAAACACAATGAGCTTAGTAAACACTGCGTGTCATAATGATAGTCTCACCTAGTTTTTGTCGATTTAAGGCAATCAATAAGTTTTTTAAAGCTGATGATGATTACGATAAATCATCTGGAAATCCGTTTTGGCTTACTTTCCGTAAGTTTTAACAAATACTGAACAGGTAAGGTTCACCATGCATTTCTAATCGCTACTTCCAGACGCTGTACGGTCTCGTACTGTTTCCCATCTTCATATACTTTTCAAAACTAACATGCCCCGAACGTTCGCGATGGGATATAGATCGTTTAGGAGAAACGGCTGGCCAAGTCATAGTATTTAGTTCCCTTATTTATAGGTAATCCTTTGTTTCCTTGCTGGCATGTACGAAAGCGTTTTCTCGTTGGAATATTAGCTATTTGTTGATGTAGCAAATTCTAATATGGTGGTTTGGTTATCCAGTTTAAGACTGGCGACTTTCTTCATTTTTTCTCTTGCAATTTCAGGAAATTGTTCAAGTGTGCACCACACTCCTGTTTTGCTTACATTTATTTCTAATTCGCGTTTGGTTTGAAAACATCATTTTGTTAAATTTGATGTTCCCCTAATTATTCCACGTTTATCTCCATTCTACGACCCATCCTTACTTTACGGTGACTACGCGATCATTTGAGGATCGACAAGGAGCGCCCGTACTGCAGCTAGCGTCCGCTAGAGGTCTCGAACTGGACGAACAGTTAAACGTTCGGATTGAACGAAAGGGATCGACCGAGCGTTAGACGGATAGCCGGTGACCGTATCGACTGTGGAATCAAGCTTACTATTTGATTTGATGGACCTGCGTGGAAGCGGACGAATTTTCTCTTTCGTTTTCATTACTTTGTGTCGCTTTAGACTTAATAAAAGAAACTTTGAATTTAAAAAAGTCGTTTTTAGTTAAATTATTAATTTGCAGACCGGGCGCACCAATATCAGTTGCCATTTTTTTCAATAGAACTTGGCCACGTGGTTCAGAAATGCAATATTTCTACCAGAGATTAATTGGAACAAGTTTTGTAGGATGAGTGGGTCAAAATACGCCCTATTTGAGGCTCAATTGAGTTATGGCGTTGGTCAATAATAGTCATAAATGCAATAAAAAACAAGATCAAGACATTTTTTGTTTCCATAGCCTTTGTTTTTTTTAATGCATATTACGAGAAAGGTCTGATAGACGAATGCTTTTTGCGCGCCAATCAAATGACTTTTTTTAAATTTTTTAAATAATTTAGTTGTTATTGCACTACTTTAAAGCCATTTTTTAGCAATGCGTGTGTATTAATGGTCCCTTTATCAAACCTCATCATGACTTTTACTACCCCATGCCTATTGCGGCCATATTTAGTTTTTTTGTGCAAACTATTCAGCTAGACGAATACTTATTGGACTGACTGTATATGCTATTGGTTTAACGCCAGACAGTTCTATTATAAAAGGTGATGCTATCATTTTGAAAGGCCCCCATTTCCAGTTTTTTCAAAAACGTGTAATTATTTTCAAAATTTTCCAATCATTTTTGACTACCCTAAATCGGCAAAAGCTAGGTAAAACTATTATTGTGAAACGCAGTGTAGTATAACCTCATTGATTGGTTCTGTTTTGTTTTGCTTATCTGCCGACGAACGAGGCATGAAGTAATGGTTGTCATGGAAGCATAAATCATAGCTTTTGTGATTTGTTTGAGCTCTGCTCGCAAATGATTCTTGGAAAATGTTTTCTGCATTATTTTTGTTCATCATAGCTAACATATCTGTGAAGCAACCCAACTATTGAGTGCGAATTAACTACAGTCCGAACTCACTGGTTGAACTTCGATTCCCTGCCAACTGTCAGCCAACTATTGAGCGTTCAACTAAAAAGCGTTCAACTATTGAATTATGACTGTAGCTGGTACGTTTTGATATCCCAAACAGTGAGATCGCTCTGAAGGTATTTTAATTTTAATTGTTATCTTCCCAACAAGTTTCGTACAAGTTCTTCTTCTTTGGCACAACAACCTCTGTCGGTCAAGGCCTGCTTGTACCCACTAGTGAAGTGAGCTTTGGCTTTCAGTAACTTATTGTTACCATAGCAGGATAGTCAGTCCTACGTATGGGGGCACGGTCTATTCGGGGCTTGAACCCATGACGGGCATGTTGTTACGTCGTACGAGTTGACGACTGTACCACCAGACCGGCCCAAAGTACAAGCGATTAAATATTTTTACCACTTACAGAAGATTATTCGCATCTTTAGAAATCATTGCAACTATAATCAGTTCTTTAATTTTTTCACAACATTACATTGCGCTGTGTACAAAATATACATTTTTCCCTTTTAATATGCAGCACCAATACATGGTTAGTTGTTGTCCAACGGTCGATTCCATGCTACTTCACGATTCTGTGACTCTACCACAGTACTTCCCACACTACGTATTAATTAACATGGCGAGGAAGCGGGTGGAGCGGCTTGCGGATCATTTTACCGACAACGTGTTGATTGAGCTTGTTTGGCTGGATGGACACCGTGCATTGTAAGTGGGCAAACGAGCATGAATAATAATTGGAAATTATGTTTATCGGATAGTTACGGGTAACGAAACAACAAGCCGCTATGTACATAGTCGTCGATGTGGGATGAAATTTCGGTTGCGCCCAGGGAAGTGTTAACGGGTGAACATTCACTTGAAGGGTGTGAGTGGCCGGCTTTGTCCCAGTTCTTGAAGGCCAATGTCAAACGTCAATTAAGCTTTGGCGCGAGTACAAAGAGAGACGCCAAATGGGATGTGGTTTACGGGGTAAATTTCCCAGGTAAAAGCCTACAACAACAGGCGGTGTTACTTTTTCGTGCTTAACCACAATAGCCGTAGCTGTATTAACTGTACCATTTACCTTTATTATGACAAATTTACTAATGCTAATTTATGGCTCTCCCCAACAGATCCACTGCAATTCTTATCAAATTAGAAATCAGTAGGTAACTATTCATTATTCTGAAAAACGTATTATTTTGATAGTTTATAAATGGTTCGTTTATGTGAAATGTGTTGGCTCTTTAATTGATTATCCCTTAACTAATCTCATGGCATAAAGCTGTTATCTCATATAATTTTAAAATATATTGTATATTAAGTTTTTTATGGTATATAATTGTAATTTAATAATAAGTTTTTTTTTTATTAGGCCGGTAATGCTGAACTCCGAGTTAATTTTATTCGCAATCGAGCGATCGAGAACAAAAGGATCACAAGTGTTTGCTTAGTAAGGATTTTGTCTGCAGTTAATACAATTTTACCAGCGATTTAAAAGCGGATTTGGAGGCCTATTCATTTATTTTATTTTTTCATATCCAACGCTCACAAGCCATACCCAGTGCAGCCACCAATGTGGTCAGCCGATGCATTATTGTAATCCGTTTAAACATACTTTTACCGTTCCATCCCGCTTCCTATCGTCAGCAATCATCCACTGTTCATTTATCGTTTACGCCTCGCATCGGTTGGATTTCTTTCCATTGTACTATAACGCACCGTTCTATAAATCGGATTTCATGAATAATCCTCACCCACGGCTATTATTGCTCTTTTCAGGTATTTTATTGTTGTTTAATGTGCTGTTCGAAACGCGTCATCATTATTCGTAGCATAAAGTCAAACACACGCACCAGTAGCAATCGGGTTGGCAATGTTGTGCTTAGTGTGTTTATGTTGGTGCACTTTTTATGAAGTTGTTTAAATTATTATAATTATTGTTTTTATTTGGCGGTTGGAACGGCAGGTTGTTTAAATTGATCAATTCCTCTGTTTAATGACACCGCGAAGAGCCGTATCGTGAATGAAGGAGCTGATAATAGAGAGAGATGAACCGTAATTTCGCAATGCAACACACGACTGTTGAATAGCTCTTATTAAATATTGCTTTACAGAAATGGCCATTTACACATTCACTTGTGATAAAGAGCGTGCCCGACAAGAGGTCCAAAAAACTATGAAAGAACACAAATTGTTACCACTACTGAAACAGAACAAATACCGTTTGCTGTCCCAAGCGACTCAAATCTCTATTAATCAGCTTTACTTTACCCCTTTAAAGTGCCAATCAAAGCAGAACAAACAAAATAAAAAAACAGGCAACCTCAAACCAGCTACATACTAGCATTCGTTCATGCTTAGCAACGTAAAACAATGCATAGCAACACGGAACAAATGACGACTTTATCCTTTTATAATCTTTGTATCCTTTTTTATGATATTTTGTAGTGTATTGTGGATGCCGGGGTAATATGCACCACATAAAGAATTTGTTAATTTCAATTGTTAGTTTCATAACTTAATTTTGTTTTTTAAGGTGCATTACAGGGTTTCCCACGATTTATTGGTTGGTTCTCATCAATTTTTCGTTGGTTCCGTTTCCCATTTTTTTTTTATTTTATTTGTATTGATATCCAATTGGACGATATAAATAATTTATAGGCACGAATCAAAATTGGCTTGTGGGATTGGCTTTCAGTGTCTTATTGATTACCCCCCCCCCCCCCCCCCCCCCCATAGCAGGATAGTAAGTCCTACGTATGACGGGATGTGGTTAGTTGAGTCTTTTTTGAGTTGGGTTGTACATTAGTTGTTACTTCAATAGATGGGTTATCATCCAGCCAACGAGGTAGCTTTGCCAGAAATAAACACCAGCATGGTTGTCCTTGGAGCTCGATTCACAAAGGTGTACGAAGAAAACAAAATCTTTCTTATTAAAAAAATCATTTAACGATCGAGTGCACATCCACTAGTTGGCACGCAATTTAAACCACTGCGACCAGTGAGATCATGCTGTATAAAAAAGCTCATTTTAGTTTGTTTTCTAGCTGGTACATTTGGCCCCGATCTAATGAGTTTGCATTTTGCCCAAGTTCAGAAATGTCTCTGAAGTTTGAATTTCTGATAGTATAAAGTATAAAAATAATCAATTTTTGTACTTTTTATTGCTTCACCCAATTTATTTGTAACCAAAATTACATCAGAACGTGTCCGAACCGTTGAGGTTCTTGTTTTGTCAATATTTTGGCTTTATGTGCATATACTGTATAACTCACAGAATGACAGAACGAACTAAACTGTTGACTTTATTTTTTTGCAACCAAAACACGTGTTTCATAGGAAGTGTGGTGCATATTGCCATACATGTCATAGGTGGTGCGTTTTGTCCCAAATGTGAATATTGCACCAGCACCCCTTATGCGCCATAATATCTGCCATTTGCGAGAGAATAAAAAACTTCAAAGTACGAAATCAGAAACATTCTTCAAGTGATATTATTTCTTTGCATTCACAATGATTCTATTTAATTGAAAAAAAAGATATTTAACTCAAATTTCTATATCCATTGTTGTTTTATTCAATTTGAAAACTTTGATTTGCTCATACTTTACCCTCCAAAAATCATATACCACTGAGATAGGTGCAAGCACACCCATCTACCCTGACACACACACACATACACAAACGATGTAACTGGCAGATCACATTAAAGGGCCGTGTCACCTGGGAATATTACGTTTCACTGCGTAGTTCGCCGTACTCCATCAATCCAACGTGAGTTCATGCTTCGTCTTGGAAAATTAACTTCCAGCCTACTGGGAAATGATAAGTTGACGATCACAAAATCACGCACCATGGCGTTAATGTTTCGCTGGTTTGACAACCATGCATCACGCGCCGTATTCTGCCTATTAATCTTTAACTTCTTTTTCACCCAAAAAAAACTTATCAAACATACCCACCGAACCCAAATATGCCTCAAAGTCCAAATCGATACAGTACGACGTAGGGGGAGGGGGTGGGGGGAGGGATAGTAAAGATCGATCATTGCTATCTACTGTCGTTTTGGTTGCATGCGGCAGCGTGTTTTGCACAATCGATCGAACTTTTACTTTGCTCTGCACGAAACGGAGATAAACAAACGAGATAGAGTATTCAACACTTGTTGATGATACACAAGTGAAATCAACCGCAACGACGATGGACAATCACTCGCTGTGTGTCACTCTTCATTTCCCCAAAGAGTTAGCGAAGAATGCTGCGCCTCTGTGCTACCGTGTTCGTTTCGACCAAAATGAATCGATGAATGAATGGGTGCTTTCTCCTACCGTTAGGATACATGAAATGAACCGATGGATGAACCATGAACAGGGAAAGTGTTCAACGTGGTACATTCATCCCCCTTTAAAGCAGCCACCCCTGCGAATGAACATCTTCGAAAATTAGGGGAAAGCACTTGAAAGCGGGGTTTAACAAATATGGGGAAATGTACAAACATGGGGTTGATGAACCATGCTGTGGTGTTCATTCATTATCCTGCCATCGGAATCGCATACAAATGAACCAACCCCCTGAACTGAAGTGAACCCATTTTTCTCCTTACGATAAATGAACAGCCTGGGGAATAGAATCGAAAGGAGAAAACTACACGAACAAACGCTGCAACAGGGATGGTTTACATTGATAACCAGATACGCTACCATCAGTCGCGCCACAGCATCACAGCGGCATTATACAGAGCATTTTCACGATGATTTTCTGTTTGAAAGAAGCAGCACACGCAAGCACAAAGATCAAATGGAAACAGTTCACAATATATTGGTTATGCATGTTTGTGATGAAAACACCCACACGCGCGCGCTGTTATAAAGACAAACATAAAGTAAAGGCGAATATTTATAAAAAAAGTATTCATAAATTAGAAGAAAAAACGGGAAATTAATAAATGTTCCACCTTGTACGCGCACAACAACTGTCAGCTGTTTTACGAGAATTAGACCCAATTAGGAAACAAACACAGTTTTGGCTGATTATTTCGGCATGCACTCGTTGAAAAAGTAAATGTTATTCCCACCGGACAGAGGTAGTATGCAAACACGCTTAGTTTTACGTTTTATTTTCGAATCACTTTGTAAAATGCTACAGTACAATACAACGATTCCTCCTCATTCGAATAGCAGTGGCAACGAAAGCGCGAGCTCGCGCCTAAATTTGTCTCACTCTTTTGTTCTTTTTTTCTAACTGTTTCGCTGATGGGCTTTTGGTTCTGGTTTTATTTAGTGTCCTGTTCATGCTACAATGATTTCATTGATTAGTACTTTATCGTTTGCCTGGCTCGCAAGCTGCGTCACAAGGCATTAGGCCGCCAATTGTCACCATCCATAAATAATACTAAAACACAGACAGCCGCACTCACAGCAATCCTCCCGCTGATGGATGGATGGATGGATGAATGGATAAATTATTAAAATGGAATTCGGAGCGTTCGCCAAGCAGCGGACTTTATGCAAAAAAAAAATGACCACACCGCTTCACTTCAACATTATTATCACACAATACCGTCCCTGCTACGCTGCTTCTCGCAAACGGTTTTTTTTGGTGTTCCGTGTGACACGTTTCCAGTGAAACGGTTCGTTTCGAATACATTTGACTTTTCCAGTTCGGGTTTGATCCTCACTTAAAATCACATTACACGGGCGAATGGATATCGGTGCTGGGGTCTCGCAATTCGCGTTAAATTCGTCGTAAAAATCGCACCAGCAGACAAAGCGGGCTAAATCAATTGGTTTTCTTTGCTGTTGTACCAGTGCCTTGAAAGATGGCTTCAGACAAAAAAAAAACAACGGAAAATGACGGAAAATGACGGAAGATAACGACACAGCAGGACGGAAAGAGGACACGGATTATGGTGGATAATCAAACCGGTTCGGTTCCTGAGTGTCACGCCAAAATGGAATCAAATTTGCATGCAAAAGCCTTCATCGTCGTGTAAGCCCGGCCCCGGTCCGGTGTGTTCCAGGCGGATCGACCCAAACCGAGAGCCGGCATTTCAACAGCAACAAGCGACCATCCACATGCATTGTAATACCAGCTCCCTAGCGTCGTTTGCCCTGTTAGTTTGCCTACAGTGTCGTAATGATGTCAACGGTGTCTTTGAACGGATTGGTCGGTGCCAATACAGGCGGCGGCGGTGGTGGTAGATTGCTGCTGCCCTGTGCAGTGGAACCGGATAACGAGCCCGCTGCGTTGCCCGGTGCTCCTGAATGGCCATTTCCGGTTCCGCCGTTCCCTGGACCGGTGCTGGGGCCCGTACCAATTACTGCTGGAATTGTCGTCATCGTTGTAACGGTCGAGGAGCTGGAACTTGTGTTAGCTTTCATGCTGATTTCCATGTTGGATAGCGCTGACGACACGTGCAGCAGGTTCTCCATGAGAATTTGATAGATTTCACTCAGCTCGAGCTCCGAACGTGAAACAATGAACACATCTATGATAAGGGGAATAGAATAAAAAGCGAATATAAGGCGGATATACCGGTTTGAAGGACCAGATTATAATCAGTGGAGTATTTTTGTTTGTATTACAGGGTTTACCAGTGTATTACCAGTTTACCAATAGACAACTGTCCATTAGTGATGGAACATTTTCAACAACAAAAAACATGAATGGAACGAAATTAAGTGTTTTTCAACCGTTCCGACCCAATCTACGTTTCCAACTTAACCTACCGTTTCGACCGAACCAACCGTTTGAACCTACCATTCTGACTGAATCTACTGTTCCGACCGAACCTACCGTTCTGGCCGAACCTACCGTTCAGACCGAACCTACCGTTCGTATTGCACCTATCGTTCTGACTGAGCCTACCGTTCCAACTGAACCTACCATTCCGACTGAACCTGCCGTTCTGACTGAACCTACTGTTCTGACTGAACCTGCCGTTCCAGCGAACCTACCGTGCCAGCGAACCTACCGTGCCAGCGAACCTACCGTGCCAGCGAACCTACCAGGTTCACAATTTAACTCATGTTCCGATTTAAATAACGAAACGAACCTACGCGTATCACTACTGTCCACATGTTGCCTAGACAACACAGCCCCATGGTGTGCTTAGTAAGCTATGATGGATATTCAAAGATACAATTGTTTTAAACAAGTAGGCAGTTGTTTATTAACCTTACAATCCCTATACTGAGCTTCCCCGCATACTTAGTACAGTCGTCAAGTAGTAGGACTTAACAGCATGTCCGTTAAGGGTTCAAAACTCGTATGGCTCGAGCTCCCCCTAAAGAGGCATTTTCAAGGAAAAATTGCAATATTATTTTTTTCTAAGGGAAAAAATAGCACAACCTCCAGACACTCAGCACTCAGAATATCTTCGACTACATTTATCTTACTCACAACAACATTGCATTCTGCGGCCTGCGACGGTGAAGCGAAAGTAGGACCAGGACCGTCCTCGTTAAATTTGCCATGCTCTGTGCACTGTTTGCAATTGCAACGGACTGACACATGATTGTGCATGATTTAAGGGCCTGTTGATAGGTTGAAGTCTCTAACCAATTGGTTGCTGTGCTGAGTGCTTTATCAGCGCAACCAACCATGTAAATGAAGCAATAAATTACACCATAAAGCTTCGAAGTAATACATTTATGAAGGAAGGCAAACACTTCAATCGGCTCGGTTAATGTTGAAAAATAAATGTTTTGCTGCTGATTTTAAAATAGGTTCAGTTTATGCAAAAAGTAACATTTGCCATCGTGTTTCAACGCTCTATACACAAATGTTTATAAGTTAATCAGCTTTAAAGATACTTAAAGATTTTTTTTTCTAAACATTGTGTAACGCTATCGTACTTCAGCGCAAAAGCAAACTTCTGTAAACGTATCACACACACACACTTTGTCCCAAAAGAACGCTTTTGGCTTTTATGGATGTTTTTGCAACGGTCAGCAACTATAAGGGTAGGTTTTTATTTTATTTTTACTGTGGTCGTAGCCCCGAACACGACACCATCAATAATATCGTTACGGGTTGTCCTACTGCTGGCAATCACAAATCTATTGCTTTACGTTCTTGGTCCAAATCAAACGGGTGCATTTTATTGGATTTCAACTATGTCCAGAAAGGTAATAGTGTTTAATAATGTTTCAAAATGTGTGCGCGATTCAGAAGAGAACAATTTTCACACAGTAAGAGAAAATCGTTTAAAAAATGAGAAAAATAGTTGTCGCTGATACTGCTGCAAAAGCAAACAGTCATTATATGGTTATTGGGGTAACATATTTAATCTTAAAAATCCTCCAAATATTAAAAAAAAAAACAGAAACAAAAACCAACAAAAACAAATAATTTTGATTCCCATGATCATTTGATCCCTTTAATGCTTACCATTTCTATCCTTCGTCAGCCGGTGAGCGTAAACGTTCAATATGATCGATAAATCATCGACGGGTTTAAATTCCGTGCCAAGGTTGGCGAACAGACCATCGCCAACGCCGCCGCCACCAGTAATGCTGCAGTTACCGCCACCCGAGGCGAACATCATGCCACCAACACCACTGCCACCGCCACTACTACCGCTGGCACCCCCAGAAAGGTTGTAATTCGATGCAGAATGATTCGACATTTGTTTGTGCTGTTTTACGTGATTTATCGCCGCTGACCACCTATGCGAATGGGGAAAAGCAACAGAAATCACCCACACGGGGGTGTATGAAAATATCATCAATAAATATTACCATTTTACCATCGTAAGCAACTAATAATATCGAATATCACGCAACACGCCAGTGTGGCACGCGTCCGGTAATATTATTACGATATTCTCTACATACCAAGATAAGACTAGCAAAATCAACCTTAATTACAGCAATTATTACTTACCGCTGATTGTCGATCAGCTCGACCAAAATGTTTTCAAACTCGCTGTTATTCATTGGCAAACCCGGGGAAGGGGTGGGTGTGTTTTCTCCCTCGGTCGAGGTCGATGTATCCAGCGATTCCATCTCAGCGTCGTCTATGCAGCGCAGCAGCGCACCCCGTACGGACAGGTACAGGTTGGACAGATCTTGCATCTGTTCATTTTGTCGCAGATTTTGCACTACACTGATTGCGATCTTATGGTCCGATTCGATCAACAGCAGCAACTGGAACATTAGCTTGTACAGCCCGCGTCCCAGATCGAGCAGCAGCTCCGCCGTGGCCGGGTCGGTAGAGGTGGACAGCGAAACAACTGCGCTGGAGCCTCCGGTTCCTTCATTGGCCGAGTCAATGTCGGACGTGAACAGTGCCAATTTGCAGGACGTTTTCACCTCGTCCAAACTGTCCAGCACTGTCTCTTTGCGGTCGAAGAACGTTTCCAGGTGCTCCTGCACCTCCAGCACACCGTAGCGGAGATTCTCGAACAGGCGGGGCGTGGTCGCCAGGCTCTGATGATACCAGATCTTCGGTGGATCACCGCGTGTGGCCAGCAGGTCCGATAGTACCGAAATGCGATGACCCAGCTGCACGCCGCACCCGGTAAAGTATCGCATACACTCCTTGGAAATTGCAATCGAGCGCACCGTCAGCTCTTTGATTAGGCGGAACATTTGGTTGAGCAGATCGGGCGCATGGGATGAGGGTTGGTTCACGAGCAGCCCCACCAGATTGCGTCGCCACACGTCCACACTTTCATCCCTTATCGGACCAGTGCGGAATGGGTGCATACCCGGCAGGTGAGGTGACGCATTGCACGGCGTAATGTCACCGAGATCGCCAGCGCTCGAACCACTCGTATCGCTGCGCGACACCGAATCCCGCCGATGGCGCCGCTCCCGCAGACTCAGGCTCGTTGGAGGGCCGCTCAGGTAGGCTGCCTTCGTAAAGATTGGGCGCGGCTCTTCGTCCAGCGGCGATTCCGATTCAACCTCCTCGTCCGAAGAATCGTCAGCATTGGGCCGCTTCCTGCGATTGAACACGGGCGTCTTCTCGCTCAGGCTTTCGTCGATATTGGTGTGAGATGCGCGTACACCGGCGGCCGACAGGGAGTGAGGCTCATTTTCACCCTCAGAGAGCGGGCGACGGCGCACGCCCCAGTTGAAGTTGTCCGTCGATTCGCCCTCTATGCTTTCGCTCTCGTACTCGAGGAAGTCAAAGTCCTTGAACACTCCAAAGTCGGGCGCACCGTCGTCGCGTTTCGAACCACCGCTCAGATCCTGCTGAGCACCGGAGGTTTCGTCCGTACTGGAAGCGGCGGACGATTGGCGTTCCAGCAGATCGGATGATTGGCTGAAGATGACCTGTGGAACAAGGCATGGAAACAGTTAATGTACGCAACTAACCGGACCATATTACGCATATAGACACAATTACAGTACAGTGTACAGTCGTGAGTCAGTGGTCAAGTCTAATACATCCATCAAGTGTCTAATAGGTATTACACCAACGATTGGTGTAATGCGCTTGTGCGGATGTGCGGTATAATTACTACAAAAATAGCGTAATAACATGTACTGGCATTTTAACACCTGTAGCAGCTGTTCGTACTACGTGGCATAAGCTGTTTCGTGAGCGCTCTAACAGATTTATGTTCACTTTAATCTCCCATCTTACATCTTGAAACCCTGAAAACTTTTATACCTAAATATCAGCTAGCAGGTGTTGGGTTTTGTGATCTATAAAATCTACTATATTTTATAAAATATTTTAAATTAATTGTTTAGTGCGACAGAATTGTAGCTGAACTGATTATCGATCCAGAACGGAGGAGCACGATTAGAAAACGAGGTTCATCAAATTGATATTGTGGGCGTGATCCGAATTCAATTCAGTGTTTTGTGATTGGAATCTCGGCATCATCTACTCTATATACAACACAGGAGACAGGTTGGACTGCAACAACTACAGAGATACTACGGTGCTGAATACCGCCTTTAAAAATTCTCCCTGATCCGTCTGGATCGTCTTGTCCCTCGCGTTGAAAAAACACTAATGATATTGTTGTGGACAGACCGCTGCCTCATCCTGAGGGCCTACTGTTGACAGCAAGGCTGTCATCCTGTGACGTCCTCAGTGAAGATCGCGGCGCGAGAGAGATCAGTCGTCCTCTACCCGCATTGCGTGCGTTTATTGTATTACACATACCAAAGATTAGTTGTTAAAATACATATTCTGTTTGTGCCGTACACACCGTGTTTACGTTTCATTTGTGCGGACACAACAGTGGCGACGAGGATGGGATCCTCCTCGCGTAGGGGGGGATCCTACAAAGGACCGACGCAGTACGGAGGTCACCATCGCGGTTCCACCATCGCGCAGGATGGGCACGCTTGGGTTTGCGCGAAGCCCCGAAGGGATCCTCACTCCGCTGCAGCACTATACCGGACAAGGCGAGGGGATATTCCGCTTTGTATCGTCGTCACACGGCATCACCGCCGCCCGCTGCAGCGTCATCGGACACACACTGGTGCAGTATTGTCGTGCGCGGCATCACGGCCGCCCTTGCTGCACCAGCATCATCGTCGAGCCCGGTGAGCAGGCACAGTGCTGAGGCATATCGGCTGCCCCCTGTCCATGTTCATCGTCGGCGCTCCAGCTGCACAGGTACATCTCGACGGCGACACCACTGTCGCTCCTGTGCAGCAACGTCGTATGTGTCCCGGGTCACAGTCGTCGTGCGCGGCATCACGGTCGCCCCCTGTGTACCCTCATCATCATCGTCAACGTCATCATCATCCTGCGCGCCCTGCACAGCAGTTCACCGGCAGCGACATCACGGTCGCCCCTGTGCAGTGGTACCGGCTGAGCGGTCCAAGCGCGCGCGGCACCACGGCCGCCCCCTGCTCAGCCGCACATCGACGCCCCAACGGCAGCAGCATCCGGAGAGCTGCCTCAGAAGCATCATCGGCGTCTGGTGCAACGGCCTACAACAACAGCATCATGCTGCAGTTGCACCGACAATAACAACAACAACAATAACACCACAACGGCTGCAACGGAACGAGCGAGCGCAGCACATCGGCTGCCCCCTGTTGCAGCCCGCAACGCTCATCCCGTCGAGCGTTAGACACGGAGGCCGTGCAGTCCAAGGGGTACGAAAGTGACAGCTCTACAGTATAACCGAACATGTCAACGCCTACTTCCGAACAATTCTATATCTCGCTGAAAGAGTCTATTATATGCCTGAACGAATCTACAACTCACTGAAAATGTCTATATAATCCTTGAAAACCCTGTATTTTCGCCAGGATCTGTCACGAAGTTTTTAAGATATTCCTTTGAGAACTTTATATTTGACTAAGGACAGTGACAGGAGCAGTTGATGATTGATATTTTGTGCAATAAGCCACATGCGTAACGCGTTACACAAACGTAACGCAGGGGACTGTTTACCCGCTTATCACACTCTACCGAAGAGTTCGATGCTAGTGGTGGGACATACGATTCATTTCACGACCCAACCTGGAGTCGGGTGCGAGCCAGTCGGAATCGATTCCGACCCGTGGGTGCAGCGGGTGCACTAGGTTGGAGTCGGAATCAAATCCGACTTGCGGATGCAAGAAGTTCGAGTCAACCCGAACGATGAGTAGGTGCGACTCCTACCCGTGTTCGAGGGTATTTAACCTACTTTGACCCGATCCGATTCGAACTCGCATCACCAACGGGTCGAAGTCGCTTATGCTTTCTCGCTACTACTCATCATTTGGGTCGACCTTAACTCCCTGCAACCACGGGTCGGACTTACCCGACCCGACCCGAACTCGTTGCACCAACGGGTCGGAGTCGCTTATGTTTTCTGGCACCTACCGGAGTCGTTCCACGTACTGAAACTACTTGTACCATTCGGGTCGACTCGAACGACTCCGGGTTGCGTACGGATGACTCCAACCCGATAGGTTCGGGTCGACCCGCCCATCACTATTCGATACAGTCCTAAGTAAGCGCGTTCGCGGAAAGTTCAATTTATTCGAAAGCTCTTTGTTTGACCGATTCATCAATATCACCCAACAGCTAAAGCCGTGTTTGCTTGTGCTGCTGGTTTTATTTTCATTTGAAAAATGATTTTTACCGCTAGCTTTTTCCAGCCCTCAGTTACTGAAAGCGTGGCTGTGATGCCATATTCGTCTGAGGAAAAATATTGTCTTATTATCCTCGTTCCGAAACTTTTTCATACGTCATAAAGCAAAAATCCGTTCTGTCCGTTGTAACCGTTGTTGACAGCGTCATAAATTTTGGCGAATCTTAAAAACTTTTCGGATGTGATAATTTTTAGCCATATCTATCTCGTTCCGTTTTCTTTTGCCTTACATAGCCGCAGCCGCGTCAAACAGGCCGTGCCAAAAAAAAAACAAGCTTCCTCCCCAATCAAATCTAAAGGGGCAATAAACAAACAAGCAAAAAAGTAATACCTAATCCTCACTCTTTTCTATTCGCACATTTCCACAACATTAGCGAAAATTTTGCAAGTTGTCAAGTTGTCCTGTAAAGCAAAAAAAAGCACAAAACTTGTCACACTCAAAACCAGACCTCAAAGAGAAAGAGAAAGAGAGAGACAAAGGCATAGGCACATTCAAAAAGCATCAGCCATTTAGACTCATCTTTCGCCGTATACGTACACTCCCATTGTACTTTTGCTGGGGTTCCACACGGTTTTCTTTCAACCCAGTGAACCGTAACTGTGGCAATATCTTTTCCATACCGTCCCAATGACTGTTTGTGGCCTGGTACCGGAGCCCAGCAGGAGGGGTAAAGCAATGGAGAGGACGAATAATTTAAGAACTTTGGCCTGTCAAAGCTTGCAACTTTAGCGACTAAACTGAGGGGAACTTAGGGGAACAATGCAGGAATCTTAAAGACGTAAATGAAATTCTGCCCCAAATATATCTGTCAGCTTTCGCAAGCAAAACTACCGATTTGCTACGTTCAATTTGTCCCGGAAGGAGGATTCAAACTTTCTCTAACCATTTCACACACGATCCAAGGTAGGGTGGTTTTGTGGTACGGAAAGATGTACTTTTTCGACCGTACAACAACCGTATGCGCCGCCCCGTCAACGGGGTGCAGCAGCATGCAGCAGTCCTTGTGTCGATGTGAGAGTTTAGCTCCCATAAATCTCCAGTTATAGGACAGTGTGCCGCCATTCGGTTGAACAGTTCCAATCCGAATGTCGAATCAATCTTTTGCAGCCATCGTAAAAAAAAAAAAAACGAAAGATACATTTTCACCGACCGACCGACCGACTCTTTCCAACTAGCCGCCACTAGTGTGACTTTCGAACTGGGGTAGCAGAAACGCTCTTTCACCCCATCAGCCATTTATTATCCTTGTTTCAATCAGGCCCAAACCGAACAACCGTTCCGTACCTCGGCCACTCAATTAACGTCGAATGAGTGCTTTTTCAAGCAGAAGCGAGTGCTGTAAGCTGTCTAACGTGCCACCAAACCAACCAACCAGCCAGCCAGCCAACGCAAATGATTCACACTTAGCTGGGCAGCTTAGAACTGTGCGCGGATGGCTGCGGTTTGCGGCACATTGCTCATGTTGATGCCCCGACGGACCGATGGCGGTGGTTGCTTTGTTACGCAAAATTTGATTGCTTTCAAATCACACCATTTGTCAAAATGACGTACTCTGCCGCGAGAAAGCGCTTTTGGTGCGTTATTCTTGCGTAAAAATTCATTCAGCAGCAGCTGGCGCAAAGCAGCTTTAGCGAAGAACGTGGCCAGCCGATATTGTTGCCTGTTTACAGTCCAATGAGCGATCGGAGAACCATTTCGCTCATACTTTCTTCTACCACAATTGCTTCAACGGTTGCAATTTATTTCAATTAATCTTTGGAAATTATAAATATATGAACGCCTATACGCTTATGCTACACCTCCTAGCGCGGACATGAAGGTGCTTGACACGTGTGTTGTTCCTTCAAAGGGGATTCTGTGCATCACACTCCCACAACACACATTGTCAAACAATCGATACTGCCGCCACACGAACAAAGGAACTCTTACAATGACTTGAAACCCTTTTGTCACCTTCCCGATCTCAAACAATAGCGGGTCGGAAAGGTATTTGCGAAAATATTTCGCAAACGGGATGCGTTAGCCAAAAGAAGAGCTACCTAAACACCGTTTTGACATATTCATTGCTAAAAAAATCGACAGTTATTTATAGCGAGATCCTATTTCAATCTTTGCACCATAGTAAATGTTCCTTCCTTTTTTGTTTTTCCACTCCATTATGCGCTTTGTTTGAATGTACTTGTACATTTACAATATTTTTATAACAATTTTCAGTTGTATTTTTTGTGCTCGTTTCGAATGCATTCTTGTGTACAAGATAAGAGCTCATGACTTCAGTAACGGGTTTACCGGTAAGGTAGTGATAAGGGGTCACCATATTACAGGATTTTTTAGGGGTTCACATAATTTTACCCCTTGCTTGACTCTTTCTAAAGTGAACTGGACTCTTCGGCACCCTTTTTGGACAGGCTAATTTGAAATCCAATAGAAATTTCCAACGTGTCTTGTCCAACTGGGATGCCGTAGGGTTCCCTTCCCATCACGTAAAGTACACTTTCCATAGGAAAGAATCAAGAAATTTTATATTAAATCTAATTTAAAGAAGAACAATGTGATCCTCAGCTCTTTCTTTATACTCAAATTACACACAATACGTATTATAATTACCATTAATTTCGCTCTGTGATAATTTGTGTGCAAGATGAAATTTGAATATTAACGAGGGGAAAGGCCAAAAATATGCAAAAAAACAGCAAATTTTGTGATAAAAAATTACATTGCAATTAGTTGGGGAATTTAGTATCCTTTCATTTTGTATCTTTTATCATCATCAAATCGTAATCTTTCACTTTCACTCAAATGTTGAAATGAAAATGTTTCAAAGTTATTCGAGCAAAATAGTCTCCAGACTTACTGTATAAATTGTCCAATGCATTTTTCATTAACTATTTTTTCGTATCATTTGCATAAATCATTTGTATTCCTTTAAGCAACTGTGATTATGTGTTTCTTGCTTTCTTTACTTCTTCTTTCTCAAACGCCTGTTAAAACAGCGGACAGCTAGCGGACATTTTAATCACCGTTATACGTACACATTTAAGCTCAAACGCACTCCGGTACCTTTCAATGCTGCTATTTGAAACTCGCGTAGACCCAAATTAGCCATATATATCACAACATTCAGCCCAGTCCGTCAATGCTGCCATACCAAGCTTTTGGTTGATTGCACAAATAAATTTTACACACTGCCACCGTACACGATCCATTATGCATGGCGACTTCATCACTCATCCCACCATAAGTCCCCATTGCTCTTTCAACGCCGTTCTATTCCCAACGTTTCGCGGAACTTTTGCCAAAGATGGTCAATTTTTTGTTTTTTGTTTGTTTGCAGCTTATTCTAATATCTCGATCAAACATTTTTCAACGAATCAACGACAAAATTTGCTTCAAAGCCAGTCGGTTAGGGCCATGGATGGCATGGTTGTCGTTTTGGGCGATGACGTATGACGAGAATGGGATGTTTGGAGTTTGATTGAGTTATATAGATTTTTGGCCAAGTGCTCTGAAAAACATCGTCTACACCAAACAGGCAAAACACCTACACAACGAAAGTTTTTTTTTCTTTTTCTTTTCGCCCCCATATCTTCAATAGGACAGGAACTCATAACACTGGAAAATCCGATTGTGTCAAGCATTCGAGCTCAGTTTTCCAACACACAACTTTTCTCCGAATGGCCGGAACGAAACGAAACTAAGACATTACTAACCTCAAAGGCAGCATTTTTGAGCGGCTCAATGTTACAAAAGAGACAAATGAACACACCAGCAATAATGTTTCATTGTTGCTTGAAGCATCCATTTTTGGCGCACGGTGGATACACACCACTGCTAGTAGTAGTACTCGGAACGAGGCATTACGGCATGGCGTTCGTCATAGTGAAGAGATGGTTTCGCAATGAAATAGGTGAAATCATTTTCACCAACACCCGGCGCCACCGGGTGTGTATGCGAGTGTACACGTGGTGCTCTTTTACAAGCACGGTTTACATATTTCTTCCTTTTTTGTTTGACAAATGTGCCTTTTCATGATGCTCGAGCTCCGTGTATAATACATTTCATTTGAAGCTATTTATCGGCAATCTGGAATCTAGGGGGCGAGGTGTGGTGGTGGTGTTGGAAGAGGCACCAGTTCACAGCAGCACATTTTTCCAGTATTAGTACAGGTATTACAGATCTTTTTGGCGTAACTACCTAAGCACGCGTGTCGCTCAATACAGGTTCTTGCGAGACGTATTAGAATTACGTAGTAGAGATGGGTAAATACCATTTTTTCCGGTCCGACTCCGGTACCCATCGGAGTCGGACTCAAAGTTAATATGGACTATTTTTTTTTTTGGGGGAGGGGAGGGGGAGGTGAGAACTCCGAACTTATCGACTACGATAACGCATCAGTCCGGATAAGTCCAGATTAGTCCAGATCAGTACGGAAGGGTCTGGAATAGGCATGGGACAATTAAGCGAGACCTATGCCGCGCACTCAGTTCACTAAAGTGTGCGGTTGATCGCCGGACGCGAAAAACTGAACGGGTCAGTGTTTAACTTTTGGTTCTGGTCGCTAGTGATTTCCATATTTCATATGGAGTTTGCTGCATTAAATCATTTATCAAAATGGTTTTATGACGTTTTGGTCAGTATTATGAGAAAATCTGTGATTTTCGGTCAGATAAATGAAAAATCGTTAGTTTTAGGGTGATCATCTGTGAATCGGTAGGCATATCAAAAAATCGGTATGAATACAGTTAAATCGGTAATCCTGGTCACTCTGCGCACCGTTCCCTCAAACTATCCATACAAAAAGAAACGGTACGGTACGCTAGCCCAAAACATGTAGAGGCCCAATAAGACTCGTCCATACCCATCCGGACTGATCCGCACTGATCTGAAATCGAATCCGGTTATGATCCGGAGCCGGATTCATGTTTTGCGCACCGGAGTCGGGGAGTTAATCCATGAGACTCTGCTCCGAATTACCCATCACTACTACGCAATCGGACGTCACAGTCAAGTCGTCCTTGCTACGGGAGAATTGTACGGTGGAATTGGGAGTCGATTATGTCCGGCCTTGTAAAAACTGATGCATTCATCAAATATTCCATCGAACCGACCCGCTATTTCAGAGATAGTGCGCTTTTTAAACAACGCAAAGATTCTAAAAATTCGAATCAATTCTCAAAACAACGCGTGTGTGTTTGTTTGTTTGTGTGCTTCCTATAACTCTAATTTTTGTGGTATATACGTGTAAATACGAATGAAATGCTCGTGGTATTCTTGAACGGACAATAATGAAAACATAGATGAAAGTAAGGAAAACTAATAACAAATTATGCAAATCCGCATAACCAATACATTAAACAGTAAGTAAATGTATGCGGCACACAGATATTGTTGTACGACAAAACATAATGATACCACAAAATGAATACAATAGCATGTGTACAATAATATGAGCTTTTCAAATGTAATCGGCTGAAGCGAATTGCACACGCATGAAGCACTTACGTTGGATGATTAAAGGAAATTAAATGTTTCTTTACCTTGGAATACAATGAACTTATGATATCATCCTTTATGATATCATTTTGTTAACAGGGAATTTACAGAATGTTACATAAATAGAAAAGAAAAAATCAAATAAGTTACACTACTCGATGACCACATGACGTATTATTCAATTTAAAAAAAGAGAAAACAAAACCTTCCTCATACTTGCAATGAGTGTAGCACTCATTTTCCCTTGATTTGTAAGATTATAGATAAAATAAATTTTGCAACATATAATCACACTTCCCGAAACTCGGACCAGTTTGGTAAACAAAGTTACTAAACTTGTAAAAAAAACTAACAACACTTACCGATGGACTCTTCGGTAGTCCAACACGCTGTCCGCAGGTTGTTAGAAGATTTACCAAACACTCCCGAACTCGTCCCTACACAAATGAAAACACAAAACGATACTGTTTAGCTGCTTGTAATGAGATTCAGTCTTATCCTATTTTAAGTCGTACGTGAATTATGTCGTGAAACAACAAAACAACAATATACTAAGACACATACATACATGGAGTATAGAACATTACCTGTGACATCCATGGTCGTTTCCATCCACTTAATGGAGCCGTATCGGCAGGCGAAAGACTGGCACTTCGGCGTGGTGAGTTCGGTGTACCAGCATGCCCACCGTAATGTGCTCCTGATCCCGTAACATTACTCGAGCCGTTAAATCCTTTACCACCCATTTGGGTTCCACCACCGACGCCAGACGGTGCGCTTGTATCGTGGTCGGATTTTAGCAGCAATTTTCGCCCTATTAGCGGTGTTTGCGACACGTCGAATGAAAATTCCATCGTCCGTCCTGCCAGCTCCTTCTTGCAGAATACCTCCGAATCGCTGAAGCTTCCGTGCAGGTTAGCGAACGACGAACCGCCACCACCACCACCACCTCCATCGGATGATTGGGGAACTACTTGAAGGCTGGAGCTTCGTGTCACCACAAACTTTAAGATCTTTAGCGCTTCTTTCCAGTTGGGGCTCTGCGTTTGGGGATGGAAGGATGGGGAATATAATACAATCAATCGTTAGTGAGGAGCGGATTTACGCAACATTCAATCAACGTCACGAGCGAACGTTCCGTAACGAACAGTTAGATGGGATCGCTAACAAAGTCGATATTATTATTAAACGTAGCGACCTTTTTGAAAACGTAATGTTCGCATTGCGTTATCAACTTTGGTTGCAATGCACCATCATTCAAGCATACGATATTATTACAAGCAGCAACAGCATATACTCACATCTAAATATTTGGAAATTATCCTCAGCATATCACCAGCGATCGGCTGTATGGCTACGGCGGACAGATCGACGTAATGCAACATGCAGTGTATCACGCTCAGGACCTGCAGCTGCACCTGCACCCAACCCTTCTCAAGCACCTCTGTCAAGAACGCCAACATATGCAGACCCATGTGTGCGTATGTATCGTACAGATACTTGACCACACACTTGGTCCACTGGAATGATTCCTTGCTGAACGTTTTCCTGCTGTAAAGCGTCATGACCGTGCCGAGATTCTCCAGCTTCAGACCCATCTCTGACGCAACTTGCGCGATGTTCTCCGCGCTCCGGATGCAGATCTCATTAGCGTCCTCGTAATGCAATAACATGTAGGGTAGCAGTGCAATGACGTTCATGGGAAAAGCGCAGCTTTGCGTTGGATCACACACTGGCAAGTTAAGCAGGGGTGTTAGCTGCGACAGCAGCGCAATCGATGCCTCGTACGTTCCAGAATGTGTGCAGCCCTTCAGGAGCAGTGCGTGCACCCCCGGGTACGTAGACCACTTGAGCTGCTGCTGCAGCTTCTCCACCTTGTCCCGTGCATCGGGTCGATCAAGCGGTAGTCGATGCAGTACGCGCGTAAGCAATCTTAACGCTAGCAGAAATTCGTGCTCATAATCACTTTCCAGCAGAGAAACTGCCAACCAAAACAGCTGTGCCAGTATTGTCATCTTATCGTCCTGCGTAGCTGTGTCTCCCAGCAACTTCAGGCTCTGTGCACTGCGCGAGCGGGACAGCGACGTCTGACCAGCGCCAAACTTTGCTGCATTGCGCTCAATTTCCAGCGCTGCATTTCGATTGCGCAGCTCGATCTGCTTGTCAATTGGCGAGTTGGCCGCCTTGCGCGAACAGTAGGAAATGGAGTAGCTGGTACTACGCGTATGACCGCCACTCGTGGCATTGTGTAAGCTTTGTCCAGGCGATCCTCCCGTAATACCACCGTCGCCGGAACGCTTGCTGCCGCTGTACATGCTCGACACCACGCCTTCCTTGTTGTTCAGGTTCGGTGTGCTTTTGAAGATGTCCTTCATTACATCCAGTGGTCGGAAATCCGAGTCGAGGCTATCGACAGCAGCCTCCAACGTGAGCAGCAACTCCGTTACGTAGCCCTGCATGTCTTCACCCTGCTCGGCTACGGTTTCAATCAGCCGCGACAGAATATCAGACAGCATGCGCGAATTGATTGGTACATTAAGCGAGCGGAACACTTGCAAACTGCGCCCGGCATAGTGGCGCGACGAGCAGCTAAGCCCCAGCTGCAGTGCAGTCTGAGCCCAACGCTCCGGTATTCGCGCGTGGGGATAGCTGTCCGTGAACGCCTTCACAATATGTCGTAGGAAGCACTGCAACTGATCCGCCGACTTTATGCTCCAAACTTTCGCCGTTATATCCTCATAGTTCCACAGCGGATGCTGTTGGCTGCTCTCATTGGACAGGAATTTTATCAAACTCTTTATGACGTGTGCGGTCGGCATTGTGGGACCGGGCTGGGGCGGTGCGTTTTCCTCCGTCACAATCATCGGGACAGCCGGCGTTTCCTCGTTGGGCTGGTTCGAGGCAGGCGACAGAACCGACTGCTGTGTGGAAGTGCTATTTAACCCAAACAGATAGCTGTCGAACTCCTGGTCGGGCTCGGTAAAATTGTGATCGATTACCGGCAGTGATGGCACAACGATACCCAATCTCAATTTAGATGTGTCACTGTTTAGCAATATTTTTGCTACCGTCAAATGATCGTTATGCTCTGCCAACACAATCTGCACCGCGCATCGAACAAGATAAACGAAGGTAAGTATAGTCCAATAAATTCCAGCCAGCATATTTATATCCATTGTATTGCCTTTCAATAGATTACAATCAAGAAAGACTACTTACCAATAAATTCAGCAACAGTTTCTTACAATGATCACGCACGATCCTGCGAGTGTGGTCCAGTCCGAGGAATAGAATGTGCAGCATCAGCGGAACATGTAGCGTCCAGTCCAACCCAGGAATGCCGTCGACTACGATGTCCGTTAGCAGCATTACAGCTACATTGCATCGGTGAAACCCGCTGATTGGAATGTTCGTGTCCGGCAAAAACTCCGTCAGCGGTGCAAAGTAGCCGCCGTACTCGGGCATCGGCAAAGGATGGGGTGCGGTCGGTTGCTCGGTGCGTATTTGCACAAAATTATCCTCTTGGTTCATTTCCGGTTCGTTCATCATCATCATTACGTCCTCATGCCGGGGCAGAACGCACGGACCGGACGCGGTGCGTATCTTATCGCTACCACGGGGCGGACGGTAGGCATTTGCAAACGTTCGAAGTGCACTGTCCGATTTGCACGTCCTGCAGAGCGTACCATCAAGAGCCCACGCACAGATGGCCATACATAAAAAAGGTACAGGAATAAGTGAACAATACGTAAAGTTAATTGAGATTCCTTTCTACTTTTGCTTCGCTGGCCATCAAACGCAGTAGTTTCATCGATTCAGTAGAATGGTTCAAACTGAATGGATTGTAATTAGCTGGTTTCATTTCATCCCTTCATAGTTATCCTGCATCCAATATCTCGTTACAATCTTTTTTTTATTATTATTATAAACATCAATATTAAATCGTGCAATGCCTACGGCTGTAGAAGGATATGTTCTTTGTTTTAAATTCATTAACCATTCTGAGTACAACCATTTGTGTTGTGCAATTTTTTTGTATAAGTAACATAACCATCCGAAACAGGCATTAACTAATTACAATTTCAATTCATGAATAATTGTGTGGTGTCTATTCACCTATTCAAAGAGAAATATAGGATTTGAGAAAATTCAGAAACGAGTCTCCCGTATGTACGCCATAGCCCAATGAAACAAAAGCTTAACAAGCTATAAACATATTCGTAATCGATCAATTGATTGTACTCATGAGTATTTTTAGTTGGGAGGAAATTCTACATATGCATCATTTCAATTCTATGCACAAACCAAAACTATTTTTGTCTGTGTAATATTTTCATAAAACTTCCTTACAAAATACATTTCACTGAAAAGGCAACCAATAACTTACCCAGACTTTATAGGGTCCTCCCCACTGTGACGCTTCGTGTGAATGGTCCCCTTTTCTACATCTACATCCTGTAACTTCGGATCGTTGTTGCCGGATGCCGGACCTATGGACAATAGGTGGTAATGGAAAAGTCGTTCACCTTTTTGCGTTACAGAATTCATTTATAAAAAAATAAATAAATAAGAAAATCAACGACCATCCTTGAATGGTTCGTAAACGCTCTCGATGGTACGGAACAGGCAAAACGTCGAATGACTAACTGACCGTCAATCACATCGACGGGTACAGCAATGCAGAGAGTTCTTCTAATTAAGCACCGGTTGTACCATGGACTTACCATCGGAGTGGCTGGACGCTTTTCTCATGCTCGTTAAGCGATAAAACGGAGGCGTTTCCGTGCGCTCAATTAAACAGTTCAAAGTTTCCACCGTCTGCAGTTCGCTCATCAGCTCGTCCAGTAATCTGTTGGTGCATGAACGCGCCAAATACAATGCGACCCGTTTTGCCTGAGGAAATATAATGAAGAAAAAAAAATAGCTTAAACAAAATAGCCCAAACAGATGCCTTGATTAATCTTTGCAAACTATCACATTTCCGTATATTGCCAGCATAAATCAAGTGGAATGAAGTATTCAAACCAGCACACGATATACTTACATTGGCTAATAGCTCATTTGGAGCCATCCCAGAAATAATGAGCAAGTAGCGCAAGATAACTTTAAGGTTGTTAGGCCAAAATTGGCATAAAGTGCCCCAAAGTTCCTCAATGTAAGGATGTGAATCTGCAAACTGTAAAAAAAAAACGATAAATAGCACGTCGATTACACAGCAAGCAGAAAAGGTAGCAGCATAAAGTACAGGTGGCGTGAAAAAAAGCCACAGTTCATGTTAAAATAATCACATTAGTTTACCTTTGCAGTGATGTAGAAAAGATTGTTCAGAATCATTTCAGTGGCCTCAGTTGAGCCAGATCCTTCGCGACGTCCTCTTGTACCAGAATCAGGATAATACTGTTAAAAGACAGTTTAGTTTAAAAATAATAATAATAACGGTAGTACAGATCGATCAAAATGTGTCATTTGCAGACAATTCGCTTCATTCAATCCAAACTAATTAAAATTAAATATGTATGTTCTAGTTATGAGAATTTCATTTCAAAAATTACCATTATGTAAGAGAGTGGTGTTGCCGGTGGCACGCTCGAAGCCACAAGTTCAACGTTTTCCAGCCACGGCAACAAGCACTGTAACAATAATGCTCGCGCCTCAGCCCGTGCCGTTTGAAACCGATATGTTATCTCTGAAAAGGATGCACGAAAGCATGAAAACGTATTTAGAAACATTTAATCATAGTCACGGGCCAAAACAAAAGACGCTAATCGCTTTAGCTTTATGAAAAGCATAAGTCACTTACCAGAAAACATTGACATGGTTAGTTCCGGCCTCAGGCGCGCTATCTGGCGGGAAAGATACATTTGGGATCGACAGTACGCGCCACTTAGTACAGCATCTAATGTACCTATTTTATCTGGCTCTGCAATGAGACGAACCAAACAAGAACATATTTTTAAGATAACGTTCACAGTACGTACATCATAGTCAAATACACTGTTCAAATTAACAATAAAGTTGAAAAAGTTGAATAAATAAATAAAGTAAATTATATATTATTCATACGTCCATACGTGTTACCGACATCGACACGTAAAACCTTGGAATCGGTGTACGCAGTTGCGCTTTACATTATTAAAATAATCTGCCGTATTTATGTTCAGTTTCTTTTTAATAGAATGTAACCAACTGAAAATGTTGTAATTCGATGTTTTTCGCGAAATTATTGTTAAAAGCATCTGAGAAAACGGGAAAATGGGAAAGCTATTAGAATAAATTTGCTACTGCGCTGTTGTTTGAAGAGAGTAATTGTGAAGTACAGGTATTCCCCGATATACGCCTTATTCGATATACGCGATTTCTTTATACGCGATATTCATAATTTGACAGTTCTTTGAGCGAATTGTACTGATTTGACACATCAATTGACAAATCCAAAATAAATTCCCTTTTAGTTGAATTTTAAAAACCATTTTAAAAGGTACACAATTGTAATTGTCAGTTGAAATCAGATCAAATGACTTATTTAGTGGCTAGAATAAGCACATCAAGCAAAATTACACGAATATTAGCAATAATTTGACTGAAAATCTCGAAATTCTACACACGCTAATATTCGAGATACGCGATTGCTTCCAGCTCGCATTAATAGCGTATATCGGGGAAAACCTCTACTTTACATTACTTATAATTTCCAAAGTCCAAAATAGTTAAATGAAATAAGTTGCTATAAAATAAATATCTCGGAAAATGTCGTTTGATATTTGCTCCCAATCTTATTAATCCTTTCTTAAATTGCTCCACAAGTGAGTGATCTGCCTCAACGACTCTACCGAATTTCCACATTAAAGGGAACGAATCAGTAGTGCCAAAACAAAGTACTAATAAGCAATACATATTTATGATGCGTACCTAGACAAAACTAGAAGAAAAATAACGTAACTACATTTGGGATTTGAATCTCAAACGATACGAAATAGGATGGTTTCTTCCCATCCTTCTTGCTAATAAACCCTACCGTCTCCGTTCGTGTAGGTCACGCGCAGCAAAAATACGCTCGTAAAAAATACGAGCAACAGATAGGTTTACGATTTCCGAATGGTTTGCCTAGAAACTGTCTCCGAATGGTTTAGCAATGAACATCCCACCCATCCACTACGGGGAAACCGGGCAAAGCAAAAGATGGGACGGTCCTATGTGTGTCTGCGTGTGCAAGCCCTTCCACAGCTCACGAACGGTCCACTTTATGGGGAACTACGGCGTGGGGTTTAAAGAAATTCATTTCCTCTATTTCGCACGAATCGAAAATAAAACCAAACGACTAATACATACGATACGTCGCCCGGTATCTATTCACCCAAACATAAAACCACTGTGAGAAATTTGCACACAGTTGGGGAAACCTACTCAAACGCTTTCGGTGAGTGATGATGGAGCTGGATGGTGCGGTGCGGTAGTGCAGTTCTTTGCAAACTGGCTTTTAACAACTACGATTCGATACACCCAGAAAGACGCATTCGTCTAACGCCCTTCAGATAATATCAACATGCACCCGCGGCGAGTGTTAGTTTGTGTGGCCTTCTTTGCACTACTCGTGCACTACTCGGGAGCGTCAAAACACCATTCGCGTTACGACTACTGTGACAATAACTATTGCCCTCCGAGAAAAGAGAATATTGGTTGTGGATGCAAATTCAACGAGTCATATGGTCCCGCTTGCACCGGCAAAAGCCCTAAGCTGCACAAGTTCACCAAAAAGGATCTGCAGTTCATACTGCATACACACAACCACCTGAGACATCTGTTTGCTTGCGGTTCGATACATCACTATCGCCCGGCAGTCCGGATGGTTCAATTGGTGAGGCATCTTCTCAACCTTCAACGAATTCACAAAGAAAAATGAAAAGCACTCGGTGATATAATGTTCAAGTATTCTCTTTAGGAAATCTGTTTAATGCATCCAAATTTTACTTCCATTTGCTGCACTCTGTGACGACCTGAACACTAGAATAACGAGTATTGCATCAAGTTGAACAAAGCAAAAAGAATGCGGCCTTTGGTACTATTGCATTAGTTTCGCCAATTCGCATATGCCACTATTCAAATTAATTTCAAGCAACATTACAGCTGTTTTGTTAGTTGAGGATGAGCGCATCCTTTTACCATTCATAAGGATTTTCGCATACATTTCGCGCATATTTCATCATTCCCAGCAAATTAATCAGTCAGCTCATTATCATTCCACTTCCGTAGCGTGTGGACGAAGACCTTCAAACGCTGGCTGAATGTAACGTGAAAAGGTGTATTTATGAGCATGATGATTGCCGCAGCACAGAACGATACCGCTACGCTGGACAAAACATCGCCAGACGCACCGTATGCGGACGAACGCTCAAACTAACCGAGATAGTGAACAGTTCGCTTAACGCTTGGTTTGATGAGTACTGGGACACAAGCATCGACATGTTAACCAAATACCCTAACCACCCTGTCAAGTAAGTAAGCCCAACGTATGAGAGGGGGCAAAAAAGATGGTTCCTTCGTGCACCATCGACGATATTACGTTATTTTAACCATGTTGTGGTTCTCACACGCGTAGGAAACCAATCGGCCACTTCACTCTGCTGGTGAATGATAATGTGTACTTTATTGGCTGTGCGCTGATTTCGTATGCCGCCCGTATTGAGGCATATTTTACCGCAACTGGCGAAGATTGTCGAGAGTATTATTTTGTCTGTAATTATTCCTTCATCAATTTGATAAATCGGGCAACGTACACGGTCGGAGACAATCCTGCATCCATGTGCCAGTCGCACCGTAGTAAACAGTACCATTGCTTGTGCAGCGATCGCGAGCCGTACGCAACGGTCTTGGATTGGAGAGATCAGGTAATGTAATTTGTTTTGTTTTGCACCTGTAGCACTATACACAGTTTGTATAACAATAGCAAAGGTTTTTGCACGCTTATTTCAAGGCTGTAAAATAAACTGTTTCAAATATTGCTAAAAAAAACTTCTTGAACTTGAAAGAACACTGTAGGTGATACACAAGGTAATACAGCCATTCCTCCAATTGTTTGAACCAACAATTTGGTGTTGTACAAGGGTGGGTGTTAAGGGTAAGACGTATCATTAACACATTCCAAACACAATGCAATGGAAAGTCATAATAAACGTAGTTAAACGCAACAAAAAAACACAACAAGACATTTTCACAATTCAGCCTTTTTTCACCTTGCGTTTAAACATACTACCAAGTAGTATAGTAATTTTGGCGGTGCAGTGAAACGTGAATCCAAAATCGATTACATGTCATGATATTCGATGAAAAGTCCACACATAAACAATCTATTTCCTCGCGAGTATGTTCACACAATGTGTGGGCGCGTGAAGAATTTGGCATTTCATCGAGTTTCATCATGCCATATAGGATGACATTTCGATAAAAAAAACACATGAAAAAATCTTTATAATTGAAGATCCTGGTAAATAATGTTAAGTTCCTGGTAAACAAAGTATGATCCAATGACCCCAACAAATATATAAATAATACTTCGCTGGGAAATCATTGGCAGGTGAAGGCACAAAACACGCGCTTTCATAACCAATGTAATAATAAACTCAAAACATTTGTAAAATGAATAAAAATGAAAATGAATAAATACAAAATTATAATAATAACTAAATAAATAAATAAATAAATAAAGAGATAAAAAAGATAAATAAATAAATTATTTTCTATATCAATATATAATTTAATAAATGAATCAATTAATTAAGAATTAATTAATAAAATAATTAAATAATTAAATAAATAATAAATAGATAAATAGATAAATAAATAAGTAAATAAAAATAAATAAATATATAAAAAATAAATAAATAAATGAATATATTTAAAAAAAAATCCAACAATCAAGGCTCATAATTGGCTCAGCCGGGAAGAGTTAGAATGGTACAGTTACTACATACAGCACAATAACTGTCCAATGTCCAGCCTAAAGGCAATAATTCAACAAACATTCAAATACTTTCAAGACCTTTACCAGCTGCTTACTGTTAAAGAGTAGATAAGACGATATATAGGTGGTGCAAAATCTCATGAGTTGCATCAAAGAATAATACCGCGGTGACCGCTAACTGAGAGATAAACAAGCTCCAGTTAACGAACAATGTTCACTAACTGGAGTGACGTTTCTATGGATTGATTGTTTTGATCGGTGTTGACTGGAATAAACATACCAAACTTTTTTTTCATTTATATTGATATAAAGTATAGTAATTCGTGTAATAACATAAACTAATAGCAAACGTAGGCAAGAGACCCTAAATTTGTTTGAAAAATGCACATTTGCGACAAATTTCTCTTCATGAGATTCCGGATGTTTCATGTTTTGACGTTTAAGTGTTCGTTAACTGAGAATCACTCCAGTAAGCGGTCACTTACTGTATATAAACGCATTTGTAGGAATTGTGACAGGAACTAACTATAACGGGGAAAATAAATTATTAACTAACTTTATCTGAAAGGAAAGATAAACTTAATCTCTGCAGATACTTTTTGAAGAAAAATATGGTGGTCCTTAAGGGCTCTGTAATATGTGGATTGTTTTATTCAGACATTTATGACAATTCATTATATTTATATTAGTTAGTTAACATCAGCTATAAGAAATTGTTTTTCTAGCGGAAGATTTCAACAAATAATCGCTCCTCGATTAATCAAGCACGCAGACACGCCACCAAATAGCATCACGCCGTGAATCGTGATAAGAAGTCTATGAAAGCATGACAGTTGGGTACATACATTTCGACGTGAAATGTTTCAGCTATGATTTTGGCTACTTTTTCAAGCCTTCACTGCGGTCACCTATTAAAACTTTGGCTAGTCGCGTGATGCTTTCCCGTACGTGATAACACAAATTGATCAATTTATACCAACATTTGCGCTGCAATAATTTGCGTTATTCTTGTCTAATTATCAGACATACTAAACAAAAATGTAGGGCCGGTCTGGTGGTACAGTTGTCAACTCGAACCACTCCAAAAAATGCCCGTCATGGGTGCAAGCCCCGAATGGACGGTGCCCCCATACGTAGGACTGACTATATCCTGCTATGGTGTAATCAATAAGTCACTGAAAGCCAAGCCCAATAGGGCACAGACAAGGCAGGCAGGCCTTAACCGACAACTGTTGTGTTGTACCAAAGAAGAAAAAGAAACTAAAATTTACAAAAATGTATCCAAAGTGAACCAACCAAAAGTTAAAGCTTGCAGAGAAAAAAAAATAGTAATACCTATATATTATTTAATTGTGCTCATAATTTATATCAATCAATTGTTTTACTCACCTCGATCATTTTCTGTCTGCAGCGGTCCAACGTTGCCAAAGAAACGCTTGTCCAATATTTGCAACAACTGCAGAGCTGTCGAATGCACTTCCACACGGGGACAGCCAGTCATCAGTAACGTAACATTGATCACGGATGTATAATGGTCACACGGATATTCTCTGTAATGATTATTTTGGGAAATAAATATAACGAAAAATAAAATTTATTAGTATCGAACAAAATGGACCAACAATGTTTCTTATTACATATAAAACCAAACCAAGGATGTATAAACTAAAGGCGACCATAAACTCAATGTGTTTAGTAACACTGAGCACGATAGTGTAACATAAACAATGAATATATCTACAATTTAACATAAATCGTAAAACAAACATATGAACATACAACTCTTTATAGGAAGGTAAAAATAATAATGTGGCTTACAATAGATCATTAGGTGGTACATGGAAATAGCAGCATTGTCATAAACTTTAGTCACGTTTCAGTTATCACCATCTAGATGTAACGTTTTTCCAATATTCTGATTGCGCGGATGCATTTATGCGGATGCTCAAAACGTGTTATATTACCTTCCATAGGATACCTTTTGGGAAAAATGTGAGCGCTCAAGTTGTCCCTATTGACAAAGAGTTCTGTCGAACCGGGCCGCATACACACCACCAATCTGCCGCTAGATTTCCTGCCCAATTCAATTCTATCCACAGACCTCACTCGTTTCCACCAACCCACCAAGCCGAAGGAAATGCTTGATGGATCGTAAAGCGTTATAGGTTAGCCTACCCATCTGCACGAATTTTGCAAACTCACGACGGTCGTAAAACCGGAAATTGATAAGGAACTTGAGAGCACATAAAATGCTCCGAGGGTCGCGTCGACGCAAGCTGTTATGTAGCAACTTATTCCACACTGCTGTGTTGTTGCTCAATATACTGCCAATATTGTAGACCCTCTCTCGCTCTCTGTTTTGGGGTGGTAGCATTTACAAATGGTGCATCATCCCGACTTTGCTGAAGCTTTCGGAACAAAGCGCTATTTTTTTATTCATAGCCACTCTCCCGTAAACAAGGTAATTTTGTGATGCAATCATTTCAATATGAGACAAATCAAAATCAATTAAAAGACACAATATAAATCCATTTTGGAACATTAATATATTTTCTGCTGTGATTATTTGTGGTTAGTTATATTTGCGTAAGTATAGTAGACGTACAATTACATCTGACTCTTGATACAAAAGTCGAATTGTACGACTCAGCAACACTTCCGTCATGTGTTCAAGCCCCGTACAGATCAAGCCATTCCATGTGCGTATAGGGCTTGACTATTCTAACGAAAAGTTTGAAGGTCCTTAGTCTACAGTGATGCAATAATTAAAGTGCATATTCAAGAATAAAGCACCTAGTATTCTAGTATTACTTGTTGATCCATACACATTTGACAGTAAACCTGACCTAATTGAAATTGAGAATCAAGTGACATCAAGATCAAATGGAGTATCCCACAAAAAACGCTCAACGCGATGTGCCGGACAACAGAGCAACAGCTTTACGACGACAATCGTAAACATTAAAGCGCAGTAACGTTTTATTCCATCCTGTGCTGCCACTGGTAATAAGGCCAATGATAGCGCATTCGCGGTACTAGCACTAAATGAAGGTATGCTGAGACTGCAGAAATAAAGCACTCTATAGCAAACTCATTAGCAAACAATTTCTTCGTGCTAGGGAGCATTTGTGAAAGCTCGTCTGTCTTTGGAGCGTCAATATCGATGGAAATCCGAAGAAAGCTTTTAAAATAATTGAAAAACAAGACATAACTGTGAAAATTATCCTTTGTTAGAAAATTATCTGTTAGCATAAAATCCTGAAAAAAACATGATTCAATTTAAAATTTTGCACATGTACATTGTTCACACACATTTTTAAGATCATAAATGTTGCATTAGTTAAGAAAAAAAAATAATTAAAAATGATAAATGTTTATAACTTGGTAATGTATAATTAAATAGTTTTTACACCCTCCAACACAAAGATAACAATAATAATTTTACCTTGCACTAAATATAACCGCCAATGCCAAGAAGCAAGCATCTGCTTCACGAGGAGAAGCTGTATAGCAACGATCGATGACCCATTCAAGCAGCTGACCTATATCGGGATTGGATTCAAGTAGTAGTACCACCGTTTCCTTGGCTAACTCATAAATCTGGGGAAAATAATATAGTAAGTAAAGGAGATAAAATATATTACTAGGTCATATTTTAAGGAGATAATGTTTCATACGGAGTAATGAATTCGACAATAAACCTCCATAATTTGTCTTGTACATAAAAGTGATGTTCTAAAAATTGCCCGTAATAAAATACACCGCACATCATTGCGTATTAATGGAATGTTGTTATTGGATAATTTAGATAATATTTTTGGCCTGTTTGGTGGTACAGTTATCCCTCGCACAACTTAACAACACACCCATCATGGGTTCGAGCCTCGATTGGACCATGCCCCCATACGTAGGACTGACAATCATACTATGTGTAATTAGTTAGCTACTGAAAGCCAAGCCCACTAGTCAAGCCAAGCCTTGACCGACAACGGTTGTTATGTCAAAAAAGAAGGAGAAAATGCAAAGAATGATTCAGGTGGGATACAAAATCTTATCTTTAATCCTTCCAATACGGTCAACAGTAGATCAAATCTCTTCCTAATGATATCAAAACATTTTACATTGTAGTATAAATGAAATTCTTCGTTTTTTAAATTACAAAAAAACGCTTCCAGACAAAACTGGAAGAAATCAAGGAAAATGATCCATATCCTGAATATTCACTTCAAAGTTCATAATAAACTATCCCTAAACAAGAGCGGTAAGAGTTGGTGAATGACAGTAAGTCGTTTTACCACAAGCCAACCCTACACTATTACCTTTGATTTGCGTACTTACCTTCTCGTCTTTGGAAGTCATTAGCATGTCCAGCCAACTATAAATTGCACCATCTTCCGCCAAATGACCGGGATCAAAACATGGCCCACAGCACAAAACCGCCGACATAGCCTGCAACGGAAAAGGAACGTTCGAGATGAAGATTCAAAACCAAACCAACATATGCTTATACTGAACACGAATCGACGAAATGGTATAAGAGGAATTTAATATGCATGTTTTAAATCTCGGTAGATTGTTTAACTATTTTTTCGTTTCTTCGTTCAATCATTTCCAAAAAAAATTATGTTACATCACAGCAATTTAAGTGCCAGACTATGTTCATGATAATCTATCCATACAATTTAATGCATACATTGAAACATCATCATTGACTGTTTAGTTCGATTCAATTTGGAGCAACATTTACATCCTCTCAATAAAACTCTATTACAATATGATACCAATTATAGGAAAATCACCCAGCATTTCTACCACGTCATACACATACATGGATTCTTCATATTTGATTGATATCGTGATTCTGTGTAAGTTTATCAAGCTTCCTTTTACCTACCTGTAATGCGCTAAATTGTAATTTTTCCTCTTCCGCTGCGATGGTACCAACGGAAGTGTTGGCCCCCGAGCTGATGCCCGCGGTTGTGCTCGAGCTTCCCCATACACTCGCTCCGATGGTTCCACCACCAATGCCGCTAACTCCACTGCCGATTCCACTAATGCTACCACCGCCACTGCCACCAGCACCGACCCCATGATGACTGCCATGATGGGACGATCCGTGGTGGCCGTGTGCAAATGGTAGAGCATATGCTGTACCGCTCCATCCGACGAACAGATTGACCAGGTTCCGTTTCAGCTCACGTGACAATAGCGTGCCGCACGATTCGAGCGAAAAGTTTTTTATCATCTTGCGAATAAAGTCGCAAAAATGCGTCTTCACCTCACGCATACTACTGCTGTCCTTGCCGTCGGTTTCTGTTTCCAGATAGAGGCGTGCACCATCAATGTACTCAACGAAGGTAGGATGCAGCGACATCGTTTCCCGCTCCAGCACGAACTGGCTGATACCGAACGTGCCGTTCTCGGCAATCTTCTCCAGCACACGCACCAGTTGCAACCGCAGTGCATCACGACGCCGGCGGCGTCTCATATTCTCTTGCTTGCGATCAATGGCCTCACGTATATATACTACTAGCTCTTCCATCAGGTCCCTAATGTGGTATAGGATGAAAATAAAATATGAAATAAAAAGTGTCATGAGAATACGAATGAGATGTATAATTAACCTAGCCTAGCCTTCTATATCCGTTACTTTTAAATCGTGTTAAAAATAAGGAGCGTGTTAAAATATAATAGTATGTTTATTATAATATTATTACTAACATTCTCAAATTTAATGTAACATAATCACTTCTGCGTAATAAACTTTGATTGTAACATATTTTATGTGTTATTTAGTGTTACTATGTTATACGTTGTACAATATGTTGAACTAAAATCAATCAACATTAAAAAAATGCCTAATTTTGACTAAAATAATTTAAAATATTATTTAAAAAAAACTAATACAAAATCTCGTTCACTTTTTCACATTTTGTTATTATTCATCTCCACATCACTAAAAAACCCCGAGTTAATCAGAATATATTTTAGTTCTGAAATTGCATATATTTACGATTCGATTGATGCACTACAGATACTATTTCTCGCGAATAGGAATGGAAAAACAAACAAGATCAAAATCTAAGATCAAAGGTAAATGGAACCCTGTTTCGATGAACGAATATAAAACAGATGTACTTTTTAAATTGATGTTTTGATCATACACTTCCTCTTCATGCAAGGTCTGTTCTGGCCACAGAATATGTAACACGTTAGCCAAAATATGTTATTCCAATTTTCTCCTTCTTGGGGCAAATGCACGGTCATTCTGGCATAGCACAAGCTTACTGAATGACTTATTAATACCACGTAATTGGATAGACAGATCTTGCTAGGAGAATCAACTTGAGTTTGGCATTTACTTTTAAATTATTTCAAATAGGGCAAGAATCCTCCCTCTATTGCTATTTATGGTTAATAGGAAAGTAAAGTTGCAAACACTTTTCAAAAAATAAGACCGAAAACGATACCCTTTTTCGTAATAACTGTACTAGCTAGCAATACTTGATACGATACGATTATATTACCAATCGACCATTGATTTTGAAACAAAAAACTTAAATAGATGATTTTATGTAGTTTGCTCAACTAAACATATTGCGTATAATATTTTTTTTTAGAAAAATTCAAATTATTTTCTTTCTCATCTAAAACATAAAAATAGTGCAAATAATCAACTGTAAAAAAAAAGCATGCACAGTATTCCTAGGACTGTTGCTATTTAAAGCAGGGGCCTCCAAACTACGGCACGAAGGGCACGTGCCGCGAAGGTCATTTTAAATACAGTGGTTTCAATCTTTTGCTCTTTGCAAATAACAATGTTATTTGTGAAACAATGCGGCCCGTGAAGTGAATAGTTAGGGAAGGCATAGTTTGGAATAAAAACAAGTTTTAAGTTTAATTTTTAAATAGGATAGGAGTTAGGATAGGAGTTAGGATAGGATAATTCATGGGACTATAATTTAGATTATTTATCTATTTGTTAGTGGATAAGATACGTTTAAGAGAACTTAAAAATAGTTAACGATTATTTGATTTTTTCTAACACTCAAACTGTTTGTGTTTGTTTGTTTTTTTATACCTAAATCACTAAACCTAAACTAGTAGCAATGTAAAAAAAATCAAACGAAAACGAACAACTTTGTACATAAATCCCTACTCACTTTAGCGCGTCATGGTTTATCATTCCCAGTGCATTAACGGCCGCATCTCGTATATCGACGACTTCACAGCGTAGCAACGGTATCACCAGCTTGTAAAGTGCTACCGGCGAAGCGCTCGTCCCACTGGATTTGTCGCTTCGATCCGCTGACAAGGAGTCCGGAGAAGAGCTGCAATGAAACCCAATTTAACGGGATATTTCAAAAGAGAGAGAGAGAAAGAGAAACAGGGAGCGAGAGAACGAGAGAAAGAGAGAGAGAGATAAAGAGAGAGAGAGAAAAAGAAATAAACAATGAAACAACTTTACAACATATATCAGCACCATAAACCATTACCATGCTACAAGCGGCTAAGACAAAAATTGAACAAAGTAAAACGCTATATATAGTAAAAGTAGTAACAATGGTAAAAGTGATGGAATGATGACAAATGAGCTGCAATACTGCATTATAGACTCAGGCCAACCTCGTTTCGATCGACTGAGCAGCATCAATACAGTCTAGAAGTAATATGCAATTGCCTGATTCAATTGACACATAATAATAATAATAATAATGATAATAATCATACTGAGCATAGTATTACTAACAATAGCAAAAATGAGCAAGTAAATGTTCCTCATCATTTTACTACATCCAAATGTGGACAAGAGGAACTATTTTAAAAATTGAGTCGTTTTGTTACCAATCTTTTTTCACAATACGTTCACAATACTTTGATAATACGTATACGCTATGCCGTTGAAGAGTAATTGTGGAGCTAGTATTGTTGTTATATCGTATAACAATATCGCTATATACTATTATATATTGTTATTCATGTATATAAAAATACATTAACTCATAATTGTTGATGATTTTGACTTATTTTTATTTAAAAAAAACAATTCATTGCTTCAAAACACTACATTTTATATTTAAAAAAAATGCAAAAGACCTTATTTGCAAAAATTACTCTGAAGTACGCTTAAAAATGGTTAGAGGTTTTTAAAAATATAACAAAACGTCTGTTGCAGGAAAATAATGCTTAAAAGCATACGAGTACATCTACTGCCAAATATCGTTTTACTTGATTAACTTGTACCTCAAATAGTGTAACAAATATTGTTGATGCTACCAATCAGCTACCATTTTAGGGTTAGTTAAACTGTAATGTGTAATGAATGTCTGTCGGAAAGATCAAGCAACACTAAATTTTCTGACTACTGATCAACGCAAAGTAAATACTAACACCAACAACAGAGAACGAATATTCATGTGTCTCTTAGTTTCAACGTAACTGAAACAAACTTTAAATGAATGAAATCAGAATGAACGTCAAATGAATGTGCCACAATCTGCCACAACAACAAACAAAAAAGAAACAAGAACGGAACAATGGGCACATCCAAAACCAATAATTATGATCGCGAGTGAAACATAAATGATAACGAAGAAGAAATGAATGAACACAAAATAATAAATGAAACAAATAAAAAAACAAACGGAAAGTAATCATTTGTAAAACTATGCCGGAAAAAATTAAAATAAACGTTACCCTTGTCTCTTATGTCTGGCATCTTTGCGACCATAGGATAGAGGTAGGGTGAAGCGTGTCACGATTCCTTCTGGTCCAAACACGGATGACGGTATATTGTCCAACGAGTCAGACAACGAGCGGGAATCCGACTGATCATGCAGACTGATAGTGTCGTGTAGTAATGTGTTTGAATGCGAATGGTGAACATTGTTACCGATTATAAGCACCATTTACGGAGGATGGAGTAGAGGTAGGACGGAATGATCAATCCAATTTGGAATTTACATTTAATCGATCATATATAGCATTTTTACATGTATAATCGTCCACAAATTAACAGTTATGAGATAGGGTACGATACAGCATACGAAACAAATTTATAAAACATATTTCGTTATGTTTCATGTTTGCAATTTTTATAATACGATTATTATGCGATCATTGTGTTGTGTCGCATTAATGTTCATATAAATATACCGATGATAATGGAGTATATTGAAAGTGGCAAATGAATGTGTTTATTTATTTTTGTTATATATTTGTTTTAAGATGAAGTCGGAGCAGTGATTGTAAAGTAGAAGAATGGCGTATAGTTGAGTTGAGTAGAAGTCGATAAACGGTGGAATTTGTTGTTCGATTATCAGGATATGACGCGGTTGGCATAGAGAGAAGAAACATGAAAGAAAAATACATACTTTAAGTGTTACATTCAATCAATGTCACTACTGTTCAAAAGTTTATTGTGCGTGTACACACAACAACAATTCGCGACCTCCTGAAAAGTGGTAAAGAGCAACTGTTTGTTTTCCAAAACCCTTTCCATACTAGTGCAATATTAGCCGGACGCACACGCTATACAAACCATCAAAGCAATTTTAAACTAAAAGTGATTGGTGTAAAAACGAACATATTGTGCCTTTAACAAGAGAAATGTGAGTTAGCTGAGCTTCATGGCTTAGGATCAACACTCTCCCTCGAAAACCCTAACATTATCACACAAACACTACAGTACGCGATGAGCTATGAAACCGAAACCGGTGCTATATTTTCGTATGTTATGACGTTTAAAATGGATTGCTAACTCCCGATCACACTATCCTAACCGTAAAACGTATGAAATGAAGTGACGAGAACACGACGATTTAATTCACAGTTTACAATCACATGGCTTCGTAAGTATGTAAGAATCATATGTCCATCTGCATATGGAAAATTATGTGCACTTGTGTTTAAGTAGTGACAGGATGAGTAACACATCAAAACAGAGGATAAAAAAAAAATACAATATCAGTTAACTCACTTTCAATAACGACAATCGAGTTAGCTGTTTTAAGACAAACCATTCCTAACACAAAACAAAACGGCACGAACATATATCAATGTATTAACTAAATTAATCATGAATACATTCTAAACGAAACTTAACGAATAAACTGTACCCAAATTGTGCTCATCTAAATCGATTATCATCACAAACTTCAGCCCATTCTCTGATTTTGTAACCTGATTGAATTTATATATTAGATGCACTTTTCACACTTCCTTTAATTTTGCAATGATTATGCACATAAATGTAATGCCACCACCACTAAATACGTCGTAATATCTGATTTTACAAAAAAGATACATACATATGTTTAAATTGCAATGATCTAGAATAGTGCTCACTACTGCTGATCATTATTATTAATTAGAAGTATTTCTACACACACACACACACACACAAACACAGACATATATACACATACAGACGCTAAACGATTAAAATAGAGAACGAATATAGTAACCTACCAAGAGGTTTCAACTAACAAAATGACCATGTGAACAACAGTTTATCGTAAATACTGTTGCTAGTGACAGGTATCATATGCGTCAAACTATATTTTACAACACCATTATATTTAACATATAACGGAGAACAGCAAGACACGTATTGCAGAACATATCTTTATGTAGATAAATTTCCATCGACGAACATAAGGCAACAAGTTCCCTATTCCTTGTCCAATTGGTATTTCAGAAATAATATCACTTCTACCATGTACACATAGCCCTTGCCGTACACTTACCTTAAGCTGAGATCAGGCGAAGCACAACGTACAGCAACACTCGGCATTTGTGGGATAAGACGCATAGCAAGGGCCACCTGGTTTTTCCACAGATGTGCCAGTGAGTCACGTTGTGCCTCGGACGGGGGTTTTTTCGTTGGTGCCGAGCTACGAAGCAACGACGCGCGGTTGTCACTTACAGGGCTGCAAATGAGTTGAATACAAAACGGGAAAAACAATCATAAAAATGTCGAAACATGAATAGTATTTTCCATTAAGTTTCGATTTCTCGATTGAGGATGAACGCCTTCTACATACGTTGGGTCTATAACGTTGAACAAACTCGTCACTCGTTGATAGCAAATCGGCCATGCTTGCGCTACGACCGATGGACAGTGCTGTAAAACACGCGTGCGCTCCATGAATCCAAACAGACACACACTCCAGGGATCGTAAGCCTGGCCTAAGGCGGATTGGGACAGACAGAGCGTCAAAGTGGATGCTTTGGTTGATTCCTCGACGTGACCTGTCGTCCATATGCCACTGTTACGGTCCACGATCCATTGAAGGTCGATGATATTTGCATTAAGCATGGCCGTTCGATCCGTTTGAGGTAGCATATGCAAACATTTCTCCAGGACCTGTGGATGGACGGTAACAACATTTGAACAACAATTAAACGCCGCTTTTTCAAAGCGAATAAAAAGCCATCGGTTTTCATTTACCTGTGGGCAGCACTTATCAATGACGTCTATCAAGGCCGGTTCTGTTTCGGGAATGCCCAAAAGTTTTTTCAGTATTTTTACCTGCAAAAATGAGTTTCATTTAGTTGTACCAGATCGTGTATAATATTTCGAGAAAATGTTACGCATTAAATAAAGGAATTTTATTATGTTACCTCTTTCAGTATGCTAACAGCAAATTTGCGCGGTGGTGATCGACAGTTACAGAGCATAACCAGCGCTAAACCCTCCACCATGTGCATGGTCGTCGCTAACGGTAGCTCATGCCCTTTCTTCCCACCGGCGGTAGTGCTGCCAGCCGCTGTCGTGTTGGTAGTACCATCTCCAGTACCCCCAATGCCACTGCTACTGGTCGTACCCGCCCCACCGCCAATGGCTCCCGCCGTAATGGTGGTTGTTTGTGTGATGGAAGATATGCCTGAGCTTCCACTGGAGTTGGAATTTATCGTAGCCGCGTTCAATGACGCGTTTACGTTTGATTGTGTGAGGTTTGGTTTGATCATTCCCAAATCTTGCTGATTTGTTGCACGCCCAATGACAGGCTGACCCGCAGAAGCTAACGGTACACCGCCACCGCCCGTTCCTGCTGGTCCTCCTCCCTTAGTGTTAAGCGTATTGCTATTACTGTTATTGTTACTACCAGCACCGAGCAAATTTCGCCAAACCGTCAGAAATGCATACAGCATGCGTAGCCCATTGTCTAGCAGCTGGGGGAAGGTATCCACTACATCACGAGCCAGGAACTGACTGAACCCTTGAATCACATCCTGACGCCACTCGGGAAAATCGCAAACTAAAGTTTGCAACGATTGGTGCGCCAATCCGCGCAACTCTTCGTCCATGTGTATTGTTAGCCGCGATAACATATCCACCAACTCGTGGCCTGTCATATTGTCCGGTGTGAGGCGTGGCACCGCTGCGATGCACGTGCGGAACAGATCAATGCGCGGCTTACGTTCCCCGGTAAGCATTTCGTCCAATTCTTTGTTTTGATTCTGTATCACCGTCATCATCAACGGTCGGCCACAGTGAATGTCCAGTGCACGTAGGATGTCAACGAACACGCGCCTCACATGTGGAAAATAGTTTGACATTCCGATACTACGCGCCGTATCTTCGGTAAGCATTTTGTTGAGATAGGTCTTTTTCACTCTCAACGTATTGCCGGACGGAAGGACGCCAACTGTTCGAGGCATCGGCGGCTCTCCATCTTTCTGCTGTAAGGAGTCCGCCACCACCATGAATGCGCGTAATCCGATGCTCATGCGCTCCGGCGTCATAATAATCTTGATCGGACGACCTACACACAATAGCTCAAACACGATCTCCCGCATGGCAAAGTCGAGCCGTTCCTGCGCGATGAATTGTATAATTTTTACGAATATGTTCAGCGGGGTGTCGCGTGGTACCACTGCTTTTGAACCGCGCGGAAACAGCGAATTGACGATGCTCTGAAGCCTTGAATGAGTTGCCGAGTTGGATTCACATTTAATGCGTATTATGTAGACCCACAGCAAGCGATACAACGATTCCAACGCAACGCGACTCATTTTGGGATCCTTGTTCTTCAGATTACTAAGGCACATTGCCAAAAAGCAATGCCAGTTGCTGAGAAAGAACGATTTCTGAGAAACACACAACAGACATGTCACCAGTGGAAATAGGGCCAGCTTGTGTTTGGACTTGGTGCACGCATCGAGCGTTTGAGAGTACAGCAAATCGATAAAGTTTTTCACACACGGTACGTTCACTTCATTCTTCACCGTTGCTGCTACCGGTACTAGAATTTCCACAAACAGGCCGGCCATCGCATGCTTTATGTCCTTATCCTTTACCTCCAAAAAGTACTGTGCACATTCATGCATGAACTGAAACGATGCCTCAAACTCTTCGATAGGGGCCATCTTCACGCGGAAGAATTTCATGCCCATCAGAAGGCTGATAATACTGTGCGTCGTGAACGGGCTTGGCTCCTTGCTGCGCAGCTCCTTCAGCTCCGTCATGAACCTTTTGCGCACGGAAGAGAATCGACTCTGGGCAAGTACGCCCACCACTTCGGCGTACAGATCCGCAATGCGATAGTTATCGTTTGCATTCGGTGCCGTCTGTGCACCTTCTTTGTACTTAAACTGGCGAAAGGCAAGATTTTCAATCTGCTTTGTTATATCATCATGTCCTGGATGGAACGGAAACTGGCGCAGTATTTCAATAAGCGCGAGGCAAAAGATAAACTCTACCGCCGCCTCTCGGCGCAACAGTTGATAATCCAGATCCAAGCCCGATTTATTTGCCGGATGGTGTGCGGTGGAGCTAGCACCGGTTTGCAGGTCTCGCTTTATGTTTTTATCGCAGATCTGATGTTTGTGCCAGGCAAGTAGTGCTTTTAGCAAGGACGGCAAGCAATGTTCCGCCACCGAGCCGAGCGCTTGCAGCAGCTGGTCAAACTGATAGTCTTCGCCCCGCTGGAGAAGCTTTGGCAAATTCCTGTCCGAACCATCCAGCATTACACATTCTATTTTTTTCTCCGCCTGCACCGTAAAGTCCGTGAACAGTGTGCGCATTACAATCTCCCCGGGACGAAGTGTTCCGTCCGATGCAGCCATCATGTCGATGGTAGTCACCATACCGCTGCCACTGTTTCCCGAAAGGATCGCTGACCGGTTGTGGCTATTCCACGGCAACAAGCTAAGCCGCACGGAAGTAGTGTTCACGACGCCTAGAGGTGATTTTGATGGTTCCGAAGTTTCAATATGAACCGGACGTTCGATCACGGTAATGGTATCGCCTTCATCTACAACTGTACTGTTTGCTCCAGAAAGACCACAAGCAGACAGGCCACCACTTCCGGAGCCTGGTGCCAATTGAGACAGTTGCATTTGAGATCCATTCTTCGAGGTACGATCGTTGCTAAGTTTCGGCGTGCTGCGTACACTGTCAGACTGACCGGCAACTACTCCGACGCCTGCAGATCCGGTCGTATCATGATGAATGGAGATATTCTGCTGTTGATTTACTGCTACATTTGAGGCCTCACTATTGTGTTGAGATTCTACGAAACAAACGAGGAGAAAGTAACAGGTTAGTAAATACTTCAAAAGGTATTTTTGGTAGTGGTAAACATGTTTTCAATGCCCAACTAACCAGACAAGCACTATATTTAGTATAATATGCCCGAACAAAACATGCAGACGATGGCTGGGGATAAACTGCATTTCATTAAGTAAACGCAAATATTTTTAAGTAATCAAATATCCCATTGTCCCGCTTCGTAGATTCGTGGAAGCATTTAATTTATGCATTCGCTACATTTACATCTTTTCGATTATTACATGAACCACGACAATCAACCCCCGTTTTAATTTCTCCAGCTATTTCCACGAAACCGCACAGGAAAATGAGTATGAAAACCTCGTCACATATATTCGTTCGAACAATATAATGAAACCGTTCAACTACACTTTTTTTACATGAAATGATGTGAAATCCTTCCGAACTTATTGAGCATATCCGATGATATGTCAAGCGGCGCTAGGATAATGATTATCTGCATTTTTTGCGTTACATTTTCATTTACACAATACTACACGTTACTAAACAACTGAAGGTGGTTTTCCCTTTTTGAAAAATTTGACCGATTGTACCAATATTCCGCTTCTGTTATTCTATAGTACACTTTTGTACTTATCTTCGAACAGGAATTTTCCACAACCTTTCTTAACGGAAGTTACGTTACAACTGAAATAGACACTGCCAATCGACTAGAGATCGATAATGGCAAACGAAAGCTTCCCTTTCGACAGCGATGGCAACAAACAAACGGTAAACGGAAGTAACAGAATCGCGCCATTTTGCCACGTGACTCTTGCTAATTCCAAAATCCTCAGAACAGAAGCACATAAAACAGCTGGCGTATATGTACGTAACGCGCGCAGCAGTGTACCGGCGGTGCACAATCAATAAACGACACTATTACAAACTACAGTCTTACCGAGACCAAAGTTTAGATATCAATTACAATGTACTGTTTTACCTACTATGCAACAATTGATATTGATCATCTATAAAAATACGTTACCAAAAATAGTTCGCTCAGTTCCAACAGATACAGCAAATATAAACCATACCATCAGTAAACATTATACACCAAAATTGAAATATCGGGGAAATGAAATAACAACGTCGGGGAAAATGAAGCAACGGTCTTTGATCTTTTTAGCATGGTTAGAACAGCAAAACAGCTGAAAACCCCGAAATGGAACAAAAAAAGAGGTTTTTTTATTCTTTCACACAACACCACACCGGTCACAAATTGCAAAAAATAAACATTCATTACCAAAACATGTACAGCACGTGCGGTATTTCAAAAATAACCATCCATCTCTACAGCGTGCATTTACGTAGGATACGATTTGCGGCCCGTCTAGCTTCAGACGCTAATGGGTTTTCCCTCTCCCTCTCTCTCTCTCTCTCTTTTACGCCATAGTTGTGGTTATTATTTTCCACAGATATCACCAATATAAACGATGTAATAATTGTTTTATCCTGTTAGACTCGTTCGAATATACTCACGTGCAGGGGACAGTAGCGGAAGTGCGTGCCCAAAGCGGGCCACTATTCTAAGCAATTTTCCATGCAAACTGTTGCGTTCGAACATAAACAGGTTGTTTGATTCTCACTTTGATTGACACACTGCTCTAAAAATGATGGCCTGGAAGCGAATCGTTGATTCCGTGCCACCTGCGTTTAATATACGCTCAGTACGCAACAAACACATCTCCCTACAAACCACCACCGCCAGCCACTATTAACAGAACATTGAAAACGAGAAGCCAAAGAAACAGCCACTACACCCTACCCTTTTTTTGTCTTCCTTTTTCTATCAACCCGGCCCGTCAGACCAGCGGACAAGAAGATGGAAGGAAGCACAGTGGCTAGTTATGTCCCGTGTAAGGTGCCATTTTTAGCATCAAACCGCGCAGAACGGTGATCGACTGTGGGATGATTTTTTGCTTTTTTTTTGGTAAAAAAAACACAAACACATAGACGTAACTAGTTCACTTTCGGCAGCAAGAATAATTCATATCCTATCCCGGCGGGATACACTTTCTTCCGTCACTATAGAAACGTCTCGTTTGAATAGCACCGATTACCTATTCACTGATCTTCCTCCAACAAGATCATGCATTTGATCAACGATCACACATGTGTCAACAAACATGTGAGCAGAAAAATCGCACATTATATTCAACAATATCCGTGAATATCGATATAGTATTAGCGGATCGACTCGCTCACACTGTTTGGTGCCAACTTCGTGCAAACGTTTTCTAACCAAATAACCATTACACGTAGAATCACATAACGTTGAATAACGCTTAAAATAATGAATCAGAATCACATAGCGTTGAATAAGCTAAAAGAATAAAACTAAACTTAAACGTATCACAACCGTGATCTTACTTATTGATAACCTAATCTCATACTTGAAGACTTGCTTTTCGCTGCTTCTACTATCTCTGTCCACCTTAAGCTGGCTCGTTAGCAATCGTTAAGTCACACGATTTATCCATTTCGCAGAGCAACGAAGGTCTGTACAGTTCAAATTTGAACTTAGCAACCACTCATTGTAAACGCAATTAGTTGATAACTACACTAGCCCGTTTGTGTTTATGCTTCATTTGTTAGGTAAAGAATTTTGGACGATGAAAAAAACACTAACGAAAGCTCACTGATCTGTATAATATATTCCAATCCACTGTACCACACCCAACCTTAGTTATGATTTAATTTCGTTTTTATATCAAACAACTTCACTGCATTTCGAACCCGAATGCTTCCGAACGGAGTAGTACATTACACACAAATCGCGCTCAATGGTTCAATTATTTTCGTCAATATATCACACGCTTCTGTTAGTGTCAACACACTGACCGGAATAAAAAAATAATCTCATCCCACCATCCCTCCCGCCCGGCGTGCGCATCAAAAACAGACGGACAGACATCGTCGTCTCAGCCACATGACTTTGAATCTCACTGCGTACCAAACAACATTGAAGTGCGCGTCACAGTAACGTGTTGTTATCTATCATTTTTCGACCCAAGCATGAACGAACAGTGTAAAAAAAGCAGTGGCAGCAGCAGTAACAACAGCACAGAGATGGCCACAAACAACACACCGTGCGCACTGGGGCAAATGTTTGCTAATGACAAATGGTAGCTGCTTTGTTTATGTATTTGATACATGCAAGGATTCAAGGAAGCAAAACACAAGGATTAAGATATGAAGGATGCATATTAGACTCTTGCTTAAGAATGGTGACATAAAAATCAAACAAAGCCATTTTATTTGGAGATGCACACTTTTTATTATTTATGTAACATGGTAAAATCCAGAGGGCGGTCCCGTGGTACAGTCGTCAACTCGAAGGACTCAAAATAACATGCCCGTCATGGGTTCAAGCCTAGAATGGACCGTCCCCCGTAGCAAGGATTGAATATCCGGCTGCATGGTAATGAATAAAGTCTCGAAAGCCTGTATGGGCGGGCATGTCCGCGTAGGACGTTACGCGAAATAGAAGAACATGGTAAAATTGACAAAATTGGGAAGATATAAGGAAAAGCGGGGCAAAATGAGCATATGGGGCAAAATGGGCACCTTCTGTTTAAGCATTGTTTGACTACAAAGATACTTTCCAATGCTCAAAATATAATCATTAGAGTGTTCTATGAACACTATGTAAGTTTCATAACCCTTACATAACAAATAACCAAGAAAACTGCAAAATAAGGTTTAGTAGCATATTGATGTAATTTTTCGTCACTTCGAAAATAAGCTTAAACCAGTGTCACAGGGATTAGAGATGGGTTCCGCGGATCGCACCCACGGTTCCGCTCCGGTTCCGGTAAGTATGATACCGATTCCGATTCCAGAGAGAAGGAATCGCTAGTTCCACCGGAATCGTCCGGAATCGTCCGGAATCGTCGGAATCGTCCGGAATCGTCGGAATCGTCGGAATCGTCCGGAATCGTCCGGAATCGTCTGAAATCGTCTGGAATCGTGCGGAATCGTCGTAATCGTCCGGTATCGTCGGAACAGTCGGAATTGACTGGAATTGGCTGGAATCGCCCGGAATCGACCGGAATCGTCCGGAATCGTCCGGACTCCGGAATCGTCGAACAATAGAACGAAAATACATTTCACCAAACGTGCGCAAAAGCATAGACCATTACCTAAGTGCAGTTGTTGTGGCCCATATTGCCCCAGTGTTTTGACGTTTCACAGTTTGTTTACAATGGCCATTTTGCCCCAGGTCTATACCCATTTTACCGCGCGTGTCAAAATTGCTTCTCGTAAAACATAAACTTTTATTTTACACTGTTTTCATGGTTTTAAGTTGTTTTCATTCTATGTGGCAATTTTAATCCATAGATAAAGGGTGGAGGCATACAATAATGAAAGAACAATTGTGTTTTGTGGCACATTCAAAGGAATGTTCAGTAAACTGCTTAACATGCCCATTTTGCCCCGCTTTCCCCTACTATAGAGCCTGGGCGCGATGGGCGGGTCGACCCGAACCTATCGGGTCGGAGCCATCCGTAAGCGTCCCGGAGTCATTCGGATCAACCCGGTACAAGTAGGTTCAGGAGGTGCAACAACTCCGGTAGGTGCAAGAAAGCATAAGCGACGCCGACCCGTTGGTAAAATATCATTTAAATTTAAAAAAAAAACTTTATTTGAAACATATAAGTGCCGATTATCTGATTCAAACGGAAAAATATCGGTTAGCTTGTTAGAGACTTTACTCGAGACATTGCTGCCAAATTTGTCTGTAATCGCTTTGTTTGTCAAAGCAAGTAGAATGTGAAGCGCAGGAAGTATCGGACAATTTTATAATTATTCCCACGTGTGGTGTATTGTTCTTCTTTAAATGTTTTTGGCGATGTTATAAATCTATTTATTGATTTGTGTCTATGAAGAGTATGGTGTTGATATCCATATCTAAGTTGATATGTTGATAACAATATAAGTTGTAAGACATTTAGGCTGTTAGTATTTTTGTTAATATAAAACATTTTTTTATTATATAATATTAGATATAAATATTAAACTATTCTTTGTAGGGATCAACGGGGCAAAATAGGCAGGGGGGGCAAAATGGGCACCATTTATTTAAGCATTATTTCACAGCAAAGATGAATTATAAGGCTCAAAATCTATTTACAGGGTTTTCGAGGATTATATAGACATGTTCAGCGAGTTGTAGATTCGTTCAGGCATATAATAGACTCTTTCAGCGAGATATAGAATTGTTCGGAAGTAGGTATAGACATGTTCGGTTGTACTGTAGAGCTGTCACTTTCGTACCCCTTGGACTGCAAGTTGCATCATTCTCATCAGAAGGTAAACAAACGGTTTTGGAAAAAATATGCTTTTTTTTTAACTAATTTATGTATTAAACAGCTTGGAGAATGATTATTAGCTACTTTTAGGACTTTTAAGAATGAAAAATTGAACCCTGCGGCACAGTGTGTAAACAAAACAAATGACAGCTCTACAGAATCGCTGAACATGTCTACAGCTACATCCGAACAATTCTATATCTCGCTGAAAGAGTCTATTATATGCCTGAACGAATCTACAACTCGCTGAACATGTCTATATAATGCTCGAAAACCCTGTATTTGAGTGTTTTATGAACATCATGTAAGTTGTTGCGGTTCATTTTGCCTTTCGTGTCAAAATAGCATAACGTGAAACATCAACTTTTACTTTACAGTTTTTTCATATGTTTACATTATTTCGAGGCTTTGTGGTAATTTTCATCCATAGATAAATAGTACAGGTATATTTTAATTAAACAATAATGCTAATTTGTGAGTAATTCGAATAAATATTCATTAAACTACTTAACATTTCCATTTTGTCCCGCTTTCCTCTATCGAAACTCACATTTACCTGAGCGATAATCGAAACTCATTAGCGATAAAATACTCATTGTTAACATTTGCGAACTTGCTTACACATAAGCAATATACCCATTATTTGTTTGTTTTAATATTGATCGTTGTGCGAGATTTTACTCGTTAAGCGAGTATTTGTGGAAGATTTAGATTTGCTCGTTATGCGAAAAACTCGCAATAAGGGCTACTCATTATGAGGGGTTTCACTATAGTTTGAAATGTAAAAGGATAACGCAAACGTATACAAGAATATACTGTCTTAAGTCGAGCTGGATTTTGTTTCAAAAAATAGAAAAAAAAGCTGTTGATTTTCAGTTAATAAAATGTGACTAACATTTGTTACATAGAAAATCTAAAAAACTACAAAACAAACAGACAATTGATACTATGATAAATGCCGGTTACGGGTTAAAAAGCTCTTTTTGCGAAGCAACACAACAACAACATAAAATCATAGAATTCAAAAATGATGTATTACTGAGAAATTTTTCTTCATAGTTATGTATTTTTTTAATTTTTATATTCTTTAGAAGTTGCGCTTTGAAAATATTTGCAACTCATACAATATGGAATTCTGGATATCAGACCTTAATTTTTGTTTCGAATACAGTTCACGCTCGATAATTCGCACTAGATAGAGTGCAGATTATCGAATGTCGTTTTAATGTGTTTTTTAAACATCTTACTGTCTCTGCAAAACTCTCTTTTACTGTAAAGCTTATTTTTGTCTCGGTTCATGGGATAATTATTACGTTACGTATATTTTCATGTTTTACAAAGAAAGTTTATTGCGGATTAAAAGGTGCAGATTGGCGACCGTGAACTGTAGTTGTTTATATTAAATGTTAACCTTTTTGCGCAAATGAAACGAACGATTGTACGATTTGTGGTCTCCAACCTGTGTTCCGTAGCGTAAACATGCGTGATACGCGAAAGATTTTTTTTACAAAATAGATATCCTTTATACCACACCGATAAAGATCCTGGAACATATCTGAACCATATCCAATGCCCATCCTGAAACAGATCCCGAACCTATATTTGACATGGTAATGTTTCTGAATCAATAACATAATTATTGTATTGCGTAATTAGTAATTATGCAGAACTCATACCGATCTTGGAGCTGTTCTCCAATCCATACCATTTCTGGAACTGCTCCCTACTACTCCCACCGATACTAGAAGAAGATAGATCTAGTATCCCAGTAATGGAATGAATCGTGACCCTGTACTACTACAGGAACCGATACAGTATCTGTGTCCGCTACTGGAGAAGGAACCATTCCCGGCAGAAGTTATTTGAAACAATCAGCGTAGAAAATTAGCCATTCAACTCAAAATGCAATCCATAAGGGGTATAGTTAGTATACTTACAAGAGAGTTGACTTCACTACTTCACAACACATGCATAAAAACGTTCGTAAAAAGTTTGATAATTGGTACTACTCTTCACATATTGAAGTGAAATTATGAGACGTCAGACAGAAGGGCGCCGCCGCTGTATGCTCAAACAGGCTAATATGAAAGTCGGACCTAGACTGGGCTCGGTGAAGTGTAATAAGTTTAGTAGGCACAAGCAATGCATGGACCCTAACATGTTGCCTTAACATACACCGCATCATAGACACCCAACATATAGAGATGTTTACACGATTAAACCAGTTTTAAACATCAATGGTGTGAGCTTGAATGACATTAATCTTCTGTGCGATAAATTATATTATTTGGAGCACTATTCAAGAATATTCATAGACAAGTCAGCCGATGGAGCTGTACCATCAATTGGGAAGGCCTCCGTATGTGATTAAGTAGTCGTCTCCTCCTATCAAACATAACGCCCATTGATGCGTTGATGTTCAGCTATCTAGAATGTTGTTTCATATAGAATTGAAACAGCTAGGCAGCTTCATGTATCACAAACAATTCCAAACCGTACTGGGAAAGCCTTTGGAACTTCGTATTTAGAACTTCGTAACATTAGCGTACTGTCATCAAACGGAACGCCATACATCAGCAAAACAAAGCGAAGCGTATGTAAACATTGGTGGTATGATGATTTCTGTGCTGCATTTAACGTCATGGAAGTTCTTTGGAGTTTTGCATACATAGTCACATTGGAAGCCATCCAGTATCCCCATGCTTTGTCCAGTTACGTAAATTTCACTTACAGAACATGTTTGTTTTTTTTCATCCTGCTGGATACATCTGATATAAGCTTCATGTTACTGCAATGTCAAGACCTCTAGTAAGCACATCCGCAACGCAGTGGCACACAACATTGATGCTATGCCATCAGAGGGGGTGAAAAGGGGAGGGATTTAATGGGATGAAGGTAATTTAGAGCAGCTTTCGATCAGGAGAACCTTGGACTTTGGGCAATATGTTTGCACTAAATTAATCCACATTATTTGACCATTTACCTGCACTGGTGGATGCTAAGTTTGTGCTGCTTGTGGACGGATTATCTTCGCCATTGTCGACCATCTCGGTCCCATCGTCAGCAACTTCGCGCTGCATTGTGCGAGTGAGTGTGGGCTAAACGACGACCGTCGAACGGGTAGTCGATTTACAGCCCAATCCCAGCCGTTTACTACAAACAAAAACAACTTCTGTAAACACTATTCCACGCTTTTCACTTTTCACTATTGATCGAACAGTTTTGCTATGTTGTGTTAATAATGCAACTTTTCCTCTTTCTGATGCTCTTCTTTTTTGTTGCTTTTATTCAGCTGTCAAACGGTTCACAGTGACGGCAAAAAACACCACTTCTCCGATGACGGATCGAACAGGGCGCACAGCTTGCAACAACATATTCATCAGCTGATTACTGTTTATCGCTCGGGCATCTCTTTAACTATCTAACGTGTTGCGGATTCAATCCAAGTGGTAAGATTATAAATACGTTCATTTAAAGTTGAATCATTCACTACTCGGTTCCTCTTTCTGTCCTCAGTGAAACAGCTCACGGTCGCACCCGGCTTTGTTGTCAATCAGCTGTTTACGTAAACAATGTAAGCTCGCGATACCCGACAAACCAATTTGGGTGCATTTCCTTCAGACAGTAAATTAATCTGTCATCAAATATGGCGTGTTAATTGACGTCCATTAGTGGTTGTTAAGTGGAATATAAACATATTTATACCAACGTTTCTTCCAGAAACTGCAAGCACGGAATGTACTCGGGATAAACTATTTTAATTCACAATCAGTGATATTTTTTATTTGATTTTTCATTTGATTTGTAATCGAAAACTAGCCGAGGTTACAATAAAAATGGTTAGTAGAATATAATTATAAGACACTTTATTATTTATTGTTTAATCTTCAACGGGCCGTATGGCCTTATGAAGATAAGTAACAGTACACACAAAAGTACATAGCAAAAACAAGAATTGTATCGCAATTCACCGCGGAAACGGCAGAAGTCGGAGACGTTCCTTGAAGCACTGAGTTGAGATGTTGAAGTGGAAGCATCCCGAAACAGTGTTGAAAACAGCCAACATGCGGAACATAGAGTCAGACCGACCAGCGCTGGAACGAACTTTGCTATAGCACACCTTTCGTCGCGTAACTACCGTATATAGCCCATTAGTGTATTAAAGTTTTCAATTGTGCGTAGAGCATCGATTGTGTTTGCTTTTTCTTTTTATGTAAGAGAGAGATAGAAAGAGACGTGGATAAAATCAAAAAAAAAACAACGTAGAAAACAGAAGAAAAATAAATTATGAGTGATATCAGTGGAGTTAAATCAATACAGTAGAACGTCGATTATCCGGGGACGGATTAACCGGCGGACGACTTAACCGTGCGCATAAATCTGACAGCTGTTCATACCTACGGTGATAGTTTGCAGCGATAATCAATTGGGTAACCAGTTTCTTGTGCAGCTTGGTAGTGTCTAGGGGTATCTTCGAAATTCATTTTTGTTCATGAACAGTTGTTAAACCTACAGTTATTGATTAAAATAATATCCCAAGCGCCACAGAATAAGCTTAAACGACTGGAAAATTGAATATCCATAGAAAAAAAAATGAAAGCTCCACAGTTTCATTGGTTTGATCAATAGATGGCGTATTACAACTCATCATTATATTGCTATCCTTTTCTTGCAATGTGTTTCGGCAAGTTTCATCTAATCATGACCTATATAGCCTTCTAACTTTCCGAGCAAAAATCTATATGAATGGTCGTGTGGTCAGATACGTGGGTATCAACACCAACGACCATTACTTAAATCTCACTTGCTTCAGTGCTGGTGGTTTCCATTGGAGTTTAGTATTTAAACAATAGCATCGCCGTTCTAGTTCTAGCGATGCATAACTTCAATGCGAAACCATACAACAGTACAGAGGAAATGAGAAAGCTCTCCTCCAAGCGATGAAGCTCAACTGGTTGAGGTATCCCACCAACAGAGAGCGCCACCAGCTTTTTTTGCTATTTTTAGAATGCATGAGTCGTTTGCCGTCTGCTAAACGAAGTCTTTCTATATTCCGTTTAGGTAGAGTGCTTGAGTCGTTTAGAAGCCGTTTAGTGGTCGTTTAGTGGATTTGTGGCACCTGGGATTCTACTAACGATTAATTGATTGATTCTAGGTGAATTAATAATAAAACTAGTGAATTTCATATGTTTTATATGCGTTTGACATTTCTTGGACCATTATCCGTGCAAATCGATTAACCGGCAACCGTCCGGTCCTGAGCTGCCCGGATAATCGACGCTTTACTGTACATCAATTATGTGTTTCTTTTTTCTGAAAACATATGTGGATTAACTAACTTTGAGGTGAAATTTGCATTTCCGCGCTCTATGAAAACAAAATGCAATGGAGCACAATGCTACAACATAAATAAACAAGAAGAGAAAGTAAACGAAGTGTCAAGTATACGTGACGGGACGTTCCCAACTAACAGCTTTCTCGTTTTACCCAATAGACCGGTAACCCTGAGAGAGCGAGAAAGTATGTTCCTTTTGTTGCTTGGGTTGTAGCCTAGCGATCCGGCTCCAACTGTCAATCGTGCAAATCCATCGCAAGTGTCCACCAGCTCTACTGAACAATATCGCCTCGGCTATGAAGATTGATATCCACCCGCTAACGCACGATCCTACATCGGCATGGAAGGAATTATCATAGTCCCAGCGCGTTATAAAAATCAACACAAAACCCCCGGCCGTGGACGTTCCATCGAACAAGGTGCGCGTCGTTTGCATGTCCGATACCCACTCGTTGACGCATCACATCAAATTCGACATTCCGGACGGCGATATCTTTATCCACGCCGGAGACTTTACACGCTGCGGCAAGCTGGATGAGGTGGTCGATTTCAACGAGTGGTTAAGTAAGTTTATTTTACCATCCATTCCCTCCAGCAGACCAAGCCCTCCTACCTAACCTATTTGTTTTTCTCTCTCGCGTCCACAGAAAAACTGCCGCACAAACACAAGCTGGTGATTGCAGGGAACCATGAGCTTAGTTTCGATCACACCTTCACCCATCCGTTTCAAAATGCAAGTGCCTGTTGTAAGAAGACGGGCTCCACACTGTTGGATGAAATACCGACGCTCGGCAACTCGAAGGAAAGCCTCGCGGAGGCCGTGAAAACCGAAAACATTCGACAATATTTGAGCAGCTGTACCTACCTCCAGGATGAATGTGTCGAGCTGTACGGATTAAAGATCTACGGCACACCCTGGCAGCCCGAGTTTTGCAAATGGGCATTTAACGTGAAGCGCGGCCAGGCGTGTCTCGAGAAATGGGAACAAATACCGGAGAACGTGGATATACTCGTGACGCACACGCCGCCCGTTGGGCATGGGGATCTTTGCTGTTCCGGAGTGCGAGCAGGTTGTGTGGAGTTGCTTGCAACGGTGCAGCAGCGAGTTAAGCCAAAGTACCACGTTTTCGGACATGTGCACGAAGGCTACGGAATCACTTCGGATGGTCGAATTATCTTTGTGAATGCATCCACCTGCGACATCAACTACCTGCCCAATAATCAACCGATTGTTTTCGATGTGACACTGCCCAAGGGTCGAACCAAAGACGACTAGGGCTACTACTAGTCACCTCACTTATAAGCTTAGCGGCCTACTGTGCCATACCATGACATGTACTTAGCAACGTAAAGAAACATCAACACACTACTTGTAGCAGTACATGACGCACTGACAAATCGATAAGGCTCATCAGATCCTTCTCCCTCTCGTACAGCACAATGTCTAGAACGAACCGACGTTTAGAACATTTAGGCGAAAACCAAAGGTATATTCAGCGGCAACAAAGTATTAATGTAAATGCTCATGTTTCGTTCCATCACATTTTCCCCCATCGAACGCGCAAACGAAAGTGACGAATGAAATGGCTCATTTCAATTATCAAACCCCCCGATCCTTATCTAAACCAAACACTCCCCCCCCCCCCCTATTGGAGTTATCAATATGCGGCACAAAGCAACAACAAAAAACAACACACATTAGGGCCACGGAATAAGATTAGATGTAAAGCCTGCAGTTAGGGAAAAGGTAGAAAGCAATTGCTCAATAATTTAGACGTTCTTAGGTTCTACTCAAGATGAAACGGCCAGGCCGTGTTGCTTTTTTTGTGTTAGTAGAATGGATATTACATTACTGCTAGTCTTTGTACTAGTTGAAGCTTGGCTTAAAAACACTCTTTCCGTAGCAAAAGAACGATTGTGATGATACAAAGAACCGGATGCAAGATTCGAGAAATTAATTATATTTATTGCTTTTGACCTCCCCTCCACCCACGTGTAGAATGTTGTCAATAAATTTTGCTGTTCTGTTTTAGTGGCACTTGTATTTGCTTTGCTGCGTGACATAGCGTCCAGAGGCATAATTTGGTTTGTGTGCACAGCTGAATATGTGCGTTATACGTTTCTTTCTATTCAAAATAAAGCTGCCTCACAATGGCTGAATGCTCAAATTGTGCTATTTATTACAAAATTACTCTCCAATCAGCATTTCTTTCTGTCGGTTCTGTAACACTCATAACAGGACGACGCTATTTTGGTAGCTAATATCAGCACTAGCTAATGTGGTTTTATATCAAATAATAGTAAACTAAACATAGATTGTACCATAAAATAAAACATATGTCTGTCTGTGTGTTTGTCTGTTACATTCGTATAGAAACACGTCGCAATGGATCTATGGGACCAAAAAGAGGAGGTGAGTCGCCGTCACAACACGGTTTGCGAGGACAAAGCCAAATAACAAAACAAACTATATGTTGTGTGAAATATTGCCAGAAAAGAAGTTTTGTTGCACGGTAGCGCTATTGCATCCAATTACAGGAGTATCCCCCTATCATTCACTGCCCTGACTCTCAATCTTATCTAATGTACAAACGCGCGGTGTATGCCACATGGACCAGATTCTCGATATTTGATACCTTACTATAAAAGGATGTGTTCCGTTTGCCTTCAAATAACACACAATTGTTGTTTACATGGTTACTGCCTAGTCCTTACAGAAATTAGCCAGACTCTAGCACCTAGAATGCACATGTTCTTTTACACCTTTTCGGTTGTTATACAGAAAGAAAAGAAAACAAAAAACAAAACATAACAAACGTTTATGCTCCACTATTTGCAAACCAAACACGAATCATTTGATTCTTTCAGTATTTGTAGTACTCGACCGCAACTCGGATCCAGGGGTACTGCTAACAAATTTACAAAAAAAAAAAAAAAATGCAAATCGAAACTTGTCTTTTTATAGCACTTTCGGACTGCGTCTAAAACAAATCGAACAACTGTTATGTGGAACTGTTTCATTTCACAGAGTGCATATGAAACGTATGAAACACGTAAACGCTCATTTGAAGGAACACATCCAAAACTGACCTTATTTATGCAAGCATAACGACTGTTTTGCCTTGACCCTGTTCTCAGTTCTTACTTCCCAACGTTTTTCTTATGCTGCACAAATAAATGGCTGCTGGCAAATGTATTTTTAACGTTCTTTCCTCACATCCTGATCTACCTTTTGCACGTACTTATTCTCTTTTTTTTTTGTTTATGACTACCCCCTCATGTTGTACACTGGATCATGATGATGAATACATATTTTAGATTTTCTATTTTAGAACGCGTGGGTATGCAAAATTTACGTATAACCGATAAGAAACAATGAAATCTGTTGTTGTTGTTGTGTTTAATTTCCGCTTTCCGACTTCCGGGCCAAGAATTCCAATCGTATTGGAGACAATGACTATGGTGTAAGGTGTAGAGCTATGTGTGTTTGTGTATCTGTGTCATAGCTTAGAAGAGCAGAGGTATACACACTCTGGTATTTAGAAAACGCGGTGTTGGTGTGGTGTTTTAGTAAGGAACGTTAGAAAACAGATACGACACGCTTTCTCCGTTGTGCGTCCGACGGACCGCCTCGGCGAACATCATCGAAACGTCGATGCACTGTAAAAAGGGCGAAAGCACAAGACAATAATTACACATTCATCATACTGACACAAAGCATTCATTTCGATCGTACCTGAATCTTGGGACAATCCTTCATATGGCCATCCTGCGGGATCGTATTTGTCACTACTACTGCCTCAAAGCAAGCATTGTTTATCCTTGAGATGGCCGGCCCGCTGAAGATGCCGTGCGTCAGTATGGCGTAAACTTTCGTTGCACCAGCCTCTACCAGCTTGTCCGCCGCGTGGCAAATGGTGCCACACGTGTCGGCCATATCGTCTACCAGGATCGCCACACGATCCTTCACATCGCCAACCAGCACCATCGAGGCGACCTCGTTTGCCTTCTTACGCTCCTTGTGGATCAAAGCGAACTCCACGTTTAACCGATCCGCGATGGAGGTAACACGTTTCGCACCGCCCGCATCCGGCGACACAATGATGGAGTTCCGCCACTCGGCAATGTTTTCCCTGATCCATTTCAGTACTGCCGGTTCGGCGTACAAATTGTCGACCGGTATATCGAAGAAACCCTGCAATAGAAAATCATTACAATCTGATCTCGGATTGTTCTTCCTTAGCAACACCAGTGCCCACTTGATCGACTAGCTTACCTGAATCTGTGAAGCGTGCAAATCCATTGTAATGATATGATCGGCACCCGCAACGGAAAGCATATTTGCTACCAATTTGGCAGAAATCGGCGCACGGCTCTGTATAGGATGGAAAAAAGCGCAGAAAACAAGCAATTACAGAAAAAGAGGTACAAGTTTGTTACCGTTTCTCGATCAACCATAAACCTAACAACAATCCCAAACCAAAAGAAATTAAGAAAAAAAACACATTTGCAACACATTTAATGATATTGTACTTATTGTTGTTAATTTTTCCCTTAGATTAGTCGAGATCATTGCGCACAAGTGTACCATACAACAACGCACTGCTGTTACGGACATGCATCCCAGTATCGGTGTTAGGATGAGTATAAAAGCGAGTCGGATTAATATTTCGGTTCTGTTTTTTCCACAAATTGCCCAATGTTTTATTGAATGATCGTATCAACTATGCATCTCACATACAAACCACATCAGTGCAAAGGGGATAAAGGGAGCAAGAAAAGGCCATGACCACGAAAATTTGAAATGTACACTGAAACAATGTAACAGTGTTCCACAGGGTAAAACAAACGCATGGAAATGAAGCAATCGAATGATATTTTTGATAAAGAATAGTTTGGTTGAAACATAAATATCTAAATTCGGTGTAAAACAAATTACATTGGATTATTATCCAATGTTCTTTACTTAAAACATTCGGGAGAGCGACGTATTAGAGAAAGAGAGAGAGAGAGCAGGGAATAAAAGTGGTGCTAAGCTGAACAATAATTCGTGTGTAAAAAATTGAAAACACAAACTCTCTGGTCAGGTGCATTTTGCCACAAAACCCGCTATATGTACAAGGCCATTTCTAGACATACTCGAAACACACACATTGGCTTTAGAATGTTTGCAATAACAACAGAGATTCGATCCGCTTTATGCCGTGAATTTTTCTACACAATTTTAATAAAGCATCTGCCTAAAAGGAAGGGACACTCGCATATTCTTTTGCTACCTGAACTTCCATGATTTTTTTTTTCACTACTCACTAGATAGGCCTCTGGTATGTAATCCTAAGATGGGTGAGAAATGGTTAAACACAATGATACAGAACGGAAACATGAGGAAAAAAAGAGAAAGAGAAAACGTAAGATAATGTTTCAGGCATGATTACAGTGAAGCTACCGGTTGTACAGGATATTACATCGAACCATTCGAAACTGCACACATCTTCACGTTGTCTTTTAACAATCATCAGGCTATTTAACGCAAATGAGTAGGAGCTTTTAAAGCCTTTTTTTAGGCAATGCTTCGTATTTATGAAAAAAAGGGAATTAAACGTGAGCAGCATGTTTTGTGCAAAAACAAAAAGACGCATATTGATAGAAAACCACGAAGAGCACCTGTAAACCCGAGAGATGTAAAGAAAAGATGAACAAATCAACAGCTTAGTGTCTCTCCCTTATGGCGCTTCGTAAATTAACTCCACAATACATACAAAACAAACATAAATCAATCATTAACTACTCGCGTCTACCGTATTACATTCCACTGCTTTTGGCGATTGATTGTTTTTACATTTACAAAAAAAAAAAAAAACAAAATACAAAACCCGATTTACAAAACACAAAACACGAAAGACGATGAAAGACATACAATGAATAGTACAGAACAGCAAAAATGTCAATTATTGTTCAAAAAAAAATCGTAAATGATAAACATAAATAAATCTTAAATTATACAAAACGCTTCACTAATGTGTTTTGGTTTGTTTTACGCCAATTTCTTGATTGCCAATGTGGAAATAATTTGTGTTGCATTAACATTCTGATGTGCTTATCATCGCGTCACGATTTGCAATAACAAAACGCAAGAGAAGGAAAATGCAGCGATGAAAATGATTCTTCGTACCAAGTGTGGCAGAGTGTTATTAGTGGACAGAACAATAGTTGAAACGTGGTAACATCCTAGGCTAACGGATTAATATAAATTGCACCCGAGATTTGCACGCAAAGAAAAAAAAAACATATTTGTAAGTAAATAACGCCTCTTTTTCTTTACCATAAAATTAGTCTTATTTTAACGTTTGATTCCAAGTGTAAAACATACACGAATCGAATGATTAAACAGGTTCAACCACAATACTCCACAGACCATAGGCACAAAATAGTTACAGGTTTTTTGCGCATTTCAAAACGATGTCCCTATCTCTGTGTATGGAATGAGATGTACCATCAACACACAATATGCTAGGACTCAAACAAATGACAAAAATACATATTCTTAATACGATGAAGTATAAAAAAAACAGCCAAGAAAAAACCGTTCTTTGGCCCTACCCGGAACTTCCACTCATTGGTTTTCATGAGCTCTGCCAGCTTATCGTCGCCTGTCTGTGTGATGTGATGTGTAGTGGGTAGGTTGAGGACAAGGCCATAACGTGGACCAAACCAATACATCAATTATGTATACATATATGTATCAAAAAAGGAAAGAAAAATATATTAGTTTAAACAGGTTTTTGTTGTTGTTACTCATTGTATAACGCGTACTTTATATTAATACTGGTCAATAATTCCGTCTGCTCCACAGAAAGTATTGTATCGTTGCCATTTACACAAGACCATGTATATATGCATATATATGTATATATGTATACGTATTTGTTATGAAAACAAGTCCCTAGAATAGAGGGCTTGCCCTAGAAAGCACATTCCCCCAGAGCTGGGCTGATCGTCGACGACGAATGATTGACTTTCTGCCGATAAGCGGGTGTTTGTAAACATTCGCCAGACTCGTGCTACCCCTCGCAACATGTACTACATTCTTGACGCATTTATAATAATCACGATGTACTCCATCTTACAGTGCTTTCGTCATCGTTCACAGCATCTGACACAGCAACTCGTTAGAAAGCGAGTTGATTGACGAAATCATTTTAAACCGTTTCGTCTTTTCTGCCACCACCACTGATAACCTTTCGAAAGAAACTGGGAAAACAGATCAGCTGCTCTGGCGATCGATCCCGCAGCCTGCTCTATCCTTCGGCTATTTTGAATAATATTATTCACTATCGCTCATCGAAACGGAAGCGCGTTCCCGCCGCGGTTGCCTCTTTCCCACCACCATCGTAGAAGTGGAACATGATCGATCGGCATCAACATCATCATCAACATCATCATCATCAGTGCTTTCCTTTTACTGTTTGGAAGATTAATGCCTAGAAACAATTTCGTGTGAAAACCAACCCTCCACCAGGACATTGAATCGCAGCATCGTTTGTTATCGCAGCATCGTTTGTGGCCGATGATGTTAACATTACAAGCACTGTCAACTGTTACTAAAAGCAACCGATATTTCCACATTATCATCCGAAACCTAAAGCTTTGGGAGGGGGGGTTGGGGTTTGTACATGTTCTTAGACTAATCTTACATTTTACTGTGTACGATCGTTGGGGCAAGCAACAAAATTCAATTCACATGTGATCATTCGCAAGCTATTGTTTACAAAAATCAAAATCACTTTACACATCCTGCCCATTTAACCGGTTCTCGCATAGAGACTTAAGCACAACTAACCACTCTTTCATTCACCAAGAGCGAGAACATTGTATCGTAACAAAGGTGCAGCGTTGGCTTTGCGCACAGGAACGCAAAGCATTAAAAAAGGATGGGGTGTTCGCGCCGCATTGCCATCACCTCGAGTCTATAACAACGTACCTTATCTTTCTTATCCTGCCGTGCGTAAGGGAAGCATGGTATGACTGCAGTCACACGAGAAGCCGATGCAATCTTGCACGCGTTGATCATAATCAGCAGCTCCATCAAGTTATCATTGATTTCACCGGAACCTGACTGCACGATGTACACATCTTCGCCGCGAACTGATTCACCAATTTCCACACTAAAAAGATTATACAATATTAGTAATTATATTATCAATAACTTATGTTTATCATTACAAAGCATCATACATCTAGCTGCTACTTTACGATGAAGCGTTTCTTATCCAAAAAAATGTCACCTTTTCCACTCCATCTATCCTCCCTCCCACCATCCCTTTTCTCTCTTCATCCGCATACAATCCCAGGCCGTATGTGAAACCATATTTAAACGTATGTCTACCAATCGTGTGTATCATCATTTTAACATTATAATATTATTAACGACCCGTCAAAGTAGATCATTGTGATTACAGGGTAAAAAACGATCCACCTCATACAATGTTGCAGACTCTGTTGCCAACACGTGCTTCCTAATGGACGGCGTATACCACCTCTCCCCTTGCATACGCGTCGGCTCCTATACTATTTCTCTACGCAAAACGCATGGGTTCCTTCTACTACCATCAAAGCAGATTGCAAAGCCTACCTACACTTGCCGGCAAACCAAACAACGTGCTTGCTTACGCTTTGGCAGCGTAGATGTAGTAGTAAGTAAAGACGCGATGCGTTAGAATGACACAAACATTTCTGTTCAATGTGTGCGTGAGCTGGAGATAAGCTTCTGCTGGCCTAATAATGGAGGTGGTTTGGCAGATATCTCGATGATCGGATCATACTCTTTTTTCCCTATTCCCTGAAGGGGAATGCTTGTAATTATCTAAATTAACACAATTAACAAGCGAAAACATAGAATGTCCCGTTTCCACACTGTTTGAGTACGAGCTGTTGCTGCAAAATGCGTTAAATGTATTTCATTCCCAAGTTACGCAAAACAAAAAAACACGCACCAATCAACACTGATAACGATCAGCTGTTTACTGCCACAGAAAAGCTGTGAAACACATTTAACTCAAAATACTGTAAACAGGACAAAGGTCCTTTCAGAGTATACAACGTTTCATTTCTCTCTCTCTCTCCCTCTCTCTCTCTAAACCATGTTCACCCCGTTGCCAAGAAGAAAAAAAGCAAGCTGCTTGATCGATTGCATGACTGCCCGAAAGGGGAATCATGGTAAAGGCATGACAACCATCATCTAGCGAACGAAAGCCGTCGTTCGTTGAGAAGCCGCAAAACAAACGGTGGAGTTCACATAAATTGAGCTCAATCAATCCCCATCATCAAACACCTTGAGGGACGCCTTTTGCATGACCTTGTAGACACGTTAAACATGTCGAAGAAAATGCAAAGCAAAAAGAGCAAAGAAACCAATTCCATCCCTTTTTCGGAACACGCATTTCTCGTTTGTTTATGAAGGTGTGTGAGTGTTGTGTATGCATAGAGCATTAAGCCGGTTCCTCCGTCGCGCTGGTAAAGTGGCTACACGTGGTGGTTCACCTTTCTTTTCTTACGGCGAGCAAATGGAACCCCCCAAAATCAGCAGAAGTAATACATACATCACCGACATTACATCACGGGCACTTGGTACCAGATATGCACAAAACGATGATGCTTTTTTCATTCATAAAAAGAAAGAAAGCAACTGGTAATTGATTAAATTCTATCCGATGTAAAGGTTTGGGAAACCGGTTCCGCAACGAATTTTTCAACACATTCTCACACCAACATTACCAAGCGAAGCTAGAGCAATGATTGTATAATAATAATAATAAAAAAGAAGAAATCCATAACTTTGGCGTAAACCATGCGGGAATTGTTTCAAAGATGTTGTAGTTTAAATAGAAAAATATCCCTCATAGCCTGCTACAACTCACTGTGTACTGGGTGCACTCATTGCTCGTCAAGGTTACAAAAACAGCCTGCCGCCAGTGGGCAGCGGACGCGAATCGGACGGACGGCGGGATAGCATCAATTTATTTTTAACTAATTCCTTTCGATGCCTTGTTTGCCATTAGCCCAATTCTAGCGCTGCACTTCTCTATATACAATATGCGACGGGATGCTGCTATCAGAGATCATGTTAAGAGGGTGCAGAACTTTTATCCTTTGCTGCCATTTTATTGTAACATCTTTCTGCCTTATTTGCGAGATCATCTAATCTCCATGCCATCCACTTCTATCGCCTGTTCAGAAATAAGCTGCTACATATTCCGCTTTTTTCAATTTGCACCTGCACATATACACTCCCGTACTGGGTTAGGGAGTTTCATACACCGTTTCATTCATATACACACACACAGACACACACATACGCGCGCACGTACACTTACCAAGTCTCCAAGTTGCTGAACTTTTTCGTCACCACCTTGCCGAGATCGATACCCAGCCGGTCGACGATGCGGGACGCAAGATCCGGATGGGACGAACCAGAAAACACTTTGATGTTAGGCATCCTCGACTGTAGCAATTGGTGAGGATCGACACTTGGAGTAGAAATGCTGTCGGTCGGATGCTTGCTATCGCTGCCGCTGTCGCTAATGCTACTGCCACCGGTGCTGGGTGTCGCCGATGACAAACTATGCACGAGATTGCTGCCGCAGGCCGGGGTGCCGCCGCTGCTGCTGTTGCTGGTATTGCTGATAACAGATGCCTTCTCCAAGTTGCTGCGGATGAGCGTTCTGGCGCGAATCGGGTGAGATGATCGGACTGGCATCACGTTGTGGAATTAAATACCAATCAAGTGAAAAGAATATCCGTCATTCGAATTCCCAACAAAACCCACAGTGCACGATGGCTATCGATTGAACATCGTCTAATGACACTTGATGCAACAGATTAGTTATTTTTTCAATTCACGAGCATGATACTGGACTAGCAACACTACGAAGGCATATTTTTGTACAATATTTGTTTATCCAAATACATAAATTATGTTAAGCAATGAGAAACGCGTTATACAATTAAAGCAATTTATCGTACTTTTTTGTGCATAATGTAAGAAAATAAGTAAGAAAACTTATTGATGAATTTTCTGTGAGATACACTATTTCCCTTTCTATTTTGTATTTTTTATAACAATAAAGTTTTCCTTAATATAAAGTCCTCCATGCGACTTTCAGCGTGCAGGCATTTCGAAACGTCATGATTCACACCGTTCAAATCCTGTCATTTCTCTTGTCACACACCATACACACACACAAACATTGCCACACGCACACAAGCAAGGGAATAAAGCACCCAAAAAGAAACCAGCAGCCCGCATCCCGGATGATAATGTTGTTGGATCAATTTCACATCTTCTGTTGGTAATACATTGAGACGAAAGTAAACTGCACTATCATCATCAGCAACTACCCAGAGTCATACTTGCCGCCAGGTACGTATAGAAACGATCCTGCCAGTGAAACCGTCACAGAGATAATTATAAATAATGTACCGACTAGTCAACTGACGTCACGATATGGCAAGAATGATATTGCAAACATGTTGGATCCACCATCAGCAGCCACAATTAATGGAGTTGCGGATAACATTATTTACTTTCAATTTGCTTCTATGCCATATGAAATTAGTAGATAACTGAACAACAAATACTTTTTTCTAACAATAAAAACACAAAACGTCTGATGAGTATGATGGTGCTTGGTATATTTATCAGCAATTGTGTTTAGCCTGGCATTGTTTCCTTCGGTTACAAGAGTAACATATTAACAAAAAATAAATTTAAACCTCCGTTTTTCTTCTTTTCTAGCGTTATCATCTACCCTCGCTACTCGCCAGAAAAATACGGCCACACAGCTTCCGAGATTTACTGCATAACCATCATCTAGCAGAGGAACACCGTACTGTGTAACTATGGCGAATATGGCAGTATCCCGCATCAAAAGAGAGTTTAAGGAGGTTCTTAAAAGTGAAGAGGTAATTGCAACAATACACAATTGTTCTTCCAGTGTTAGTGGGTGTGTGATATGAATTCGTCGCGAAAAAAAAAACATCTGTTCGCTGATAATTGCATAACACACTGTGTTGTACGTAAACAAACTACGGATCTGGTGGATTGGATAGCACCAGCAACGAGCGCGGAATCTCTATGCATACAATACACACACTTTTCTGTTGTTTTACCTTCTTGACTGTCCGGAGGCAGTTTTGTCTGTTTGCTGCCCTTTCTGCCCATTGTGCACGGTTTGGTAAAGAATGTTGCGTTTTCACAATCACGCCACTACGATAAAAGTTCACTTTAAACGTTACTTAGTTGGAATATTTACGATAGAACTTGCTGTACGTGATAGAACTTTCAACTGTCGTCGGTGTATAGAATGATTGGTACAATCGCGCAGCAACACCAACACCGGCTTGTCGTTCAATCAGTGCCCATATCTGCTTTACCTTGAACTTAGTGACTTATTTTTGAAATCATATTGAATCACAACCTATTCCTCTGCATCTGATTATTGCTGATACTGAGAGAGCAAACAACAAACGACCGGCGGTACCGATCGTTTTACTATTTGCCATACAAAAATGAGCGTATAATACTTAAAATTTTAAAATGTGTTTTAGTCAAGTTACCGAAACCTCAATTTTATAAAATTACTTATTGCCAACAACACACGTGTATTCGCTATTTTTACGTATGGCTTAAGTATGACGAAAGGGTTACCGTCATCGCTTCTAATGCAAAAGATTTGATATTTTCCCGTTATCTCCCATACCTTCCGTTAACTGATTAAAATTGAAAATTGAATTAATTTGTTTAGTTTGCCCCATACTTACCCATAGTGATTACCCATACTGTCCATGTGTGTTATCATAAACAATACATTCGATAGGGTCCACGGTGCAAGCACGTTTCCTCAAAATAAAAAAAAGCTGCTAATGTCCAAATACCTTCCAATCTTTCTCTGTTTTGTTTCCACAGATCACACAATGCTCTATTAAGTTGGAAATGGTAAATGACAACTTTACGGAACTGAGGGGCGAGATTGCTGGACCACCCGACACGCCATACGAAGGAGGAAAGTTTGTGTTAGAAATAAAGGTCCCAGAAACGTACCCTTTCAATCCTCCCAAGGTAACAAGAACACCGGCATCGGCGATGATAATAAACGCGTAGAGAGTGAGAGAGAGTAGGAGACAAACAGAGAGTAAAAATGTGCTTAATTTTCTAGGTGAAATTTGTGACAAAAATATGGCATCCTAACATCTCGTCTGTGACTGGTGCGATTTGTCTCGACATACTAAAAGACAATTGGGCTGCTGCGATGACCCTGCGGACGGTATTGCTATCATTGCAAGCACTGCTGGCAGCTGCTGAGCCGGACGATCCACAGGATGCGGTCGTTGCTACGCAGTACAAAGACAACCACGAAATGTTCATCCTGACGGCAAAGCATTGGACCAACGTGTATGCAGGTGGTCCGTTTGCAAATGCCGATTTTGATCAGAAGGTTCAACGATTGCGTGATATGGGTATCCCGGCGTACGATGCCCGAGCCGCCCTTTCACGCCACAACTGGCATCTGGAACGTGCGTCTGAACAGCTATTCAGTTAGTCTCTTTGTGGGTAATGTTCGACCGCCTCCCGCCCCCATACTCGATGTTTTTATTTGTGTTTTCCTTTGCAAATGACGTGTTTTTTTTCTCGTAGCCAGGGTATTCCTTTTTAAATACAGAAAAGTGCGTTTTCGTGAAGTTTTAAATTAAACCGTTCTCTTAATGATCCAAAGTACCGTTGGAAACGTTAGCAACTGATACAAATGTTACATGTTTTGTGATATCATCAATCAGTAACCTTCGGTAAGTTTTTGTTTTCTGCTGGAATACACAAATACAGAACCACCGTCATTTCGCAACCGAGGATTGTTTTTTCCATAATGTATGTATACTATACTATCATAAAAGAATGGATCGAAACCAAGCAAATGAGCAATACATGGCTTACAACGTGAAAAGACAGCTTAAATTATATTGCGTTGGTGCAAAGATAACTATTAGTGGTTGTTAGTATGAGGAAACGTATGGAAAGGAGCACAGTAAAGAGAACTGTGAATGAAAATCGATAAAGCTAAAAACACTTTTTCATTGCCGTAATCCTTCCTGGGGTTGTACAGAAACCTAGTGCACACGTTTGGTAGAAAAAGAAATAAACCAATCCAACAACACACAAAGCTCGACTCTTTTGAAAACAAGTTAGCAGCAACTGAGTTATTCGCTCATTCCATTCCGTTCGTAAAGAAAATACTTGGCAAAGAGCAATTATTACGGCTGCAAATAAAGTAAAACAAAAAAGATCGTTTCAAATGTACCTCTTTTCTACCGTGCCAGAGTTAAGTTAGTACGATTTTTCTAAGGATTTATCACGTAAATCTATTAATAGCAATCATTTCGTTCCGTTCGATTTTACCTTAAGACTAGCAAGGTTTTTTTGCTTTATCGACTCTCGCCAATCGGTTTCGAGCTTAATGTACGTTCCACCTTGCTGGTAAGTCTGGTATTGTGAATTTTGCTCACCGCCTGTCCGCTTACCAACCATCGAAATGATCTGTTTCATGGCGCGTTCCTCAAATTCTCGCTGGTTGTCCTGATTGCTGCGCGCGGACATGTCTCCCGCCCAGTGCCTGCCGTACGATAGTTTCAACTTTCGCTTGGCATCCTTTGGCTGCTGTGGGTGTTGGTGTGCTTGCTGTTGCTGCTGCTGCTGATGTTGAAACGATGGAGGACTGCTGTACTCCGATTCCTCACCGTCGGAGCTGCTGCTAGTGCTGCGGCTCTGATTAGTGCCGGATTTGTCGTACTCATCCGAGTCCGATTCACTTTCCGTATCCATTACCGACTGGGACATCTGGCGATTGGAGCGATGGTGGTGATGGTGATTGACCATTGCATCGCCGTCCACGTGGAACGTGGGCAGTAGTCCTTGGCGGGAGCGATGCGGAAGTATGCCAATTCCGCTCCACCAGGGATCGGCGGACGTGTTTGGCGGCTTAAAGGGTGGCTGTTCGTAAAGGCAGCCACCTTCGGAGGCGTGCAGGGCAAGCTGCAAAACTGCGCGATCACGGTCGGTGTCTACCTGTACGGTATGCTCACGAAACTGGCAACCCTAGTTGGTACGTTAAATTGACAGAGGAAGCGTTAAACTCTACTTTTAGAGTATCACATTTATTTGTTTAGTTTATTTTTCACACTCATTTCACTTACCGAAGGTCCTGGCAATGCTTCGTACCGGTAGGCTTGCTTTCCACAACATGGATAACGTCCAGCAGGGCCCGCCACACGGCCCTCTGCCGCTGGGCCAAGGAATTGCGGTTGCTCGGGATGATACTGGCACCACATCATCTGGCTCACCGGGAAGTGGGTGTCACATATCGAGCAGTACAGGAAATGGCAATGTCCCCAGAGACGCCAATAAACCTTCCGCCAGGAGCGCAACTCTTTATGCAAGCTGGACACATAGTTGGTAATGTTCCAAGAGGGATCCTTCACATGTGCACTGATCAGCTGGCCCCAACGATTCAATCGAAAGTTCTGCGGCAGACAGTGAATGTATGTGCTGACCGTTTGCGTAAGAAACTTACCGCACTTTAAACACCGGAACATGCCGACCAGCGTCGCGTAGTGACCACGCAGCGCCTGTGGTTCAATGTCGCACAGACTTTGGATCAGTTTGGTCCAGAGACGCGGTGCAATGCGATCTTTCTTATCCTTTACTACCTCCAACTCGAGATTAGTAAACATGGCCGCTAGCCGCGTGATGATACTGTCGTTCAGGCAGGCCAGATTTGCGGAAGCCTTCACGACTTCGTTAAGTCGAGCGTGACAGAACGAAAGGCAATCGAGCAGCAACGGTTCCATCTGCAGGAAGCTAGCCGATACCAGTATTGGAATTACGTTGGTAGGATCTAAAGCTGGCCATTCATCCGTGGCCATCGATTCTTTTTTAACCCACTTCATGAGCCATTCGAAAATTTGCAGATCGCAATGCACCGAAATGTCCATATCCTCAAGTCGCTGACCGGCAGTCACGTCCGCAAAGTAGCCCATCTTGGTAATGAGCAATTTCTGGGGACAGGAAAAATCCCTGGACGATCCTTTCACCTCGTCACAAACGTGAATAACGACTTCCGGTCTTGAAAGGATAGTTTAAAAGAGTTTTATATGGAATGGCCGTTGAAATACATCACGCATACTTACTCTGCACGGCTGTCTGGAATGGCTATCTGTGCGATCGATGATTTTCTCCGTACGCCTGTTTTGGTGGAGCTGCTAGCGATGAGAAAGTTTTGTGAAACATCTCCCACAGCGGAAAGCGTAGACTTTTTACTGCTACTGCCACTTTGCGTGTCAGGCGAGGAGGCACCACTTGCAGCCGATTTCCCACCACTGGAACAACCAACCCCGATCGAAGCGGACGCATTCATCGATTGCACTCCCAGAGGGTTGTTGCCATTTAATTTCTGTCCTGTCCCATTCTTATGATGATATCCGGATCCATTCGACGGACAAATGAAGGGCAATACCGAATCTAGTATGCCTTCGTTAAGGACTTCGTCTAATTTTTCGTTCAAAATAGCTTCCAGACGATTTTTCGGTACCTCCACCGTTTCGGGCTTACTTTTTTGAGATTTTTGTGAAATGGTGCGTTTTTTAGACGGTAATTTCTTTTCCGCTGGCGATCGTGTGCTCAGCGAGGAGGAGGTATCATCCAGCTTGGTGTCCTTTTTGCCACCTGTCGTTCCAGTGATGGATTTGGCGGGGGAAATTGTTGATGAATGTTCGATCGGTTTTCCTCCGCCGGTCGTACGGGAGTTTTGCTGTATACTGTTGACCAGCTCATTACGTGCCAGTTGGTTGTAGTCGAAGGTGGGAGGATTTTTCTTGCTACTGTTGAACGAGTCGTTCACTTGGCACGTTACATTCAGAAACTCCAGAAAATCATGCATGGAAATTGATTCGGTTGACTCTGGTGCGTTGGATTCCGACATGCTGGCAGGCTTTATCGTACTTTTCCTTTTTTGAAACGTTTTAATCACTTTTTTCAACTTTTCGAATACAAAATTTTGAAGTTACAGAGAGGGTATTTTGGGTTATTACGTCTATTGGTATGAAACAAAACTAACTGCGATCAAAAATCTTTCAACTTTGGAGAATGAAAATTCTATTTATTGTGGGTTGCTATTGACAACGGCGGACCATTCTTCGCCATAGGTGGGGAAATGCTGCTCTGGGAGTGGTAAACATGCGATATATGTTCAATAATAAATAGTAAATAAATATGCGCATGCTTTTAATGAGTAGAAAATGTTAAAATCATCATATTGAATTGTAAATTATTTTTTGCAACAATATCTACTGAATACAAATAATTTTCTTAAACGGCTGTAGGCGGGTGTGTGCAAACCTTGAAACAAAATAGGAAAATAGGAGGACAAAACCCATCGCTCAACGTATGAAGAGGCAGTTACTTAAATTTATTTCATGAGTTTACGACTCCACGATGCGTATAACGAGATAAAATGGTTTTAAAACATCCGAGGAATCCACTCTTCGACCGTTCCCGCTTCGTACGAGTTTGGGAAGGTGGCTGTGTATATTTTGAAGTACATCTCCACGAACGACCAGCTCACTGGGCACCTTAATGGGATTTCATGCTGCAATGTTGGCAACACGAAATTTTGATGGTTGTCAAAGTTAGCATCGGAAGGACGTGACGTCACACGGGCCTTTTCCACACGTTTTCGTAGCGAAAGACAGCCGTGAATCTTAGCACAGAATGGTAAATATGCGAAAATATGTGTAATAAATGCTTCGAGTTTGCTTTTAGTGCGCCGGAAAACAATCACAATCATCGATACTAGTGCAGTGCGAAGTAAAACAATGGATTTAGCGCTAAATATCCGCAAAAGACCAAGATACGATTTCGTCGAACGCGAAGTAACGCTACCCATACCACCGTCACCGATTACCATGTTTGACAGCTGAACCGGAATGGGTGTTCCTTCATAAACCGCACAGCCATGCACGGCCAGAAATAATGTGAAAGGTTATGTTGCCCGGCTTATGTCCCGGTGAACTAGCTTGAATGATTGTGAATGGGTTTCGGCGTAGCAGCTACACTCGACTAATGCACTGCGAGTTCAAAAATCGAAACCTAAATATGTAATGTTTACTGTATTGTGTTGCAGGGTCGTGTACGTACCAAGACGATCAAGAAGGCCTCGAAGGTCATCATCGAGAAGTACTACACTCGATTGACCATGGATTTCGACACTAACAAGCGTATTGTCGAAGAAGTGGCCATCATTCCGACGAAACCACTGCGTAACAAGATCGCTGGGTGAGTAGTGGCAGCGAAGCCGGAGGGGAGGGCAGCTGTTCAGCATGTGCTGGTAGATCCGTGCAAGGATTGTGTTACTGATTGGACCATACCGTTATGCTTTTGTTTCAGTTTTGTAACCCATCTGATGAAGCGCCTGCGTCACTCGCAAGTGCGTGGTATTTCCATCAAGCTCCAGGAAGAAGAGCGTGAGCGTCGCGATAACTATGTGCCGGATGTTTCAGCACTGGAGCAGGATATCATTGAGGTGGATCCAGAGACGAAGGAGATGTTGAAGCATCTTGACTTCAACAACATCGTTGTCCAGTTGACCAACCCGACCGCTCCAGGATACAGCAATCGACGCAACTAAGACCATGCGAATGTGTCTTGGGCTGTATCGTTTAAGATTACTGCACTGGATTGGTCTTCTCCTGTAATACTGTGTGTGTGTGTGTGGGTGCAAACTAACCAGAATATAGGAAAAACCAATGTAAACCACCAAGCAGTGCGTTCGTAAAGGAAATTTTCCTCTGGTGTTCCTGGTTCCTGCTGTGTTTAATGATGACAACTATCGTGAAGTGGTCAGCAGCGATTATGTTTCATCAAAACTGGTGTCGATTGCTTAAGAAATGGGATATTTAATTCGTGCCGTCCAAAGCTCTTACAAAATGTGATCTGCTGTGTATTTTGAATCCGCTGAAAAGCAGCTCATTTTCAAGGTACAGTTTTGTGTCTGGTAAAGTGAATCAAAATCCTATTTTTGAAGGATGTCATTGCAATTCTATTAACCAAACAAAAGTAATTGTTTTTCTTGTAACGCCAGTTTAAATCTGAATTGAAAATTATGAAAAGAAATATTTGTCTGACTTTCGTGAACGGTTGCTACTGTGGAATGTATTTCAATCAATAATGCTCTTATGCTAGCTTCAATTACAATGATGCCGGGCTCAGGCGTTATTACGTTTTCGATGAATTATGAGCTTTCGATTACTTGCGACATTATACCATTTATACATTTATACCACGTATATGAAAGTAGCTCAGTTCACCAAGTCAACCTACTTCTGTTTTGTGTGATAACGTGTAAAATTATATTTTAAAGAGTTCAAATTTATTTTTTTGAATTTGGCAGTAACTTAGCCCGTTCGACTGTTTCAGATGAAGCGGAAACATCGCGCGGGACAAGTAGCTCTGTTTGAAAAAATTGAGCTACTTTTTTGTCGAGCGAGAGCGAAATTTTCCTCTTCTATTTGAACGATAAGTAATTTTAACCTTATTTAGGAGTCGTTGAGAGCATTTATGGCGCTTGAGTTACGAATGCGATTGTCGCTATGGCCGCTGTCGACACACCGAAAATTCACCGGATCGAAGAAAAAAGACAGCTGAAATATAACGCATTGTAATGGTTCTTTTTTCTTTCCACTAAATTGCTGTTAGTTTGATTCTGCACTGCAAACTAACAGTTTAATACAAATATCACCTAAGTTTTCCAATTATTCTCATCAAATTTCAGTGAAACAGAAATCGGTTGATTTTCGTTTACAATAACGAGCGTTATTTCTCGGTTCCCGGCAAACAATGCGAGGGTTGGTGAGGTACCTCTCGCTCTAATTTCTCTAGTCTAGTCTAGTTGCCTCGCTTCCTCCTATAGCGATTCTGTCGAGCTGAGCTTTCACGTCCCTCACCACATCTCTCCTTCCTACCCCTCGCCTAAGATCGTCTGACGTCTTGCCTGACACCTTTCGTTGTGTTGGTGCTCTGCGGCTGCTGTCACTGTAGAAGTCAGGTTGTGTGTGTAAAAAAAAACGTAAACAGTGTTGTTGGCTGATCAATTTTGGTAAGTTTTTTAAATAATTATGTTCTTAATTTTACGTAAGTAAGTGCCATTTTAGCTAAATTAAGTGGTAGAAATCCTGCCCAATGCGTGCTGGCTCCGTCGGAAGCGGTACGTGCATGTACCGGCGTAGGAAAGTGGTGTGATGAACAACACAGCATAAGACAACGGGTAAGTGTTATCCAGCGATTATCATGATAAAGAAACATTATTTTAATAGACTATGGCCTGTTTTAACTTGCAGATATAATGCAGAAACGATATGGGCCTGCGGCAGGTGTTTGCCACTGTACGTTGCATTGTATATGTGATGCGGTATGTTCGGTATGTAAGCGGACCACGAAAGAAGAAGAAGATTGTTTGGCGAAGCTAGGGATTAGGATGCTAATCATGGTGTTTTTTCCTTTTTTTGCAGCCAATTTTCCTCTATCCTGGAACGTGGGCTTACGATGAACCATTAAAGAACATCCTCCGGGAGCTGTACGGCGACGAATCGGGCTCTACCAGCACAACACGCTAGAGACCCAGCTGGCACCGGGTGCCCCGATTGCGCCGTCAGACGGTGTCGAGCGCTCGTTCACAACGTTCGGGGCAGGAATTCAACCCTTCGGAACCTCATTATCCTCTGCCCCACAATAGCTGCAGCAGCAACAGGACCGACCGCACTACTGATTGCGGTCAAATACTGATTGCGGTCCTGACAGGAGAAAAACCCCACGAGTGAGTTCCTTCTAGATGCACTATCGCTACATCTAAATCTGTTGTCTCTAAACCAAATGTTTTATCTTTCCTCAGGTGTATCGAACAGGCTGCTGACGAACCCCGAAAAGGTGACAAACATTCATCCCCAGCGGCCTACGATGTTCTTAATGTTCTGTGGTGTGCGCGACCGTCGAAGTGTTAACATTAAAATTTTGAATTAACAAGATAAGACTATTATGTAGATGTGCGCAAGTGGGTTAAGATTAGACTGAAGTACGCTTTAAGGCATAAATCGATATGCCTAATTTTCTGTTAAGTGTTTTGACAAGCGCGTGTGTGTCAAGGGGCGGAATAAGCGCTAAGCAAATTAAGCGGCCGCGTCGGGCCCCGTGGTCTTGAGGGGCCCCAAAAAAGGAACCCCCCCCCCCCTCCCCCCCTCGCTCGCAAGATAAATTGCTACTCAATCCTTCTCTAATCTAGAACATTTCCCTGCTTAGACGCTTAAACCAAGCCTACATTTGTGTGACTGCTTAGGGCCTCCACTCGTATGTGCGGCTTTTACACTACATTTAAGATAAATAAATCTAGATGATATTCTCATAAATCACTACGCATTTTTAAAGGGGGAATAAACATGATGACATATATTTAGTTTGTTAGAAGGTTCCTATGTACGTTCACTAGTTGATTTTGTCTGGATGTTTGCGGACTGCATTTCGATTGCGCATGTCGCTTTGCCTCGTCTTGTGTTTTACAAACCCCAACAGCAAGGATACGGCTAGTCTATCATTGGATTAACTAGGTGGATCTGGTAGCTTGTAGCGCACCATACTCGCCAGTCCGCGATGGGTAGGCCATGTCATGGTAGTGAACGATCCAGCCCATAGTCGTTCGCAAGGACAGACAAAAGGAAGCTGTTTGGCTTGTCAAAGAATGTGTAACAGATGGTAGAAGATGGGTACCTGCGGATGAGAGATTCCGTTTCTAACGTTTTATTATCAGTTGGTCACACGTTCAAACTGATGTGCACGGATCACGGCCCGATCCTGAGGGCTCACCGTTGAAAGAGGCGCTGTCCGCATGTGATGTCCTCAGAGAGGATCTTGACACGGAACCGAGAGTGGCCGTTCTCTCCCCCTCCCCCCCGCGTTTGTTTTTGTATGTGGCTTTCTTTTTCTTCTTCCTTATGTATGTCGCTTTATAATCATGTTTTAAAAGAAATAAACCAAAGAGCTGTTGAACGACGTTTATGTCTCGTTTTGTCGCACATTTTGTATTACTGTTGTGCGGACACGGAAGGAAAGATATCTGGATCCATTTTAGATTTAAGGGTTGTAAATAAAGGATAAACAAAGGATGATAATATCATGCCCGTCATAGGTTCAAGCCGCATGTAGACCGTCCCCTGGTAGTAAGGACTGGCCAGCCGGGTGCGTAGTACTAAAAAGACGCTAAAGCTTGCATTGGCTGGCATGACCAGGTATACGACAAATAAAAGAAGAAGAAACAGGAAAATGGAAAGCAGCAGTCTGTAGAAGCTTCGGTTGAGACCTTTGCTGTTAAAGAAGAGGGATATGTCGTTGCATGTGGATGGAATGATGAGATTGTGGGTGGTTCGGGTGATGAATGGTTGGGAGCGGAGATGAATGAATTGGCGAAGCCTGTTTACCTCTTTCCATGCGTTGTATGAGGAATCAATGAAAATAGTCAAATCGTATTGAATTATGGGTCAATTTTCGGGAATATCAGGAAAGAAAAAAATCCGACATTTTTTACACATGAGTACATTATCTCATATGGCCGTTAAAACCAGCTTACATCGGGTTGAGATCAACATTGGAGTATCACACTTGATAAAAAATCAAATTTCCGGTACGGAATTATTCCTTCACTTTCGCTCGTTTGAAATTGGCTTCATAACCGTTGATCCTCATGGCGATCAAATGGCCACATCAGAAACGGCACGGAACGGCAACCACCAGCATAGCACAAATATTGCTTCAAAACCAGAATTGATCGGCTCTCGCATCGTCAAGGTCACAGGTAAAACCAAATACACTACATATATATGTACCAATCGCCAATTCAAGATACAACTACAATCCTACCATATACCAGTACCAGCTGATGAGCTATCGCACACAAGCGAGCGGCGCGCGCAAATAAGAGGAAGGGGCGTGAAGGAAGAGAGGACAGGGGAAGGCACCGGGAGAGAGAGTGTGTGTGGTCAAAATTTTTGGCCATTTAAATTTTGTCCACCAACACCGTTGCATTTCGGAGCTTTTTTCTTGCCAGAAAGAGATAGCCATACACTTGACATACAGCTGTCTCGCTCATATGACACTTCCAAGGCTCGCAAGCTCTTTAATGCGAGGGCTCTGGAGCAGTGAACTTGTATGGCGTGCGAGCCCTCGCGCGCCCTCGCAAATCGCTGTCACTTGCACTGCGGGTTGTCAAAATTATCCTTTAAGGTGTTTTCTTCAGCACGCCAAGGTGCCTAGATAGACTACAGATGGGTCCTTAGCTCTGATTATGGTAGCCAAAGTGGGTATAGGGACTAGGTGGGCTTATAGGTTTGGCGGGAAGGCCATATTGGACGAACGAATGACAGGAGGGGATTCGATTGTGATACGTAGTTTTTCACCCACACTACGACACATCATCCAAAATAGCCATTGGAATTCACACGCATACATCAACAAATGATCGAATCCCCTCCTGTCATTTCGTTCTCATTTTTCTACAGTACGGCTCTCAATTTGTTCGGGATAAGCCCACCTGTATAATAAACCCACTTTGATGGTAGCGATGATGGATGGAGATTTCGGCAAAAGGAATCTTAAAACTCAGGCTGGACGCAAGTATTAAAATTGCATGCAAAAGTGCTGAAAATCACGCCCCGATCGGGATATAGAGAACGATAAAATGAAATAGGTTTAAAATTTTAATGATTTTACATTATAAAATATGTTTAACGTAATCCGTGCTCCCATCCTGACGATTTTTTTCCTCATTTTGCCTACAGTTTTAAGACTTGCGTGCAACCTGCCACGGGCCAAGCGTTATTTTCCGGTTGTCAATATTTTTCATAACGGTGCTTTTTTCGGTGCGTCTGGCAGCGGCCTTACTTCGGGCCAAAGTTGATGTTTCGGTTCTGCTAGTGTAAAAGCACCCTCAACAACAGCGAACTGTCAAATGCGCTGCGTGTGACAGAAAGTGACGAAGACGGTTTTCAAAAACCAATTGTTTCTTGTTTCGTACGGGTTACAGTCGCTCAGCAAGCCTTGCCGTGGAATCCGGTCGTTTTTGCACAGTAATCGAGCTAGTTAGCCGAGTGAAGGAGTATTGAACTGCGTTTCAAGTTGCCGGTAGAAAATACTTTGTTGGGTTTGTTTGATTTTTTACTTCTATATTATCCCTTAATACACAGACTGCGGCGGAATGTATAAAATTACTTGTACATTTGGCATGTAGACATGCGGCTCTGCTAAGCTTTAGTTGAATATAGCGCTTTCCTCAACACATTCCGAAGCTTACGCCCGTACATACTTTTGTATTTTTAATATGAAGGAAATATCGCATTTTGCTAATTTGCATAAAAAATCAAATGTTACTAGCTGTAGGTCGCTCCATATCCGCGATATATGGTCGTGAATATGTGTGCGTGTGTGTGTGCGCGTGTGTGTGCGTGTTAGTTGAAGTAAAAGCTGTACGCCGTCCGTTTTTTGTGCATCTTTCCAGCTTCAGTTTTGGCCATTGTCAGGGCGCTCGTAGGTGCGTGTGAGTAAACGCCACGCGTATATGAAAAGAGCGGATCGTGTGTACGTTGTGTGTGTTTGTGAGTAATTGGTGTGAAAAGGGAATCAAAAGAAAGCACGGCAGAGACGAGAACAGCAAAAAGGTACCTTCTGCGCCGGAAAAGAGGAATCTTAAAGTTGAGTTGTGAAAAGTGTGGTATAGACGAGAACGGGTTGCAGTTTTCTACGAACGAACACTATCGTTCCTTGATTCCCTATCGAGCGTTTTTGTACATCCGGCTGCGGGTAGGGTTTGTTCTTTCTTGGTAGTGTTTCGAAGAACATTTCGCCTTGTGTGTTGCGTGTATAGAACAGAATTGACAAAATTTGTCGATTGAAAAAATCAGCGCAAAGAGAAAGAATAACGCACTGCCTGCCTTGCTATAATTGTGGTGACGGAATATTCACTGCTATTTGCGTACGTAAGACATTCTCTGGTTCCGGAACTGCACCTTTTTCCCCGTTGTCCCCGTAAAGACGATAGTGTTAGTAGAGATAGACAAAAAAACACCAGGTGAAAGTTTCAATGCGATATCTACTTTCTATCGATTCAAAGCAGGTTACAATATTTTCTGTGCGTGATGTTTTCAGACAGATTAGCTAAAATTTCAGCAGTGTAGACGGCATTCGAAATTTTTCGTGTAGTGCAAATCGGTAATCGAGAAACATGTGGTTTACATACGTAGACGTGAATATGGAAGCTTCTTCTTGCATTTCTAGATGGTTCGTTTTATCGAAATGACACAGCTAACTCTGTCATCGAAATGGCAAAGGAATAATAATTGTAAAAAGTTTCTACCGAATGCCGAAGAGATTGAGTTTGGTGCGCTTTCCCCGCCCGGGATTGATTGCATGAGCCTTCTGCTACGTATGATTCATCATCGGCATTTTGTCGGGTTTGGGGCGTAAGATGGCAACACACAACCATAGCAAGCGTTGATGCATGTTCCGCATCCATGTGTGGATGTGTTGGTGCTGCTGTAGAAGCATGTTGCGTGCGCTAAGATGTGTTTGTGTAGACCGCAGCCAGTCCTCGTATATTTATGTATTTTTCCTAACCATGTATGCTTCCACGAGACAATCGTATGCTCTGGTGTATAATGTTGGTTTCTGCATATTATTTGAACGTTGGAAGCAACTTGTGCTTTGTTTTAGATTGTTTAAAGCTTAAATTATAAATTGAATCATTTATAATATGCTATATATTTTGTTGTATGCATTGTACATAACATTTTATATTGTTCTATTTTTTGTATTCTTTGTTGTTGTATTTTTTTTTCAAAGTTTTTGTTCTTTGCTCTTAAAGATGCATTAAAAAATATTCTAAATTTTATTTTTTTAAACTAGACTCCGTTCATATATTTATTTATTATTTTTATGATTATGCAGAGCTACGACACTTCAAACATTAAAAAAATAATAATTTATGTACTATTTCAATAGTTTCATATTATGTGTTACCTTCCTCACAGACTAACAATAGCCATTTCGAACTTTTTAAATTACGCCTATTCCAGTAAAATAAAAAACGCAATCAAAAATTTTGATGGACATTCTTGTTTAAAAAAAAAAATGTTCCAAGGTTACGAATCAATTTTAATTGAAAATAAATCAAATTTCGGCACATTTGAATGGTAAAAAAGAGCAGAAGAAATCTACACATGTACATGCTGTTCTATCTGTATTAGAATGGACATGCTGAAATTGAAACTGATGGAGGAATGTTGTAAAAAAGCGTATCGAAAACATTCGCGGTTGGGTTTGCAGACTGAAGGGAAAGAAACGCAATTTGAATTGAAGGATAGGCGGCTGATTTCAGTAGAATGAGAATGTAAGATAGTATAGACTAGTACAGACTGAATCAGAAATCAAATTGTGATCAAATTCAAGCCCATAATTGCTATGGATTGTTTCAACAGATTAAATTGTAGTTGTTCCGTTTTTTTAAACTTACGCCATTATTTTATTTACAGGATCTAAATACTAAATGCATACCTTATTTACCATCACCTTATTTCATAAAATATTTGTTAAATTGTCTACTTGTGTTTCATCATGACGATATGAAACACATCGCAATGCTATTGTTTTGTATTATATTATAATTCGTTCCACTTTTTTTCAATTGTTGATAGCAACTCATTTAAATTCCACTGAAATCGTAACGGAAACATTGACCGGAATTGACACCCATATCAGGGATAGTCGCCGGATACGAAGAGAAAAAGTTTGGGTAGGGCACACTTAGAGCCTTTACCTTTACCATGTTTGCCAATTCCCAGTACAAAATCAATGTGCGCCATATTCCGTCGTAACGTGTACTTTTATGTTGTATTCGTTTATAAATTTACTTTAAAGTATAGCAACTAATTTGCTGTACGTTGAAAAAAAATTCTCTCTCTCTTTCTCTCTCAAACTCACTCACTTGCATCATTATAGTTTCAAGTGCGCTTCAACGCGATTGGTATGGGTACCACCTCACATGTGTTCCTTAATTATCCAAATAGAACGGGATATCTGCTTCTCCAGATCGGGCAATGGGAAAGCATTGGTGAGAGATTTTGTGGTGAGCAGTAATGATTCGGTTTAATTTTAGATCAGAAAAACTAGAAGCCCAAACACTTCGTTACATCCAAATATCTCTCTGGCCGGGTTTTTGTTATCCACCTATCCCCACGTACGGTGGTATACCGGCTCTCATGCTAGTTGCCGCATTTGGTTTCGGTGCGGATGATAGACAATATGGGTATACCTACCCTGCCACCGTTAGGGCAGTGCAGTGTGAGCAAAAGAACGGTATGCGAATGTGCCGCTATTTTGAAAATCGATGTTGGTGGAAGGTTGGGGGGGACGCATTCGCGACCGACCGGCAGTCTTCTTCGCGTAATGTCTTGGGGCTGGTAACCATGCATTCTAGTGGATTTTGCGCTTCTTCAATGTTTTTTTGTTCTCTATCTGGTCATAGGTATTGTGCAGTTCCCTACTACAATCACATTTGTCAGCAAAGGCTGAATAATGGTTGAATCTAATATTTTTTTTAAATTAAACTAAACTTCCCGAACAACACAATTTTATTAGGCTTTATGGTGCTAATGTTCGAGTTACGTTGATGTTGTCGGAATGCATTTGAGGAATTTGCCCTTTATCAGATGAATCATGAAATTTAACGAACAAAATGATAAGGATGTTGATACCGTGTGGTATTGTAAAAGTGTTGCGCAAATGGAAAGTTTAATTTCAAAAAACGAACGCATAAATAAGCCACACGAGTAGAAATCGCATAAAATTTTGCAAGTAAAGCAAAGCACTGCGAAGCAAACAGCACCCGTTGAGTTTTAATTATCTTTGTCAGCGTAAAAGGCATCCTACGTACTGTGTTATAAAAGTGAAATCAATCACTTTCGCGCCAGTCAGAGTATATATATTATTGGAATGAAAGTTTTTGTTTTTAATGAAAGCCTTTTAATTGAAAATTTAATCCAATTTTTTGTATTGGTTAACCGTTAATTTTGATTCCACTTTGTATTTAATCCATTTGTATTAAACTAAATGGAGTAAGTTTTAGCTTATATTCCTGAGTTTTTAATTGCTATATCTATCATATATGCTCTTTTCTGTTGTTCTGTTTCCATAATCTGAGTGAAGCTTAGATTAATGCAAGTATGATTTTTTTGTGATGTGTGCTTAGCAGTTAATTCATGTTAATGTAGAGCGGGTCAAGCAAAACAGTAGAGCAAACCAGTGCAGGTGGTTATGGTGCATCATCAGACAGGCGTTGTAAATTGAAGAGGCGTCAAAGCATTCTTTACTCTGTAAGCGATTGCTTCGTTTGCTCTCACTTGCGATGGAGGCAACCATTTTCAACTGCTCATAATTGCATAATTACACACTATATGGGCTTAATAATTTCATCGTACAATTAACATCTTGCGACTATTTTTTTAAGTGTGCGGTAATGTGCGGTAAAAATATATAATTGATGCATGTTTAACGCTGTCAATTTCTAACAAGAAATGCGTATGTTTTATTGGGAGTTAAAAAGTGACATAGACTACACATATGGCAGCGATTGTGTAGGTAGCGTATTGGGCGGATGCATCAACCATTCAAAATCATATGACTCAATATTGTAGCCGACACAGATTGGTTTCCTGTTGGGCTTGGCTTAATGCACCATCACGCTCCATAGATTCGAGCAAGGGATGAAAGTGGAGGAGGTATACATATGTGTTGCAACGTACAGCCCTGCCTTACCGTTGCATACATTTATATGAAGAATAACAGCTTATTTGTATAGCTTTGTATATAAGTAAAATTTGTTGATTCTATTTAATTGTTTTTAGCAAGGACCGTTTGCAAACACACGTGCTATAAATTTTTAGTCTTTGTACCAAGGCCAACGCGTGTAGTTAACAAACGATTCAAAAGGGGAGCGGTCTACCTACATTCTAAAGCAGACGTAGGAGTGTTTGCCATTTACGTCCTGATATGAGCGCATCTATGTCATGGGACATTTGTTTGATTGCATTTCCCATACCCTGTTCAAATGGATGGTAAATTTAGGTGGAAAATAATTTGCTCTTTTTGGTTCGGTCTATTGTCTGCCTCGCTAATAAAATGTTAATCATCAATTGTGTGCTTAAAATCGTTGTCATATGTACATTACCAAAACATTCAAAGATTCCTCAAAACGTGTGAAAGATTCTGTTCATGAACTCTGATTGTTTGGCCATTTATTTCATGTGTTATGCACGATGTTGATTGTTTCGTTAGGAGATGTGGAGGGGGTTTAAAAATCATGTTTAACTAGCTGACAACGATCTTAGGAATGTAGAAAGTGAACAGCAGCAAAGCAATGGTGAAGTATTTATTCCAATAGGAAGTGTTCGGTACACTCATGAACAAGGTTGTAAACTTGAAAGGATTGACGTAAGGCGAAAGGAGTGTCTACTGTTGGTGGGGATGAAAGTCAATTGAATATGGTTTAATCATCGGAAGCTAAAACCTGTCACATAGAGATATGCAATTGTTGATATGTATTGACTCAGTGTAGAATCGGTTTTAACTGTTTTGTTTTATAGTTAATGCACCTTTTAGAAAAGGACGGCGGTCCCGTGGTGCAGTCGTCAATTTTTACGGCTCAATAACATGCCCTTCCATGAGTTCAAATCTAGAAAGGACCGTTCCTCCGTAGCAAGGATTGACTGACTATTCGGCTGTGTGTGACACTGATTAAGCCTCTAATGATACAGGCCGCCATTTCCGCATTGCACGTTACGCCAAATAGAAGATAAATTTTAGAAATTTGATAGTATAGCAAAAAGCGAAAAAAAACGGCAATAAATTTGCAATGTTCTAACATGTAAGAGAAAGCAAAGTTTTCACGTATCGATGACAATTGACCACATAACAAAAGAAAAATGCTCAAAGAAGAGAGATTTGAAAAGTAAAGTTTGGAACCCAAACGATGCTGTCTTGGTTGGTTGGCTGTATGTGGCGGCAGTCAACCTCCGCAGTCGTCGTGAATATTTATCCCAAATATTTTATTCGGATTCACACTCCACCTGCACTACGCGTCACGCGGACGGGTGTTAAGTATCTTTGTTTTTTTTTCCTTTCTCGAAGACTATCGCTTCTCCAAAGAAAACCGGATTACTGTCTTGTTAAAAAAAACGCCCCATGCTCCTTTAGAGAGAATCGTGAAGGTGGATGTGTTCATTTGAATGAATATTGTTTTTTTGTGACGGCCGATTGATTGAATTTGCGCTTATGGAAGGCCCACATCCGCTTTGACCTGTTGCTGCTCACAACAAAACTATGTTTTATATTAACCAATCTGTTGTATACTAATATTTGCATAATACGTGTAAAATATTTTACCCTTCTCAGTTGGATAAGGCAAACTGAAAATTGTATGCATATTATGATTTTATTTTTTTTAAAGAAAATCATGCTGGTATTATTAAACTATGATTTAAGTACCACTTACATTAATTAAACAGTAAAGTGTTTTGAATGGTTGGTAAAAACGCAATGCTAAATGAAGCTAAATAATTTGGTTGCAACGAGACTTCACGTTGATTGGTGAAATACGTTCTAAATTCGAGATTCGATACGGTTGGATGGACGTCACGAGCATGAGACGCATTCCTTTAGTTTTAGCTTTGCATTGCACTAAAAATGTCAAGAGCAAAAGTAGAATGTTCTATCAAACGTTTTGCGCTGTGCAATTCATGCGAGACATGCAACTGTTTTGGGTTCATTGCTCGCTATAGATGATTACTTTCGTACTACCTTACGGCCCACGTGTAACAGTGCGCGTCTGTGCCATGCCATGTTGCGCACAAAGATATGCGGAACGGTGATCTTATTTAATGGCACAACAACAAAAAACACAAAAACGATACCACTGGTTCGATCAGTATTAGATTTTTCCAATCAAGCAACAATCGAAAGATAGGAAAACTTAATTCCAGACTGTTCATTATTATAAGATTCAAATAGAATAATATTTTAGCGACGTAACTATGTGTTCACACAAAAGAGTGTTTCATATGACCTAATTTATTCCATTTTTTAATTTCAGAATCGTACAACATAGTCGGTGTTAAACATGGCCGTTAACGTTTATTCGACGAACGTGACGACAGACAATCTCTCGAGGCATGATATGCTTTCGTGGGTAAACGATTGTCTGCGATCGCAATTCACCAAGATCGAGGAACTATGCACCGGAGCTGCGTATTGCCAATACATGGACATGCTATTCCCGGGTTCCGTACCAATGAAGCGTGTAAAGTTTCGCACTAACCTCGAGCACGAGTACATCCAGAACTTCAAAATCCTGCAGGCTGCTTTCAAGAAGATGAACGTCGATAAGGTATGATCGGAGGAAGCATTGTGATCCATATATACTTCTAAATTCCGTAATTATGCGGATAAAACTTTGGTTTTATCGGTTTCTAGTTTGTTAGCCGATTGTTTCACAGCTCAGCACATCGTACTGCCAATATTAGGAATGAGTTATAGTTATGAGTATGGGTTTTAGCATACCATGCGCGAGAAGTTCGAATTTCGCCTTGATCGACTTGCCGTCGACTACGTTATACACGCTGATGTGTAATAGCACGTAACAAATGCAGAACAGAACATAGAAATCATTATTAAGTTTTGTGAAAACTTGGGAAACGATTGTTCTGGGGGGGGGCAAATTTTTAAAATCGCGAAGCGAATATCGAAGACAATCGAACAACAATTATGTGACAGAACGAATCTTTAGGCATCTCTATCTTTCTCTCATCTTTTCCATCCTTTCCTCATTTCCCTTCCTTTGTTGCAAACTAGGTCATCCCGGTGGACAAGCTGATCAAGGGTCGTTTTCAGGATAATTTCGAGTTTTTACAGTGGTTTAAAAAATTCTTCGACGCAAACTACGACGGCCGAGAATACGATGCGCTGGAAGCCCGCAGTGGCATTATGCTCGGCCAGGGAGCGATACAGAACGAGTTGGGTGTAGGTGAACTACCGACAACCCGAATTCACAGCCGACCAGCAGCTTCCGCCACCCGCGGGTCGATCGGTACAGTAGATAGAATACGAGCAAAACCATGTTTTTGGTTCATGAAAATCCTCTCAGTGAACAAAAATTGTCCCAAACACAATAGTCTTTTGACTACCAGTTGCTCCTTTCTTGTTCCTTCTTTTCCCATAAATTAAAACTTCTCTGCTCCAAATGTTGTTCATTCGTTTTCGATCATTAGTTCTGGTCGGTTATTTTGTTGTGTTTCTGACTTAGTTGCATTCCTTACTGTCTGTTTGTATCTGTGAAGAAGCAGGACTCAACAGTGCAAACAACTAGTGATTGCACTGCACCTATTTTTTAAATCATGCCTAAAATTGAACGAATATACATTTTTTATAACGACATATACATGTATATACATACAATGTGTGTAAATCCAAAATACTCTAGACAAATTGTATTCGTTTACGTTTCGGAATTGATTCATCGACACACCATAAATGAGAGAGAAAGAGAAAATGAGAATTAGTTGTAAAACGCTTTTACTAAGTGTACATTGCAAACATGTTACAAAGGCAAAGATTTAAATTACATTATTATGAGTGGTTTATAAATCTGTTTACTAAGTACGATTTTTCGAAATGTGTAAGACGTTGGTACATAATCTGACATTTAAAAAAAAATGTCAGTAGTGCTGTGGGCGCCTGTGTCTGTACATGCTAAGCTGGGGATTGTCAACGCAAAGTGTAAAGATGGGATAAAGATTAATGGGTTATGAGTTCCTGTCGAATTTTCGCTTCTGCTTATATTTTCGCTTCAATTTACAACTCGTTTTTGTCATGGTGACAGGTTAATAATTTATGATAATTTCTCACCCTACTTAATTTAATTTCTTTTCTTTCTTCATTTTTAGATAATTCCAATCGATAAACTAATTAAGGGTCGCTTCCAAGATAACTTTGAATTTTTACAATGGTTCAAAAAGTTCTTCGACGCAAACTATGATGGTAGAGAGTATGATGCTTTATTAGCGCGCGATAACCTACCGATGGGAATGGGTTCGGGTGCGGGTGCACCGAAAGGTAACGGTGTATCAGCCGTAGCTCCACCCCGTAAAATGGCAATCGGCACCACCGCACCACGTGATAGAATCAAACCGAGTATGTTGCCTTTCCATTACTTATATCCATTAATGCATATGATTAAAAGAATAATGTCCTAGCATCGCCCTCAATTCCAATAATTTACTCCCATTTTTCTTTTGGACCTTAGGATACAAATACTAATATAAATATCTGTATCTGTTGACGCTAATGCAAACTTCACTCGTCTTTAACAACTTCTTCACTTGAACTCACGTTCTATCACTATTACATTAATCCAAACTACGATGGCTATTCTTGTTGTATGATGAGCATCGTCCTTCAATGTCCTAACATGCCTCGTTGGGCTTATCTGCTTTTTTGCTTTTCAATAATTCAATGCAATCTTAATGGATATTTTTGGTCAATGATGAAGTAGAGTAATGCAACTGAACGAACTACCATTACTGCTATCGCCTTATGTGCAGCAAACTTGACAATATTTTATTTTTATCTAATTCATAATATTCCTGGCATTAAGAAGCACATTAACATATGTTGAAAATTAAACGTATGTAGAAAACTTTACGATAATTGTTACTATTAGACCTATGGTGATATCAGCTGACAATCTGTTACGTCTTTGGCGATACGTGTTCTATATGACCATGGGGTCCTCATTCAGGTGTACTGAATTTGAGCAACGGGAAACGCAATATTATATCACCGGATTGACTGCTGTAGATGTATCATCAGAATGTAGAAAAAAACGGCTTTCTGTTGTTTCATTAATCGTCTCGTTGTTATATTTTTTGTTTAACAGAATCTTCATTTATATATGTGTTTTTGTACAGTAATTAAACTACAGGTAGTCCCCAAGAAACGCATATTTTGAGACACGCGGATTAGAAAATATCACAATTTAGAGCAAATTTCATTGATTGTACTATTGTCTAATTGTCAAATGCAAAGGCACCCGTTATGTTGAATATTTAAAAAATCGTGCATAAAACTAAGTAATGTTGTTAGGTTCATTCAGAATCATATCAAATAATATATCAGTGATTAAAACTACCAACATGAAGCAAACTTACACGAAAATAAGATGCTAACTTAGATTTTTCGCGGTCCGCTTTAATAGCGTCTCTAGGGGATATCCAGTATTCACAATCTTAAATAGAACTTTTGTATATACAATTTTATGACCGTAGTGGATTTTTTTGAACATAACCACGGGTGGGTTTTCCATACATAAGATACATCTATTTAATAGTTAATTGTGTTTTTAGGCATTTCCAATCTTTCGTCGATGATAGTTAACGTAACAAAGGAACACTAACAATTATGAACCAGCATAGTCGCATATATGCAGTCATTTTCTGCAAATTGGCAGTCTTTTTAATTTATCTGATTTCCTGGTTTTCTATTTCAAACTCTATTTTTACTAATGAAAAATGAAAATATGTTTGTTGCTTGTCTTTACTCTGTAGCATACACAATGTAATTATGAATTCATTACATTGCTTTGTACAAACATTGGAGAAGTGGATTCGTATCATAGCATAGTTAGGTGAAAAATAAACTGATTTGGAGTGACATGTATAAAGTGCTAATTGATAACTAATAGCGAAGCAATATGTGTGAATAGCTTTGTATCTTTGGTTAATTCTATGCTATATACCATAACTGTACTACACATTTCAATCCTCTAAGCTCTATTACAATAGTCCTACAAGTAAAATTAATTACCCCTCTCTCTCATGTGGTAACATATTCTCTAGCAGAGCATGTGAAAATGCTAGCTGAAACAACTGAATCAAAAACAGCAATGATCTGGATTTTTCGTTACAATACGAAAACGTTTTAGTTAGTTTGTTGTTTCACATTGCATATTGGAGTAGAGTAGTTTTGTGGGAAATGAAAAAAAAAACCTTTAAACTTTTTTTTTGTATTGTAGCGCAATTATTGACCGTATTTTTTCTTCTCTTTCTATTTTATTTCTGCTTCTTATCTTATATCTTATCATTTTCCTGATCCAATGCACTAACGACGCATTGGCACATGACACGTAACAAACATCCTGTGTTGTCCTTTCTGAACCCAATGCGTAACGTTCCCTTTCCGTGGTTGCGTATGTATCCCTAATAATGTGGTTTCAAATTAACGTTATATCCTGCATGTGTACCAAAAAAACGCACCTTTGACACACCACTATCCTGCAAACGTAAATCTGGCCCACCCACATCATGCTAACCATTATCCCACCTCTGCAAATACACGCAAACATATCTAACGTTATCCAGTGTCCAAAGTTGCACCCACCCGACAGATGGTGCAGAGTCCGCCTAGCCGTATTGGAGGTGGCGTTAACGTAAATACGAGCAAATCGTCCTCCCAGAATAGCGTGACGAATCAGCAGATCGAGGAACTGAACTCACAAATCAGTGATATGCGATTAAACTTCGAAGGACTGGAAAAAGAACGTGATTTCTATTTCAGTAAACTGAGGGATATTGAAATTCTGTAAGTTTCCACTACAGTTGATAATTTAAACATTGTGCTATTTGCCATCATTACCGATTAATTTTCATGTTTTTGTTGTTCTTCTTTTAGCTGCCAAGATGATGAACAAAGCCAGAGTCCTTTCGTTCAAAAGATTCTAGAGATTCTTTATGCCACTGAGGTATGTTTTGAATGAACAGGAACAGTACCATTAGCGGGGAGTGTATTGCAGAGGGTCATGAATTTTGATTTTATTAATTACAGGACGGTTTCGCGCCACCAGATGAAATACCGCCAGAAGAAGAGGAATATTAAGGTGCGTCGTAAAGTGTTGCTGATGCTGATCGAATCGTACTGCTCCTGCTGGGCGAGATAAAGATGATCGATTTGGATGTGTACATCATCTGCTCCAAGTAACCATACTAATGAAACGAAATGTAGAGATGAAATCAGAGCATAAACAAAAATAAGAAGGAAGAAATGAAAGTAACCCAATAGAAGAACAGTGCAGTGTATGCCGTACTGTGCATCCCAAAGGTATTCCAAGGATGGCAAAGAAATACGCTACATAAGTGAGGGTTTGCGTTACAACCACAGGATTTCTACAAGCTTCATGAAGAAAAAAAAAAAGAAAAGAAAAAAGAACGTAATGATGGTAAATTATTAAATCTATCCACTTACCCTGCTTTGCAAATAATGAGTCGGTTGCTGGAGGCAACAAATATTTAAATATCGCGCTAAGAGCGTAAGTATGATTTGAGAGATCGAATAATTAACGGATTGAACTGCGTAAAAAAGTCTATCTGCGTTTCGTACATGATGCTTTTCTCTCGTCAAACTTTGGTTTGGCCGGATTGCGCCGGTTTATGCCTGTATTTTGTACTGTATCTTTAAATCCTTTACACGCGTTGGCACTATTCGAGAAGGTATTTTTTATGTCGCGTTTCTATTTGACTAACTCAATTTGACATGAATGAAGCTCTATGTACAATTAATTTCATGGAAACGTGAAAATATATAACATTTATTTCTTTTCGGAACCATTGGAAAATAACCGTAATTCATTTAATTTGTCCGCACCATGGTGCGGTTTGATCCCGTACTCTTTTCGTATTGTAGCCTGGTAAATTTATACAAAGATATTGCAATTCACTAATACATCAGGAAGTATCCAGGGAAGGTAGTGGTAACAGCATTATGAAGGACGGTGAAAATTGCACCAAAAAGGAAACTGATTCGAATATATTTATGCAAAAGCACAACAGCCTGATGTAGCTTCTTTCTCAGAAGTAATTCAATCAAGTTGTTGGTCGCTTAATTGACTCTGCAAATAATCCTTGCGGTTTTACTATTTACTATAGTGTGGTATAGGTGCTTTTTTCTATGTACGACTTTTCTGTGGCAAAACTTGATTCATGCTGGTGTATTGATGTGAAAAAAAACATGAATCTAAATAATTTTTCCCCATGTATCAACTTTTGCAAACTAATTTGATTGAACAAATCTTAAGAGTATAATGAATGAACGATCCTTACCAGACGCTTGTTTGGAAACCTTGTAAACGGTAAATGAAGAATGGAGTGGGGAATGATAATAGAACATGATTACTATTTGATAGGTATAATAGCTCAAAAGTTCTTGTTACAATTGCTAACAAAGAAACGCAACGAAACGTAAGGCAAAAAAAATCAACCAGCAGGTCAGGTCGCTGGGATGCGCATCTTATAAGCACGGCAAAGTTGTACTACTACTGCATGTTGTACTACATTCGTTTCGTGTAATTGTGCAGTGTCAGGTGTTACGACGGGCGAGCTGCGAAACGCAACATAACGATTATTTTTGTCTAGATCCGAGTGCCGAGTAATATGCGAAAATAATAATTTATTACTTTGTACGCAAAGGTTTAAGGTTCGAATTGCAAGTGTGTTCTCATGTGACATGTTAACATGGACGTGATCAATCATCATGGTCGAAAGCACATAACAGAAGCAGAACGCATTTAAACACCTGTAAAAATGTATTACAATGAACACTTTTATGTAATGTGCGCCGCATTTCACATAATAAGGCCGTTAGAAACGAGTTTGCTTTTTGTTACTCAGTCGTGTAATGTGTTTTCATTCTTTTTTCCTTCCTTTTCCTCTACAACTCTCTAAATCCGTTTGATTTTGAAATATCGCGATACTGTTTGCCTCAAGTAATGTAACATTTGATAATATGCTCTCAAAAGAAAATTGTTTTTTCTCTTTTTTTGTTTTATTTGAAAATAGAAAAATGCTAAACAAACAAGTAAGGATGAAGATGGTGTTTAGTTTGTGTGTTGGTCGGTAAAAAAAATGATGACAAATCAGCACATAATGACGAAAAAAAAAATCGCAGGATGATATCGAGAATATTTTGTTGTATTGTACACAGCTATGTTTTATTCTGTTTGCTAAACTACGATACAGAATGCCAGCAATAATGTAGAGTAACAAGAACTGTTGTTCGTTGGTTCTAGCTTGATATGGTGAAACTATTTTCCAGCGGTTTTCTGAACCTCTTCACATTTGTGTGTTCCATCACAGAATGGTCGATTTTTCGTCTGCTTGCAATTGCACAGCCAATATGTGCCGGATTTTTCCACCTGAAACCGAATGGGGCTGAAATAGTGTAAAGTAGCGATGAGTATTATACGAGCACATGGTGATGATACCATGATCATCATCATCCCGCTGCACAGTGAACAACGTACCGCTGCGTGATTTTATATTGCACTAGCTTATGCGTTCCATCGCATAGCGGTTGACCTTTGGAGCGCCCACATAGGCACCAGGAATAACGCTTTCCTTTTATATGATAAGAAAAAGTAACAAAAAATTAAAAATTTCCCTTGCAACGAGACGAGGTTAGGTAATAGACGTCACTTATGGACCAGTTCCGTTACCCTCTTCCAGCTCCATCCGGAACGGTTTCTTGTCGTATACAACTCCATTCGTTTGCTGCTCTTGGGCTGTGTTCAGATGCTCGATCACATTTTTTGGAATCTTGGGGTCATTGCCGGCAGTGCCGTAGAAACGGCCCACACATAGCTGAGAAGTCCTCTGAAAGGTGAGAGGTGCAAACTTTACCACCAGTGTCCATCGCGTACATCTCGATCGTACTTACCACTGTATAGCAAGGTACTTGGCCAAGGAATACGTTGACGACTTTGTTCATCGCAAACAGTGGTGTGTTTCACAAAAACGCGAGACAGAAATGCGGTAGAAAGTTAACGACGGAGCGTGAGTGTGATATTTGCAAAAATAAGATACCGATCCACTGGCATCAAAACATTGGACCCCCGGTGCGGAAGAAACGCAACTGACAGTCGATGCCGACAGTGGTGTCACCAATACCAATGCAAAACTGCCACACCATCTGTCAACCGTGTGCGGTACAGTAACTGTTGGAGTTGTGTTGGTGTACTGTGTTCGGAGGAGGTAATCACGTAGCGCAAGGTGTAGTTTCGTTTGGCAAAATTTCCATCTTTTCGACAATTGCGTGCCGCCAAGATTGGTCTCGCTTGCAACAATACAATTCTTACTAAACAGATTAAGTGTACAAAGTGAAACAAACCGCGATTGAAAGTAATTGACACGGGAACGCGCCCTTAAAACCCATCCATCCATTGAGTCAGCAGTGTCAGCAGAGCAGAGAAATGGCTGGAACAATTTCGGACATAAAAAAGCTAGACTACGATATTTACAAATACTCGAGCTATTCGTCGTCGTATTTGCCGGAGTAAGTACGGTAGCAGTAATTTAAAGATAGTACAATCGCTCGTGTATGCTTGATCAAGAACGCTACTACCACATGGCAGGGAATGGCGCCGGTAGCTCTCCCTGCTGCAAAAGCAGACGGGGCCTACGCGACAGCATCGCAAGGTGGAAGAAGTAGAAGAAAACAATCATTCTTGGGTTATCGCAAATTTTGGTACTCGTTGGCATGGTGCAGTTCTTTACGCTACGCGCAAAATAATCGCACGCTTGGATTGCCTGTGCTTTCGGGCGATGGCGCATCATTTTTTGATGGCGATTAAGCGCTGGGAGCGCTTGGGTGTATTGGTGAGGGTAGGAGTTTGTTGTGCTTGAAAAGTGTTATGCGCCAGGTGCAGCGGGAGAGGAGGGGCAGCTTGAAGGTGAACCGCAGTGCATTTGCATTGAAACGAACAGGTTCATTGGCGAAGGGTGTAAAAATAGCGCGAATAGAAGCTGTCGTTGCCATCGCCGTTGACCGCCCGTTTGGCCAATTTCGTAATGGTTTGCTCATTGTTATGCATATTTATTTATTTATCAATCGGGGTCCCTCGTGCCGGGCGTCGTACGCTAGCAAAACCTGCGTCATCGCCGGAGTTGAATATTTTGGGTAGTTTGATGATAAACAATTGTTTCACTTTCGGTGATTTGGAGAGGAAGGTGGTATCTAGAACCTCTTCAATACTAGTCCTGAAAGAACTCGTACAACGTCATGTGGGTAGAAGCTGGGCATGGAACAAACAAACGGCTATCGTAAAAGTATGTGTTGTTAAACATTTCTATCCCAAATTTACTATTGTAGAAACATTCGAGAGGACAACCCATCGAACCAAACGTCACGCTGGTCATCGAACACCAACACACCGCCCCAATATTTGGTCTTGAAGCTGGAACGGCCAGCGATCGTGACGAAGATTAAGTTTGGAAAGTACGAGAAAACGCATGTCTGCAATCTGCGCAAATTCAAAATCCTTGGTGGACTGGAAGAGGAGCGAATGGTGTTGCTATTCGAAGGGTAAATCAAAGATCAGCAGTGGGGGAAATGATTTAAGAAATGTACTCATCCCTTTGCAATGTTTGGTCCCCTTTACATTATTCGTCCTATCTCAGCGGTTTAAGAAACGATTCAGTGCCGGAAACGTTCAACTTAAAGCATCGCACAAATTCCGGCGAGCTGTTGCCGATCAAGTTCATTCAGATCGTTCCGCTACTGTCATGGGGTCCAAGCTTCAACTTTTGCATCTGGTACGTCGAGCTGCTGGGCATCGAGGATTCTATGTTCATTTTGTCAAACTTGCGAAAGTACAACATGCTGCGAGAGGTGGAGATCGTTCGACTCTTTTTGAAGCACTGTCGGCAGCAGGGATATGTAAACTCGTTCAGCGCACTGCAAGAGGAGACGGGCGTTAAGCTGGAGGACGAAAAGATGACGGAGCTGCACGAAACGCTTGTAAATAGAGGGGATTTTAAGAAGACTGAAGAGATGCTGGTTGGTTTTATTGAAAGTAAGTCGTTCTGGGTCGAAGTTGTAAGTTGTCCCGGAAGCAATCGCACGCTTATCAGATAATTATCTTTTCTCGTTTTTTCCCTACTTTCCTTTTCCGGCCCTCCACCACCCCAGACGGCCTAATGGATAACTACCTCGAGAGACAGGAGTACAAGCCCCAGTGGAGTTTGCAGCTGACGCCGGAGAACGAACCTCGGCCAGGGCGTCGGGGTGGCCATCAGCTGATCATCGATCCAATGACTAGCACAATATATCTTTACGGTGGATGGGATGGGAACGAGGATCTGAGCGATCTCTGGTCGTACGATGTGAAGACTAACCGGTGGACGCTGATCCACGAGCGCTCCGAGCTATTGGACGGACCGACGCCCCGAGCGTGCCACAAGATGGTGTACGATACACGGAATTCGCAAATTTTCATGCTAGGCCGCTACCTGGACAGTGCATCACGTACGGAAGAGAACATTAACAGCGATTTCTACCTGTACAACACCATCACCAAAACGTGGTTCCTGATCTGTAACGACACCAGCCAGGTCGGCGGCCCGCAGCTTGTGTTCGATCATCAGATGTGCATCGATGTGGACAAGCAGACGATCTACGTATTTGGGGGCCGCATCCTCGAGCCGAAGTATGTTTGTATTGACTGCTCTATTTGATTGCTTTATTTAAATGTAGTTTACATACCATTTGCACGCAACAAACACGCTACTTCTTCATACCGCATGGCGCTATTTGTTATCGCGGAACTTATTGTTTGTATCCATCGTAGTTAAATTGTGTTTTATTTTATTTTCGTTTTTGCTTGCATTATTTCCGTTGCATGTACATTTACGTACAAGTTACAGAGTTTCTTTGTCGTTTAGAAACGAGGAGGAAACGACTGGTCAGTATCGGTATTCGGGGCTGTTTTCTTACCACATTAGTACCAACACCTGGGCGCACATACTCGTCGACTGTGAACACCCGACCGCGTCCAGCCCCTACGTCCAGAGCATTCGGTCTAGAGTAACTCATTCAATGCTGTTCCATCATGTAAGTATAAGAGCAGGTTTTGGGCTTAAACTGGTAAACGTGTCCTAGAGTTGTTGCTTTTCAAAAGAATAAAAAAAACACAGATTTAGCATATTTTAGATCGGAAACAACGGGAAACCTATCCCTGGTTTCTGTGCCAAATAATTCAAGCATATCGGTAGAATATCGCAATGGACCGGTTTCTAAAAATATGTTTGGCCGCTGATCAAAATCTATCGAAAGAGGTAGAGGATAAATAACGATAAACCATATTGAAGTGTTTTGCTTTGCATCTTTTTAATAGAAACATCGTAAGCTGTACATCTTCGGTGGTCAGCGAGGCAAGGACTACATGACGGACTTTCTGATCTACGACGTGAACACGAACGAGCTCTCGAACATGACCCCGGAGAACAATAATACCGACACGAAAAATGTTCCGCAATCGGGATTCACGCAACGAGCAACGATTGATTGTGAAAAGGACGAGATATACGTTTTAACGGTAAATTTAAATGCCATCTAATATTTGTTGGTGAATATGATTAGCTTATCGGAGCGTTTCTTTTGTGTGTATCCTTTCCACTTGTAGAGTCTAAGCAAGGAGAAGGAGCGGCGTGATTTGAACATCAATTCCTTCTGGTTGTTCTCGCTGTCCAAGAAAGAATGGTGCTGCGTGTATAAGAGTGAGCATTCGAATGGGGAAAATTGTTACCAGAAGAGTCAAAACACCTGCCATGAGCCATGCCCGCGGTATGCGCACCAGATCGTGTACGACACCACCAACCAAGTGCATTTCCTGTTCGGTGGCAATCCTGGAACGAACTCGAACGTTCGGTTGGACGATTTTTGGGTGCTGCGGCTCGAGAAACCGAACCGGGGCAACATACTGCGCTACTGTAAATACCTGCTAAGGAAGCAAGAGTACGAAGAGATCACTAAAAACGATCCCCTGTCGGCAATACTGTACCTGCAAACGAAGCTGTACGACATCATCGATCACAGTGATCCCGTTCAGTTGAAAGAATTTCACAAGCTGGCCTCGTTGCTGTTCAAGTCCGATACGGTGGACGGCGAAACCGAACCGACGAGCCTGCTGACCTGTCCGCTCGCTTCAACCGCTTCTGCAAGTGCTCCCGTTGGCGGTAACAAGCATAAACAACAACGGGCCGATGATGACGGTCACAAGGAGGAGGAAAACTTGGCCAAAGTGATGCGCGTTGAATCACCGAAAAGTGTCGAAGAAGCCGACACATCCAGCATTAGCTCGATGAGCAGTAGCGATTGCTCGCAAAATCAACCGCAGCAAGGTGCTGCAGCACAACAGCCGCCCGAGAAGCTAGAGGGAAATAGTTCGGCAGCGAACTCAACCGTTCCCCAAAAGCCGAATGCCGCAAAGGATGGCGACGGTGGGCGGGCTGCGATAGAAGCCAATGCACCCACACCCTCGACATCCCGTTCGAGCGGTGGAATGGCGCGCAATCGAGCTATCGATCAACAGTTCGAGATGAAGATACGCCGATGTTTGTTGTTTAACAAACTGGTTGACCTGATGCCAGAGGCACTGTGCCAGCCGAAGAAAAACATTAGCGATTTTGTGCTACTGTAGTAAAACACCCTGCAGTATTTTAGCATCGGATGGCCGCGCATGTTTTCTATTGAGCAGGATGCGCAGGTAACTTAGTAAGCGATGATGATGGCGGCAGCAGAAAAAAACACACACACACACACAACACGGAGCAGATTTTATGATATTTCGGGAGGACACTGCCAGTATGTCTGCGTGCTCCATTCTTCCCTCTTGAAACGTTCTATTGTCGATCATAATGTGATACAATTGCAGTCCTGCGGGTAAATGGAAAAAAAACAAACACGACGAACAAAAAGCATAGCTTCATGTGTGAGGTGTGAAATTTGACACTCAGTACAGTGCTTTCACGATTTGATTTACATCCTTAGTAATAGAGACCGATCAGCAAATTGAGCGTTTTGACGGAAAAGGATCGTTGTAGAGGTCTTCGAAGCATTCAGCTCTCGCACGCCATTAACTTTATTTGCAACTTTGCGCGCTTACATACTATTTTGGGTTACACTGAACAAGTTTTCCAGCTCTTCGCTCAGTTCTCGAAAGTGAATAGATGTGGTATGTTCGTGTTTTGTGCGGTATTGTTCCATATTTTATTGAGTTTGTCTCGAAATTAAAGTTTAATATTGTGACGCACTTGTGAAATGTTATGTTTCTTTTTGTAAACCATCCAATTTCTGATTTTGTATAATAAAATTGACTCGAAGTACCAAAGAATGTAATTCGTCGTGAATATGTTTCGCTTTGTTCTTATGCTCCGTCCATTATTGCAGCGAACAAGGTAAAAAAAAAGAAGAAATATAACTTATATGTTTACTTACAGCGACCTAGCTCATTTGCTAACAGTTTTGATCCTGAGCAGCAAAATTTAAAGAAACAGGAACATTGTTGAGATGTAGCAACATAAATTTGTGAATAAAAAGATGCACTATTTTAGCAAGAAATAGCAGAAAAAATAGTTTTTTTTTGTATATCGCTCCATATGAATTCCACACACACATGAGCGATCTTTTAACCTTCATTTCTATAACCACCTACCCGGGTTTGCTGTTTTGCTTATTCTTTTTACGATAACTTTTTATTGGATTATTGAATCGATCCAAAAAATAGAATGCCTAGAGAAACATGTTTTAAAAAAGTGGTAAAAAATTCAGATTTTCGAGGAGTTCGGTTTTTCGAGGAGGTGTACGAGGAGAGCAGCCAGCGCCGCGAGCGCTTCGTGGCCAACATAGCCGAGCTGAGGCAGGAGGCGCTGGATTTGCAGCGCCTGCTGGGCGAGCAGCAGCAGGGTTTGCCGGCAGGGATCGAATCCCGCCCGCTGTTCGACCAGCGTTCCGCACTGGACGCGAACCTCGAACAGATGCAGCAAAAGCTAAGCCAGCGGTACGAAATCATTGACGAGTATCTGCTCGAGATGGAAACGCTGTGTGAAGGAAACGTTAGAGGAGGGCCGGTTAGCTTGCAAATGGAATTAAATGGAAATGAAGAATGGTTCCACTTACGGCACAGGACGCCCACTTCCTGGTCGCTGCCGTGGTGCAAAGGTGTACCTTTGGCGTCAGTATTTTCAGCTTGTACTCGGGCGAACCGTACTTGCGCTTGAGGCGCTTCTCGACCGTGCGGCGATGCATCGGCACCGCCCACAGCATGCCATCGCCGAGCAGGTCGCGCAGCGAGAATAGTGCTGCCCGTGGTGCGGCTGGCTGTGGTGAGCCGTCGTGAACGTGCGCTAGTGCTAGGGCGCCTGCAAACGGGAAGAAAACAACCCGGCGGTTGGGGTTAATTAAAGGACGGGCGTGTGAAACGGGGTGATGCGCAACCTGGCGGAAATCCAATGCCACCGTAAAGGTAGCTTTCGAGCGTCCGTAGCGTGTTTGCCAGTTTATTAGCCGAGACATGGTGCCGCCGAACCGGGGAGCCGGGTGGAGTTGTGGCGCGTTCCGAAAGGATTCTGCTTCTAAACCATGCACAACCGTGCCGACCGCACTGTTTAGAATACGAGCCCGATTTGTTTGGCTTTTTTCGTTGTCCCGTTGACAGCTGCACAGTCGCTCAGCCCTTTACGTTACGTTAGCGTTACGAGTAACGCCTGTTTATCTCAACCCAAGCAGCATTTTTGTTGAAGCCTGATTTAATCGTCGTGGATGGGCAAATTGTTCAATCAAGCAAATTGTATACAGGCGTCCCCCGAGTTACGACCCCCTCGAGCTACGACGATTCGCAGATACGACGATTTTGATTTTGACAGTTAAAAGTTGTCATTGACAAGAAATTGATGTTTTTTTTTTTAATTTCTAGGCTAATAACCGTTATACACACATTTCCAAAGATTCCACAACTACAGGCGGTCCCCGAGATACACGGTACCTTTTATACGCGGATTTGGAGATACGCGGTTTTCTAATTTTGACAGTTCTTTGAGCAAATTGTACTGATTTGACACATCAATTTTGAATTGCCAAATAATTTCCGTTTTGATCGAATGTTCAAAACTATTCCAAAAGCTTTGAAACTGTTATAATATGTCAGAATCATATCAAATAATTCATAAAGTAACTAAAACCACCCCCTACTTGCGAAATTACACGAAAATCAGTGATATTTTAGCTGGAAATCACGAGATTCGACTTACGCGGAAATTCGAGATACGCGGTATTTTGCGGCCGTTTTCGGTCCCCATTAACCGTGTATCTCGGGGACCGCCTGTACTCTATCTTGAATATCTATATTGTGTACGTCTTTTAAAATATAATTATTACCTTATCGAACATTATTTTAAATAAAATACACGATATCATAGATTCCAACTCTTCAACTTCGATTATAAACTTTATATTCATAGATATTCGACATACGACTTTTTCGACTTACGCCTTGCTTTGCGACATTTTTTCGGTCCCAAATACAGTCGTATCTCGGGGGACACCTGTACACATATAACTCTTGTGTACAACAGTGTTATGGAAACGCCAAACTATTAATTTAATGTTTTTTTTTATGAAAAAAAATTAAATATGTTGTGGGCAGCCGTGCGTGCCGACCCCTGGACTTGCCGTGGCAGTTGCGCTGCCACCGGTCAACGTCCAGGGGGACAACAGTGTGTACACGCACACTGTCGCACACACTAAGCGTGCAAGGCTTAGTGTGTGCCGAGCGCCTAGGCAGAGTGTGCACGAAGGCCGATCGAGCAGGAGCTCTCGGCAGGGGCGCTCGGTGCGGCTGGTGCGCGGCCCATACAGTATACGTTTAAAGTGTTTGTTCATTATGTATTTTATTTATATCGTATGTTTAATAAGTGTTTAAATAAAGCAAAAGTGTTTAAACATAACAGTGGCGACGAGGATGGGATCCTCCTGCGTAAGGGGGATCCCAGTACGAACCCGCGGACGCCATCGCGATTGTGCATGTCTTTCGCTGCATCATCGCAGCAGCCATCGCGATGGCAAAGGTCCGGGAAGGATTGGGCCGCCGCCCCCGCCAAGACCGAGGCCCCGGATGCCGTCCCATCAAGGGGACAGCATGGGCAGCGCTGCACACTCTCGGCGACGTGTGAAGGTCGCCAGGCTGCAGTCCAAGCAACGCCGGCAGCGTCATCGGCGAGGAAGCTTTCCGCCTTGCTGCTGGGCTATAGGCGAGAGCGTCATCCGCCAGGCTGCAGCCCCAACTTCAGCGGGCGAGGGTCAATGCCGCCCAGCAGTTACAACAGCAGTCGTGCCACTGTGTCCTAAGAGGGCGAGGGATCTATGCCGCCCTGGATGCAGTGTGGAAAAGGGACGAGGACCCATGCCGTCCCGGGTGCTGCCCTGTACTATGGGGGCGAGGGTGTCATGCCGCCCCGGGGGCAGCCACAGTGTCCAAAGAGGGCGAAGGTGTCATGCCGCCCTGGATACAGCACTACGAGCAACAGCAACGCGCAGAGGAAGGGCGAAGGGTCATGCCGCCCTGGCTGCATCGTGACCAAGAGGGCAAGGGTGTCATACCGCCCTGGTACAGCATCATCAGCATCAGCCCCAGCTTCAGCGGGCAGCAGGAACGTGTAAAGGAAGGGCGAGGGTCTATGCCGCCTAGCATCAGCATCAGCAGCAGAGCGCAGCAGCAACAACAGCAGGAACATGTGAAGGAAGGGCGAGGGTCCATGCCGCCCAGCATCAACAACAGCAGCAACAGTGTCCAAAGAGGGCGAGGCCGCCCTGGATGCAACAAAGCATCCGCCGCCGCAGCAGGGTTGTCGTCGTCGGCTCGGCTCAAGCACGACAAAGGGCGATAGCAGGGTGGAAAAAGGCGACGAAGGCGTACGCAGCATCGCCACCGCGGCAAGTGATCGTCACCGTCGTGGAACAAACGCGAGAAAAGGGTGAGAGCGAAGCCGATAAGGGTTTCGGTATCCGTGGTATACCGAAAGCGCTCGCGCCACAGCATCCCCAGTATTCATCAGCATCGGCCGGAGGGTGTCACCACACCGGTATTCCCTCAGTGGAATATTCCGTGTCGGTTCGACCCCTCCGGATAAATAAAGGGGGAGATGTTGTGGGCAGCCGTGCGTGCCGACCCCTGGACTTGCCGTGGCAGTTGCGCTGCCACCGGTCAACGTCCAGGGGGACAACAGTGTGTACACGCACACTGTCGCACACACTAAGCGTGCAAGGCTTAGTGTGTGCCGAGCGCCTAGGCAGAGTGTGCACGAAGGCCGATCGAGCAGGAGCTCTCGGCAGGGGCGCTCGGTGCGGCTGGTGCGCGGCCCATACAGTATACGTTTAAAGTGTTTGTTCATTATGTATTTTATTTATATCGTATGTTTAATAAGTGTTTAAATAAAGCAAAAGTGTTTAAACATAACAAAATAGTTGAAAGGTGTTCGTGCTCCACTGCGCCTTATGCCGAACTAGGGATCGCTGTCGAACTCGATGGCTGGTTCAGGTGAAGAGAGACCTCCAAAGTGAAACAAATCCACTAAACGACCAATAAACGGGCGCTAAACGACTCAAGCTCTCTACCTAAACGGTACAGTCGACTTACACGGTACCACGACGATCTCGGTTCGTCTATTTCCAGCCTTACAAGAAAAGGACAGCAATGTAATGGTGAGTTATAATATGCCATCTATTGAGCAAACCAGTGAAGCTATGGAGCTTTTATTTTTTTCTATGGATATTTGTTTTTTCAGTCGTTTAAGCTTAATCTGTGGCGCTTGGGCTGTCAGAGTTCGGGTGTCTACATGGATGGGAGGCTTAATTTCAAATCGCTGATGCGGGCGTGCATGCGTTTTCTGAAAATAGGAATATGACCTATATGGAATTTGATATCCGCAGCGGGTGACAGTTTGATACCGCATGTGTCAGAATCAAACAATTTTGATTTTTCCGCACGCACGCCCAAACGCCCGCAGTAGCGATAGGTGGTCATAAGGATGAGGGTATATTTTTGGTCATAGAAACGAAGGTTAATTGAGTCTTTTGCATTTCACTAGCTTGTGTGCACGGCGCCATATACTGCATCTTAGCTCTATTTACCTTGGCCGAGAAATAGCTGTCAAAATAAATGGAAATGTCAAATCGGTACGATTCGTCTACGCATCTGCTCGCAAATCGGTTTCTGTGTACGTGTTTTTCGCCCCGATGTTTTGCGACGGGTGCTAGCGAACTTCCGAGGGGTATATTCAGCAAGAAAAGTAAATAATACCATTTTTCACACCCCTGTACGTGTGTCACTTTTTTCGTGAAACGGAAAAAAGTACAGTTAAGGAGCTAGCGGTATTCGTGACTATCAATTAGATTAGTATTGCCGGAATCCAAATCGCTCCCATCGCCGAATCGGACGGATGCGATGTGTCAGTGAGCTGCATTCCCCGTTGCGCTAGGCCTACTGATGCTACCAAAACAAAACTTTCCGTCGTGGATGTTCCGGCACATTCGGCAATAGCTAGCTTATGCGGTAGATCACAATCTGGTCAGATAGTTGGATGTGGTGTGAGCCGTTCGGTAGTAAAATAGATCGCACGAACAGTGCCAAGATGAGGTCGTCCTATTCAACGTTGGGGAGGTGGTGGTGCGTCGTGGCGGTTACCGTCTCGCTGATTGTCACCAATGTCGGAGCAGATGAGCACAATCATATGGTAAGGATGGGACTAATTATCATGATTATGTTCTCCCTTCGATCCGCTTCGCTGTGGTTTTTTTCACGGAAAGCTTATCATTTAACACTGATCGCCTGTGTGCTTTTATTTTAGTATGAAGACCATGAGGAGGTTGTACTATGGATGAACACCGTCGGACCGTACCATAATCGGCAGGAGACGTACGCGTACTTTTCGCTACCATTCTGTGTCGGTGCCAAACAATCGATCAATCATTACCACGAAACTATGAGTGAGGCTCTCCAGGGAGTTGAGTTGGAATTCAGTGGCTATGACATCGATTTCAAAGGTAGGTGCACATTCTCATTGGTCCACATACTTCTCCATCTAATATTCATTCAGCTTAAGGCGTCCCGGTTTTTATCCCATGTAGAATGCCCTCGCAGCTTAAAAACGCGCATTCAATAGGATAGACGAGTAGAATCGCGGTTTGGTTATTTTTGGGGATTTGTTTTTCATCATTTTCTCAATCAATTACCATTTACATTCTGGAATTGTCTTCTACAAAACTATATTTTTTGTAGTATAATTTAGTGTCATGTACTGGACTGTTGCAACAGCTTTTTATAAGCTATCGCTGGCAACACGAAAAATATAAATCAGTATTTCCAGGCGTCCCATACTGTTAGAACCTGTGAGATGTTGTCACTCGGTCATTTAGGTACATCAAAATCGAGTTTATTCAATTATTTTGATGTACTGCCATAGTTTTAGTGGCTCACGTTTCAACCAATTAAACGTTAAACGATTCAAGCATTTGGCAAGTTAAATTAAAAACATAGATACCATTCAATACACAATCTTTCTGGGGCTCGATAAAGCTTTGTAAGTGGAATAATAGCGTAACTTTACCTGACATATTTTTGTAAAAGCTAAAAACAGCACTATGAGATTTTGACTCAAAACACATCGAATGTATGTGACTTTTTGATTCAAGTTGATGGTTTTTGAGCAGAAAATTAAATATTTAATTGCATTCTAACATAAAGTCAACAAGGTATTTCGCGTTTTACAATTTATGTGCTATATCAGTGCCATGTTTCGAAAGATAAAAAAACTGCTTATTAACGAATTCTCGTATAATAGGTACCGTGTTTTATTTCATTTAATTTTGTTATTATTTCATTATTTCATTTAATGCATGTTACGGCTGCTAAACTCTTGGATTGGAATGGATTTTGTTTTTAAATTGCTGTCAAAACACAATTTTCTCAAAAAGAATGGCACGAGTAAATAACAGGACATGATATAAATCATATCACTTCACTACTGAGCCACTGTGTATACAGCAGTGATAGGCAAAACGGCTCCGAAGTCGGAGCCGGCTCCGACCGGCTTCAGACAATTTGGGATAATTTCGTCAACAAGATTTTCAACACGACTCAAGCTGGATTGAGGTTGACAGTTCCTTGTTATGTGTTGAAAATCATGTGTTGAAACCGAAACTTCATTTTGAAGCAAATATACCATTTGAAAGCTGTTACCGAAAAAGTGTGCCGCAGTCTTGTGGTACAAATCCGCTGATCCTGGCAGCGTCAACATTTTCACGTATCTTTCCGCAGTCCTACGATTGACTCCCGCAGATTCATCAAAGTGTCCCGCGGTCTTGAGTTCTATCGGAATCCTGCATCGTCAAATCGGACACTTAACAACATGCCTGTCCTGGATTCAATCCTCGTATGGACCTTCGGCTCAATAAGTCTCGAAAGGCTGTATAGGCTGGCATGACCCATTTCCCCTAAGAGAAGATTATTTGTTGCAATAATGATGATATTGAAATGTTGTCACAACATTTTCATATATTCTGGACTTACAGTGGCGGTCACCTATATTCTGACTTTGAGGCGTTCTGGGCAGATTCTTGGACCACTTTTTAGAAAACTTACCTCAAACGTCGTAGATGACATTCTTTAGCTAGGTTTCCGCTAAATTTTCTCTCTCTCTCTCTCTCTCTCTCTCTCTCTCTCTCTCTTGTTGGCCTGCTCACGATAGAGCATATCGGTGTGACATGGTTCGGTCAACAATAATCAACATATCATATTTTAAGAATAAATTATAATTGCTCACATAATGCAATTTGTGGAACAAATATCACATATGACCAGAATGAGTGTACGATGTTCTACAATTTAATATGGTAGCCTGGTTTATTCTTAAGAGCACTAAGGAACTCTTATCAGCCAATACATACATTATTAATTATATATATGTAGACTGGCTAGGTCAGACCTCATTGATAATGAAAATTGAGTTATTACCTCGGGTGTAGTATATTCAATCCAAACTATACAAAGGAATGCCATTAATTGATTGATCATATTGTCATTACATATTGTCCATAGGTTTCATTCATTCGATCAAAACGATCTGCTAATGTATTTGTAAAGAAGCAGAAATTAATTTGTTTTATCAAATTTATTTATCATTATTTCTTTGTTTTTTTTAAGATTTTTTTTTTGATAAAAATAATGTATAAGGAAATTAATTGATCTGTACAAAATAATAAAACCTTTCAGTTTTGCAATTTATTATAAATTATATTCCATCTTTACATGCTACTATTCGGTGCATTATTATCCGTTATACGGTCGTTAGTATAAAGTACAATGCGTGTAAAACTGACTCTGCGTCTGCGAACGGTGTGGATTGATCGATACTTACCTTTATAAACTGTTATACAGTCATTATCCGATATACACTATCGTACGGTACCGAGCACAATCGCGTATCTCTATCAGTGCTGCAAAATGTCAATGTCATAACAATCTGACTGAAACAAAATCCATGTCAGCGTCACGTACTTAATTGTGATAATCAGAGGTGATACTCAAAGCGATTGGTGTGACCAATGCATGCTTCGTGACAATTTTGCGACCAATGCTTGGTCATTCACAATGTCATGACTTTTTTTACTGTGATCAGTGCTGCAAAAAGTTACTGAAATAGTTATGATAAATTCCGACTGAAACAAAACCATAACACCGTGACGAACTCTACTGTGATGATAAGATGTGAAACTCAAACAGTTGTTGCGACCATCACCAGCTTGGTGACATTGTACGCAACCAACTCTTGGTCAGTCACTTGGTCGCGACATTTTCAATCGGTGATCATCGCGATAGTCATGGGAGATATGCGGTGCGTGCGAGTGGTTCCAAGAAACAAAATGAGTATGGTTTCTTGCACGGTTTGACTTGACAGACCATCAAAGCAGACATAGCGGGAAAGCATGCTCATTTTGTTGATTGGGAACACACGCCATGTATATTCCAAGAAACTAAGGCTGGTATTATTGAATCCGTTCGTAGCGGGAACGTACGACGCTCACATGAAATTCTAGGGATGGCAACGCATTTCTTGAGCCCGCTCCTACAACGCCACGGTGAATAACTGTAGCAACCATCTAGTACGTTAGGAAAATGAGTGTCGGGACGTACGCCGCCGCTACGAACGGATTCAATAATACCAGCCTAAACGAAATGTGCTAAACAAAATGTTACCAAACATGTGATTGATCCACCAACTGTTTGAGGCTGGTATTATTGAATCCGTTCGTAGCAGGAACGTACGGCGCTCACATGAAATTCTAGGGATGGCAACACAGTTCTTGCGCCCGGTCCTACAACGCCGCGGTGAATAACTGTAGCAACGATCTAGTATGTTAGGAAAATGAGTGTTGGGACGTACGCTGCCGCTACGAACGGATTCAATAATACCAGCCTGAGTCTCACATCTGATCATCTCAGTTGTGTACGTGAGCTGATTTGAGCTTCGGTGTCAGTCATGAGTGTTGGTGACTGAAACAGAAAAAATCATGATTATGCTTGCGCCGGCCTTAAGCCCTGCTTATCAGACAGAGTATGGCGTTCGACACAAGCATTCGAATGTCGTGTTCAGCATGTCATGACGCGCGTTCATTGAGTATCAGCAATGAGCATCAAGCAACCTCGGATATGTTCATTGTTTTCGTTGGTGCACATCTCGTGATGCTCAGGACATTTTGCAGCACTGATCTCGAGTTTTCACGTATTCCTTTCGGGGATTCCTATGGAAAAATAGTTTATACTTCTGGTTCAAGGGTCGAACAATATCGAAACAGAGTTTTGAATTACTTACTTACTTATCCGGCGCTACAACCACTTTGCGGTCTTGGCCTGCCTCAGAGTTTTGAATTACATATTTTTATTGTAAAACAGGCATCTTCACAAAGTCGATGCAACACGGGTTTTGAAGATGATTGATATTCAAAAAGAACATACAATATTTCAAATTATTAAAATATTTTCAAAACACACATCGTGCTGTCAAATTTAGAGGAATCGCGTACTGCAAATTCGTGTTTATCGAGTATCGCGTACTGCGGATAATTGCTGTAATGCAATCCCTCTAAGATAGATGATGGTCACTAGTTTACCCTTGTTTGCTATTTATATGTTTATTAAAATTATCGTGCTGCTAGAAGAAGAACCACGGCGCTCAGACAGCCTAAACTGGAGAGGTTTCGCCACGTTAATACATTTGCTCCACTAGAAGATGGTTTTTTCGTAGTAGTTGTTGTTGTGAGCTCGGGTGCTACCGTAGGAAGGTGTTGCTCACAGTTGTCCGACGTGCACGTTGAGCAGCTGGTAAGGTTTAGGGTGCTGGTCCAACCGTTGCAAAAGTTTACGTGCAGAAAAGTACATCCCCGAGCGTATCCGCGCAATCCGCTGTCAGTGTTGTTTTGGTGCAACCGAGCGACTTGCAATTGGTAGCATTTAAATTCAGTCCAATTGCCTTGTGGCAATGTCGGATTATCTGGCAGGAAGGCTTGGTGGTTTTGATTGACAATCGTGGAATTACATACGACTACTTCTCCCATCTTTTCACACTCTGCGAAGCTTTTTGAGCTTAGACAGTTGCGACATTGCAATGCCATGGCTAGGTGTCAAAAAACGTAAACAGTGAAGTAAGTAAAACGCTTTGAAAGAATGAACAATTTTAATTACACGTACCGTCATGCAACACCGATACGAAAATAAACGCAAACACTGCGTACAATGTAGATGATCTTGAGCACAGCATTTTTAATATCTTTGAAAGTAAAAACGTTCCCTACAAATGCTTTTCAATTCAAATATCACTCGCACAAAACGCACTGAACGATGCTACTTTGTAAATGCAACTGCAACCATCGGTCTGCCGCAGTAGCAGTATTTATATCTTTGCCATCTAGGCAAACGTGAACGCTTATCATTCGCGCTTATGCACCACACTTCCCACTACACTGTCCACATGGCACTGTGTTTGAATCTGTTCTTCTTCGCTCTCGGAGACTGTTAGTTAAATTTGCCTCGTGACTCATAAACAGTACCTAGCACACATTTGCTGCAATAGTAGTGTGTGTCGAGAGTGTAGAACCATCCCGCTAAAACTCTGTATATTTCTTTCATGGGTTCATGCACTGATTATATTTGTTTGTTTATTATTCAGAACAAATCGGCCGGGGAGGGAACGTCCGACATACAAATGTAAGCACTTGATCGGTGGTCGGCGTGGTGTTTGGATACTTTGGCAAGTACAGCTGATTGCTGGATTTTGCAGTGTGCTAAAATGTGCTGAAATGAAGCAACGTTTTAAAGATAATCGATGACGAACATGAAAGCGCACCTGTAGAGCCTACATTGTACATACGGAGTTTGTTAGCACACGTGTAGTTTGCAACAATTTCAAGTGCTTGATAAGGTGGAGATACATGTTTCCACCATTGCACATCGGTGTTTTATTCTGCAAGCTAAATGATTGAGGATAAGGTCGTTCTTTCGGTTGTCATTATACACACCCTTAAGTTTAATTATAGTTTTAGCCAATTATTTATCAAAGCTGATGTTTCAAACGCTATTCTCGTTAATTGAAACGCAATATTGCGAAAATTACTATAATTGTTTAGTTAAGTTAGTTTAGTTTTAAACATTTTACGTTCTGCAACCTCTATTAGATGCGATCACTAATTAAAAATGGAACTGTACCGACTGCTGACTATAGCCATGCCAATGATCCAGTAAAAACGACTAATCTCTGCAGCAGTGCTGCTATTTGAAGCTGTGCAATTTTTCTTGCTCGCTTTGATCGCCACGTGACTAATATCTACCGGCATCGGAGCGTTGCAGTTGTTCCCCTTGCAGACTAAACAGGAAGCACTCTTCTCCTTCGCCCAATTGCTGCAGGGATCATTCGCAGCCATTGTGCATCCTTTGGCGTAGAACACTTTCTTTGCTTCACCTTTTCCCGCAGATGCTGACAATGTAAAGCAGCGATACTGCTCCAACTGCAGGCGTTCGTTCGTTGAGCCTTGTTCCGGTGTATGGGGGTGAATTAAACGCAATTTTTTCCCCGTAGCCTCTAGTTGGTGAGGGTTGCAAGGTTCGGATTTGGAACTGTGTTGACATTGGGCTGCACTTTCGAGGCTCCAGCAAACATGGCACTGTATTGTGGTGGTATGATTTCCGGGTGCAGTTGCTGAAGAGATATAATGCGCAAGTGAAGAGTCATTGCTTCACCTAGAGATCATCGGGGATTTTTTGTTTTGTTATCTACCTTCTTGAGCTTTTATCTGTTGCACAAATGCTAGAATAAGATAAACAGTGAAAACTATATTACGATAATAATTCATGTTTTCCTTTTCAAGTTTAACGGAAACGCTACGGGTGTATACCACCAGTGACTGTCTGTATATTTATTACTTTCTTAGTCAACATGTTGCTTTTGTAGACGTTTGACAACCGATAGAGATGAACCCGTTTCGAGTGCTGTCTAATAATTAAACAGCAAGAAAAATGTAATAATTACAGTAAAATGGGAATTTCGTGACGGAAATTGCCTTGCAAATAGGGGCTCTAATTGCGAGGCAAGTAGAATCAGTGGCAGATTTGCATAACATGATGTTGCAAAACATTATACTGTTCTATAAAGTGTTCTATATTCAATTTACACTAACCTAACCGTAAACCCAAAAGCTAGTGTATGTATATATTTCTATAATGTGTTCATCGTTTTGCGAATTTAATGACTATATAAATATAATATTTATGGTATCCTCAATCAAACAAAAGACATTTGAAATATAATAAAACTTCACCCTTTATTTACAGATGACATCAGCCCAACGGAGATTTGTATGGTAGATTTGACGGAGGAAAAGCACAAAGCATTCATATATGCAGTGAAGAATCAGTACTGGTATCAAATGTACATCGACGATCTGCCAATATGGGGAGTGGTCGGCAAGGAGGAGGACAAGAAGTACTACATCTATACCCACAAAAAGTTCGACATCAGCTACAATGGCAAACAGATTGTGGACGTTACGCTTACCCCGGAGCGTAAGGAATTGCTCAGAGTGGGAGCGAAGATTAAGTTTACGTATGAAGTGAACTGGAAACCAAGCTCGGTCAAGTTTGAGGACCGATTCGATAAGTATCTGGACCCGAATTTCTTCCAGCATCGCATCCATTGGTTCAGCATATTCAATAGTTTTATGATGGTAATATTCCTTGTCGGGCTGGTGTCGATGATTTTGATGCGCACGCTGAGGAAAGATTACGCGCGTTACAGCAAGGACGAGGAAGCAGATGATATGGTAGGTGTGAGCAATTTATTTATACATTATTTGTGTGTTAATGGATGGGAATTGCATGATTTTACGAAATAATAAACAACAGGAGCGCGATCTCGGTGACGAGTACGGATGGAAGCAGATACACGGCGACGTATTCCGTCCAGCATCGAACGTGATGCTATTTTCTGCCTTAATTGGTGCTGGCTATCAACTGACATCGGTAGTGTTGTGTGTCATAACGTTTGCAATATTGGGAGAACTTTACACTGAGTAAGTAACAGTCGTCGCGAGCAACTATGAAACAGTTCTATTTACTTGGTTTTATATGAATGCTTTTGGTTTTTGTACGAATAGGCGGGGTTCTATGCTTTCGACGACGATTTTTGTATATGCGGCAACTTCCCCAATCAACGGTTACTTTGGAGGGTCGCTGTACGCCCGAATGGGAGGAAAGCAATGGATAAAACAGATGCTTATGTCCGCATTCATCGTCCCAGCGCTTGTGTGTGGAACTGCTTTCTTTATCAACTTTATCGCAATCTACTATCATGCCTCGCGGGCAATTCCTTTTGGAACAATGGTAACGAAGAAATTTAATTTGCTATTAAATGCAAATTCATTCAACTAAATTTGACTAACGTGATCTTGATTCTAGGTTGCTGTAACATGTATCTGTATATTCGTAATCTTACCATTGACGCTGATTGGAACGATTGTTGGACGCAATTTGGACGGCCAACCAGATTACCCGTGTCGCGTTAATGCTGTTCCGCGGCCTATACCCGAAAAGAAATGGTTTATGGAGCCAGCTGTGATTATTCTGCTCGGAGGAGTGTTACCGTTCGGGTCGATATTTATCGAAATGTAAGTTTGAACTTTGTCCATGTGATAGTATAACTTACAATGCTTTTGTTACCTCTGAACATTTTGACAGCATAAATTATACAATGTATTTAAACTTAAATTTCGTGTTTATAGGTACTTTATCTTCACATCATTTTGGGCGTATAAAATCTATTATGTGTACGGTTTCATGCTTCTGGTGTTTTTGATTCTGATCATTGTCACCGTTTGCGTGACGATCGTCTGCACATACTTCCTATTAAATGCCGAAGACTATCGATGGCAGTGGACCAGCTTCATGTCGGCAGCATCCACGTCAATATATGTGTACATGTATTCTTTCTACTATTTCTTCTTCAAAACGAAGTAAGTTCACCAAACATGTGCATTGGTCTGCAACGAAAAATAATAATAATAATGTTCTTTTGTTTGCAGAATGTATGGACTATTCCAGACAGCGTTCTATTTCGGCTACATGGCATTATTCTCTGGAGCGCTGGGTATTATCTGCGGGACAGTGGGGTACTTCGGTACAAATCTCTTTGTGCGAAAGATATATTCCAATGTAAAGATTGATTAAGCAAATCCATCCCTCTTCACATCCGTGCCCATGGACACACGCACATCGGTCGATCGGTTTTGTCAATCCCGCATTGGCTAAGCAGTGTTGGATTCGTATTGATCAGTAGCAATGGTACTGTTTTGCTGATCACTCTTCTAATTGCTAGAGGTTGGAATAACGCATGCGTTGGATGTTATAAACTAATCCTTTGATAACCTTCAGTAATCCTTGCTTTAGTTTATGGTTCTACCTTTAATATACTAGCTGTCACGTTGTACTATCGAATGCTATTGGAAGAAATATGTGTGCGTGTGTGTGTGTAATATGCAGATCGGGTTTGTAATATGCAGATCGCATGAAAGGAGGTTTAGTTCAAACGAAAATTTTGCAAAGAACGGAGCTTTTATGAGCTGACCTGGTATTAGAACAGAAATTGCCAGGATGCAAGGCAGCATTTGAACAATGAAATAACGGACGCATATGACTTATCGAATCGCAATGGAATGTTTAAGAATGGTATCATCAAATGAGACAGAGGATAAAACAAGTCTATATCCTGTTGAATTCAAAAGCAAGCGATTCGATTTGTGAGAAACACGCGTACTGAATATAAACGAGAAAACAGTGATTTATTCGGACTGTGTACTAAACCTTCAAAACCGTACCATAAGACAAGCAACTTCATAAGTGTTGTTGCAAAACAGGACAAAGCGCACTTCAGTTTTGTAGAAATATTGGAGAAAATGAACGTACATTTGATGAAATATTTGTTCGTAACACAAGTGGCAAAATGCACGAAACTTGCAGGTTAGGTTGATTTATTTTGTGTTTTTTTTTATCCCATTTGTTTGAAACATATGTGTGCTGGAGGGTAAAAGTATGCTATGTTGCCTTACTCAGAATAATCAATCAGCAAACATTCAGCAAACAAGTGACGTGCGTGCGTGGTATTTCAACTACTTATGGTAAATTATTTTTCCACTTAGGTGTGCAAAGGAATCCATAGTGAAGGGTCGTGGCAATGTTGTTAGACAATTCAAGAGAGATCAGAGTTACAACATGCTGATGATATTGAACTAGATAAAAAGAAACAACAAAAACACCATCTCCTACCACCTGCAACAGAGTTCGCTACGTTCCAGTATCGCAGTATATAAACTATTTTTGTTTTTAATTTGAAGGAGGATTGATATAGCTTACTGAAAATAGAACTGAACATGAAATCGATAGAAGGGGAATCCTCCGTAAATCAACTACACGACTCATTTAATGAAGTGTGAAAGAATGAAGATTGTTTCGTTTGAAAACTGTAAGTATAACATTGCAAATGCCCAATTCATATGAGTTATTTATGTGATTTTTTTGTATCTATTATTCGTTTTATATTGTCCAACACCAGTGGTTTCGAATATTTTAAGATTTATAACGACACGCTCGCTAAAACGAAAGCTCGAGCCATAAAACGGGATAGGAATCGATTCCCATCTGGATCGTTCTTCTTTACGTAAGACTGCTGAACAAAAACATATTTTACAGATATTCAATATACTAAACGGGTTGACATGTCAAACCCGTTTTCGGTTCGTATAGCATCTTTATTTATTCATATGGCCAGTGCTGCAAAATGTCCTGAGCATCACGAGATGTGCACCAACGAAAACAATGAACATATCCGAGGTTGCTTGATGCTCATTGCTGATACTCAATGAACGTGCGTCATGACATGCCGAACACGACATGGGAATGCTTGTGTCCAACGCCATACTCTGACTGATAAGTAGAGCTTAATGCCGGTGCAAGCATAATCATGATTTTTCTGGCTGTGGCAGTGCTTGCCTGTGACTGTTTCGGTCACCAACACTCATGACTGAAACCGAAGCTCAAATCAGCACACGTACACAACTGAGATGATCAGAGGTAAGACTCAAACAGTTGATGGATCAATCACATGCTTGGTTACATTTTGTTTAGCACCCAACTCTTGATCACTCAGTTAGTCACGACATTTTCTGTCTGTCATTTTCTGTCGACCAAGCAGGTGATGGTCGCAACAACTGTTTGAGTTTCACGTCTGATCATCACAGTAGAGTTCGTAACGCGGACAATATTTTTATTTTTGTTTTGACAATATTTTGTTTCAACGAACTGTGAACTGATCACAGTAAAAAAAAGTCATGACATTGTGAATGACCAAGCGTTGTTCGCAAAAATGTCACGAAGCATGCATTGATCACACTCTATACCACCTCTGATTATCACAATTTAGTAAGTGGCGCTGACATGGATTTTGTTTCTGTCAGATTTTTTTATGACATTGACAGTGACATTTTGCAGCACTGGTCACACCAATCTTTTTGAATATCACCTCTGATTATCAATATTGAGTACGTAACGCTAACATAGATTTTGTTTCGGTCAGAATTTTTTATGACATTGACAGTGACATTTGCAGCACTGCATATTGCACGAAACTCGGATGGCTGTTACTTGGCTCTTTAGAAATGCCTCCAAATTCAGACACCTCAATAATGTCTGTTCTGGAAATTCCGGATATTTACTGTAAAGTAAATGGTCTGCTAAAGTAAAGGACACCTATTAAAATATCATGATCACGTTTATTTAAAAATTGTTTATACCTAGATGCTAGATTGCCATTTACGGTTCTCAGTTGGTACAAAACTCGTTTTTAAAATGCTAAACACTACCTTTTTTATATAACTTTCCTATGATGCACAATGGGAGGAAAGTTTCGATAGGGCTGGTAAAATATGGCCATTATCAACCAGATTCAATCCGATCCGAATATAAAACAAGTTTGCTCGGTCTACCTTCTTTATCGTGGTAACACGTATATCAATTAGTTAAAATACATTTCAAATGCATATATCGCAAGGCAAACGATGGACGGAATTGTATTAAGACAATTGACGAACAATCGTGCATCTTAATTTCTGGCGAGCTTAGTTTACACGCGTCTTTGAATGATGATCCAAGAAAGAACAAAACTAGCTGCTGATTGTTGTCTTTGCTGCTGTAAAAATATACACTTATTTTACTTTTACGTGTATGTAAACTTACTTTCTTATAAAACAAACAATACTTTGTATCAGCGATTTCTAGAACAAATACACAGCGCTCAGTGGCTTTGTAAGTCGCCTTCCAGCACGGATTCACGGGTCGAATGTGGTAATAGTGATAAAGAAATAGGAAAATTTGTAATTGGCACATCTCTTCACGTTTTGCTTCTTTGCTGAACTTTCATTCTGTGTTAAATTTTGCTACGTTTGTCTATAGTACAATTAATCCAGTGTGTGTTTGCTAGTCTTCTAAACGTAAACCTCGCCATGCTTTGGCTTCCGTTTGCTTAGTGTCGATGCGGCTGAGGAAGAACTGTCCGCAGTGCTGGAAGGTGGTTGGCGGTTTTTTTCGTTACTCATCGTGACGCTCGTACTGATCTCACCGTTGTCACACGGTAGCTCGGTAATGATCGTGCCGCCAGTGGTGGTGGTAGTGCTGGTGGTGCTATTACTGCTGGTGTTTGTAACGGGCGTCACCGTAAACGAGAGCGGAATGGAGGTAAGCGAAATGGGCAACAGGGCGTCCGTTTTCGGCACTAGCACACCCGATGCTAGCGAAGTGCTTCTGATGCCAGTACTAGCGTCAGTTGTGTCGTGCGACCTTCCCGGTCCGGCCGTGATCGGAATAGTACCGGTCACTGTAGTACCGTTGGCGGAAACAGCCACTGCAGTAGTTGTTGCCGGAAGGACAATGACGGTGTTGCCTCCGAGTGGATTGGGTGACCCACCCAACGAGGATGAGTTGGTGAGTGTGAGCTCAAGGTTGGTGCCATCCTTCCCAAACGGGGACACTGCAAAGTAGGGACGAGAACGTGAAAACGTTTGCTCTAGAGTAAGGGTTGGTAGGCTATTAGTGATATTTCAAACGAAGGAAAAGAGTTGCGGCCAACAAATGCCGAATGATACCTACCGGAACTCTTGAGTGTTGATGGAAGGATTGATTTGGCCAGGGAAGCCGTTGCGGATTGGCCTGAGTGTAAAGTGTTGGTCGTCGAGCTGGAATCTAGCTCTTTGATCGGTGCTAATAAAAGCGTCCCGACCACTGGAACTTCGTTGTTGTTGAGCGTGGCCGTGGATGCCGGATAGATAGAGGGATTGTTTGCAAGCTTAAAGGAAAGTTAGCAGTCAATCATGTGTGTATTAGGATCGGGTTAAGCGGGTTTTTGTCATTTGCATCATTTACCTGAGTCGCCATTAGTGCAACACCGGATGCAATGTTGGCGGTACTTGTCGTTACTGTACCGAGTGGTGCGACACGGCTTTCCTTCGTCACGTCTGGTGTCGGTATTCGTGGGCGCGCTTTTTGCGGTACGTTCGATATGACTGATCCGTTGAGACTAAGCTTCGAATCTGGTAATGGAAATAGCCATAATGTTAACGTGCTCCAATAGATAAGGTACCAAAAAGAGAGGAATTTTGAAAGCTTACTTTGCTTAATAATTTGTCTCGCGTGTCGACCAGACTTCCGGTTCACGAACCGATCATACAAGCTGACCTTAGGGGCAGGAGCCCCTGTGACAATGGGTTGACCGAGGCCTGCTTCTGGGCTGGAGTAGACAGAATTGTGTCGATTGCGCGCAAAAAGACCACCGGACGAGTAAGCAGTTGACGAACTTCGTCCCGATCCCATGCGACTGACCTTTCCAAGCCATCCCTTTCGTCGTTCTGCCATCGGAGTGTCTACGCTTTCCTGCAGCATGAAAACAAATCAAGATAATTATGTTAAAAATTGCACCAGACGTGAGCGGTACGCATTTTTACTTACATAGTCAGCGTACATCTCGTCGTTCATCATGCGCTTCCCACCGACGGCACCGATGTTTGCGTAGACCGCATCCGCCTCCTTCACCTTGTAGTGTTCAGCCGATCCTTTCGGCTCCTCGCGCCGATAATGCTCAGATGCAACAGTGTACGGTAGGTCTTTCGGTACGACCTCCTCCCAGTACTGATCCTTCAGCAACTCCGGATGTTCGTCGTGCATCTCGTCTACAATCATGTACGATGCCTTAATGTGTCGATCGATGAGCCAATTCAATTCGATGTCATCGTCATCCTCGCCGAATGGATTGATCAGCACCTCGGCCACCTTCAACCATCCCACGTAGAACACAAACTGTAGCACCGTGAAGAGTGGAAAGAACACATCCAGCTCTTGGTACGTGCCGCTCGCCGCATCGTAGGTTGGGATCATCTGGCTACCCATGATGGCAGCGGTAAAGTACGAGTACAGCACAAGTGTCACAACCTGGGTGTAAACCAGCGGTACGCACACCGTGTCGTAACCGATCAAACCACCCAACCTACGCCGAATGTCGGAGAGCTCCATCAAGAGCGTCTGCACGATATGATCGGACGGGATCAGCTGATCCTTGCGCGCACGATTGATGATGTTTGTAGCCCATACCAGCGGCATCCAGTACTTCGACATGGGGCTTTTGGAGTCCATAATCTCGAAAATTTTGCGCTCACTTTCGAGCATCAAACCAGCATCGACCAGATGCTGCCAGCCGGGGAACCGACGCTTAACGCGGAGCGAAATCTTCTGCAGCGTTATCACATACGACAGGACCATGTAGCGCATAATGTTTCGTCGCATCAGCCGTCCCGTTTCATCCTGCAGGAGAAAGGAGCGGGTTAGTGAAACTTCTTTGAAATTGGGCCAGTTAATGCGATTTACTTACATTTCCTTGGATGGCGGCACTCACGAACAGAGCGAGTGTGTCCGGCCATGGCAGCATCCGATACTGTTCCCACCAACGCTTCACAACCAAGCTGACGTAGAATCCGAGCACGAACGAAAGTGGCACCGTTTCCCGCTGTTGGCCAAAGTAGGTTCGGATTCTTTCGAACACCCTGTAGCAGCAATCAAGAAGAAAGTGTTTGAAGAATTCGAACAACAACACAAACAAACGCAACGCATGCAAATCGATCATCTTACCTTTTACCATCTTCGCTGAGACCGTAACGATATGTGAAATTAAGTGTGTAATAGACTAGCAGATATGCTAACAGTTCCCGCCAAACGGCTTTATAAACACTGCCACGCCATCTGAAAATTGATGAAAAAAGGGTGTTTTAATAAATTCGATTTTAACGAATTCTTTCTAGATTTGAAACTATTACTGAACAAACCCAAACCCTAATACAACCTAAACAACTAAACTAAGCGCTAAGCTCGATTCACGGCTTGGAATATCCCAAAAAAGATTTACCCAGAAGATACACTTCACTGCCGGCCATTCTATTCCTACTTAAGATACGCGGCACACTATTAGCTACGAATAGTGGGGCGCATTGTTTAGTGATGACGTTCACCTGAACCAATGAATGTAGAACTCGCCGCTTGAAATTACCTTAGAACGTTTGCCCGACTAAAATAACAGTTGCTACGTGCACGGCAATAGAAGTGGATCAGTCCCAATGGCAAAGAAAACCTCACACAAACACACACACATTCGTCCACAGAAAAAAAACCCCAATGGACGATGGAATGTGCATACAGCTGAATTAGCACGAATCAGCAATTAAAAATAATCAACACCGTGTTACTGCTTCCTTTGGTACGAGGAAATAGTCAGCCAGAAGTGTTTGTGGAAGGATTATAAACCCCAAATCTTATACTGTTGCTGTTATACACCGCAAGTAATTTATACAACGTTAAAATTATATCCAACATTGCTTTTACCTTGTATATGGTAACAATATGGCATGAAAAAATAAAACACAGCAATAAGCAGTAAGAAGGTGCTAGTCAACTGAACCGTTTACCATTTACTGGTATAATATTATTTGACTTACAAAACTATGAAATGAGTGTACCTATATCCTGTTATTAATCAGCCAAGAAACTAATCTATCGATACGTCGATTTTGTAAACAGCTGGGGGTTAGCTTTCCTCTTTTCCAATAAACTTGAATGAAGCGCTCTTGGCGGTTGCCCCAGTAACGACACAGCAACATCGGGGTTACTATTGGGGACGCGTGTTTTTTGTTGTGCTTTTGTGCGGAAGTTTTGTGTGCGATCAAAGAGCAATGCACACCGCAAAGCTTCGAGGACGTTTGAAGGAGACAATTAATTGCCTGCATATAAAGCATTTTCCGACCCGAGCCTTTTCAAGACAATTTAAGTCAGTGTAATTCGAAAACCAGCCGGTTCGGCTCCTAGGTAGATTGTTTAGGGTTTTTTTTTCTCTCAGGGTTATAGGTAGAAGCTTATGTCCCTTTACCTGTTGGCTTCAAGAGAAAAGATCTAATCAGGAATGGCGACGTGCTATCGCTGCACGAAGTGATATTTACTTTTTACAACCATTTTTGATGAAATGTTTGTTAATTGCATATTTTGGGTTTATTTATTTCTTATCTTTCACCGTACAACCGTAGTCGTTCTTAGGTTATTAGCCTAACATGAGAGGTTTGGGATATTTGTGACTGATGGTGTACCTATATAAGCAAGATGGTTACAGCCAGCCTGTATGGAAGGGTTCTCTGTCCATATTATTATTAGCTCGTCCACTTGACGACTTGGCATGACGACTGTGCCATGAGAACGACTCGATTGGATGCTTAATCCCTTTGGATGGCATTGTTGAATGTGTGCAATGAGTGTCAGTATTTAATAAAAAAAATCAACAAACAATCTTGTATAAACTAGAATTCATTTTTATCGTTTTTTTACGAACACAAAGGAAACGTAAAAAGTCAATTTAAATATTGTAAACAACAATTGTCGTGCATACTTGAACCAACCCCATCTGCAAGATTCCCCGATTGGCTCTAGTGAAGACTACACTGAAGCGGTCGTTCAGTCGTTCAGTGCACAACCGGTTGTTGATACCGTCGACGACACCGCATGTGAACGTACGTAATTATCACCTGATCTTTCATGGGCGACAAAAGCTGCCAAGGAAGATCGTGTGTGTGTGTTACCGGCGGGTAGCTAGTTGCAGCGCGGGTTCGTCGCTTGCTGTGCACATCACATATGTGCATTTATGTTTGAACGCTCTTGGGTATGACCTTGAAGACTGGCTACCGGTGATGGGCAGGTTGGTTAGCCTGTCAGTCAAGCGCCAAAAGCTTTGGAGAGTTCGTCAATAGCCGTCAAGGATAGCGATGGTAGAGTTAAAGGAAACAGGTCCCGTCTTAACTGGTTCGAGCGCTCGAGAACCGGGTCGGCTGTTCCGGAATACTTCCGGCAAACCATGAACGATGGTCAACACATTGTTGAACCAAGTAGCAGCACTGAATAGCATTCTCCATCAGCAACGAAACATTAGGGCATTGGGGCATGATCAGCTAATCGATCCATTAATCGATTTCGAACCACATAAACACCCCACCCGAGCAATAAATCATGTGTTGCACTTTGATTATTCCGCCCCTCTAACCTTGACAGGGGCTGTACATTATCAAAACGAAGTGTGATACAAGGGGAAGTTTGCATTAAAAAAAATTAAATTAATAAAACGTGAGCGTGCTAGAGGCGTTAATATCGGATAAAGTACCATTGCGCCAATAAGGTTGTGATCTTTGCCTGTACAGTGGGATGATTTGCATGACTCAAAACCGTTTACCGGTGCAATTGTGTTTGACATTTGGTTGAAGATGCATGTGGCAAGATGTAAATGCATAAATAAAACTTGTATGAGAAACGATCGAATTGAATAAATATACATAGAGAGAATACGTAGGACCGTTGTGTGAAGAAGATTACAAAGATTTTTTTTGGAACAATGAGTTTAATTCGAATCTTTTCTAATTTTGAATTCATTTTATAATACTGCAGAAGCAAACAAAGGCCAATGAAAACTCACTAAATAACCTTGTTATTTATTATATTATTGAGCACACAGCCATCCGTGTCGATCTTAGCCAACCTTTTGACTTCGATTGTACCGCGAATGTCAGGGACATACATTGTGAGAGATTGTAGATTTGAACACATTTGTTGAAAAACGTAAGAGTGAGAGTATGGGCTGACTGTTCAGCAATGCAACAAATGAAAGCATTGAAATTGTTGCTTTTCAAGTTTAAGCATACCAACATTATCATACATCATAAAATATACATAAATATTCCTTGTTCAAGCACAGTTTGTATACGGCGATCATGGTCAAAACTATTGCTCCCCCGATCGTGCAACAATGGATATTCAGGATGGCTTTTACGAACACTCACTTAGGCACGTACCATGCGCTAAGATTTTCGTTATTTGCCAGATGTTAATCCGTGCATGCCAGTCCGTATTTCTGTGCGTAACCGTTTAATTAATATTTAAATATCGTCCTGTTATTTACTGCTGACTGTCATGGAATCTTTACCCTAATACGTGAGTAGCCGGACCGAACGGGTGCGGGAGAGGGGAACTCATCACCAATCAGCATGTTACATCTAACTACTGCAATACTTACTTCCATAGAATTCGCCAAAATACGCCAAAGTTGCTACCGTTCGGTACCTCCGCTGAATACGAAACAGTCATGTTTGCTTACGGCACGCGTCCACTGTACTCGGGCAGGAGCAGCTTAGAGTTTAGTTATTATTTCATTCGGAAGGACTCGTGACTGTGGGGCCTCCGTGTATGACTAGCGACGATAATGCGACACGATCACGATCAGCTTCGATGGCACATTCACAAACACACTGCGCAGGGGTATGTAATATCGTGTGTATTTTACACTGTTCACGCACCTTTCGAATTTTGAGCTTAAGAAGAAGATGGTGGGCACATGTTACTTGTCACATGCACGTCACGATCGAAGGATTACGCACCGGTGTGTTGCGATGCGATCATGCTTAAAACGGCACGCGTTGCGAAGCGCATGTCGTCTCGGCGACAAAACAATCGGAATAGATTTTACTGAACACTTGCACCAAATGATCACTGCGCCAACACCGAATATTTGCCTCTAAACGGTACCAGCCAATCTGAATCTGTGGCTGGAGAGGGAAGAAATAAACTTTCGTTTTTTTTACTCTTTTCTCGCACGGCCGACGGTTGGGTAGAGCGTAATTTGGGACTTTGTTTCACTTTCTGCGATCGTTTTCCTTGTGCACTGTACACTTTGGCACTTTGAGCAATGAGTTGATTTTGCTGTGTACACTTATTTCTCTCCCTCATCCGGCTGGATGTTGTATAATTTTTGCATTGGAGGTTTCGGTTTTTGTGTACGCAACGCAACGTATGGGTGTTAAGAAAGGTTAACTACACGAAGCCGTACACCGTACATGGGCATAGGGGGAGAAAAGAGAAATACACAAAAAGGCATTTAATAAGATTGTGAGATTTTTGCGTCCATTACCCCCCATCCTCCCATTTTTTTTAATATGCCGACAAGTATGAAGCTGCAGTATGACACAGCGATGTGACGGAACAAGCAAACCCCAAAGTATCACTAGACAGAGGAAGGAACGTCATCGAGATCAGCCACTTCCTTAATCGGTAAGCACCACCGGCGCTTCGTGTAGAGTTAATAAGTGTGGGAAGCTGTTGGAGTAGATTTGCTGACCGTTGGACTTTTGTATATCCTGTTAGGGGTGTGGTTAACGGACAGGGCGACAGATTGTCTGAGGGGTTCTATTGATTTGTCTACGTGGCGTGGGCAGTAGCGGTGAGTGGTGATACATGAGCGTAGTCAGCAGCAGGCTTGGTAATAAAAAGAGTAACACTTGAAGAATTTTGTAACTCGTATAAGAAAAGGTGTTATATACGGAAAGCTTTTCTCGAGTGTAGTGGAATTGGAGCGGTCGTTGCTTGAATGAGCTAGACAAGGCAATACTACAGATCAGTGTTGTACCACGATATCACACTTTAAATCGTTCGTGATAATCAAACCTCAAATTATGTTTATGTGCGTTTGCAATTAAGAAATGGAAAAATCTCTTGGTAAGATCTACTTAGGTGAGTTAATGAAATGAGAAGAGAGTAGAGACCGTGTGGTAAAAATACTTGTAATTAATTATCAATCTTCACATTTCATTTCAGCAAGAAGCCCTGTCATTTAGAGGATTGCTGGTTGCTACAAAGACGGTCGAAGATCAAAAACATAATTGTGTGACATTTTATTCATTCTTTTACAGTGTCCCCTTCAATCCAGACATCGAATTTCAAGTTAAGAACGTAAGAAGGTGTATCATATGGGGGTATGTATCAAATCCTTACTCTCATTGAAATTGTTTTACGTTGTTCTTCACATTCACAATGTGCGTTAATCCATCCACGATTTAATACAATCCATTCGAATGCCACTAATTGAATGCGCAGAATGCATTACAGCACTTCCTTTGGGTGCTGCTGTTTGCACACTTTTCCAACATTATTTTCCAGTGTCCCCTTCAATCCAGACATCGAATTTCAAGTTAAGCACGTAAGAAGGTGTATCATATGGGGGTATGTATCAAATCCTTACTTTCATTGAAATTGTTTTACGTTGTTCTTCACATTCACAATGTGCGTTAATCCATCCACGATTTAATACAATCCATTCGAATGCCACTAATTGAATGCGCGGAATGCATTACAGCACTTCCTTTGGGTGCTGCTGTTTGCACACTTTTAGTCACCGGTCATTTCACGACTGGTGTATTGTAGGTGATTTGTCGAGATTAGGCGAGAAACAAAGCACTATTGCAATATCACTTAACAAGCTTTATAGCTATAGCTTCATAGCATTGGGTCATTAATAACCCGTGTCGCAATTATACAACCCCCTCCCCCGTTTCCTTTCCCTCGTTTACGTCTTAACGCCAGCAGCAGCACCGACAGTGTGTGATGGTGGTTACACGATCGGACGCCTCTCAGACAGACGCTGTCTGAGTAATTAGCTGTGATAAAAATCTTACCAAATATTCCAAACCGTCCCGGTACGTTCTAGCAACTGTGTCGAATAGATGGTTCGGGATGCTCGGACAAAGTTTCTCTAAGCTTCCCGAAAACGAATCGTGTGCCACGTTCCAACCACACCAGAACAGGTTCTCGGCGTCACAGAATCGATTGAGTCTTGGGTTTGGTTGATTTGGTGTCTAGGGGGTGCAGAATTTCACACACCACCAGCACCACCACCTGTGTAAAAACCCCTTTCCGAACGATATCAGTCGAATGGAAATGGCCGACCAATAACCGGTTAATTAACAAACAAATAATCCCATTCGTCCGTCTGTTGGGTTTGCGTAGTCGCGAGTGTGTGTGTGCTGTGTTACGTTCCCTGCTGATGTTGATGCCCAGAACCACCTGTCCTACTGAGGTACGGGTGAATGTCAAATCATTTCGAAAGGGAAGCAAAACAACAGACTCGATCGTTACGAAGTTTCGATCGTCATTGATTGTTGGGAAAGAAGTAAAAAAAATCTAATCTCACGTTTAGCAGTTGAGGAGTGAAGCAGGGAATGGGGGGAAAGGCCCTACCAATGTATGGGTGCAATCAATCATACAATGCATTGGTATTGGGCTGGTACTGAATGGTGGAACGAGAATTAAAATGGGCCATTGTATCGCCGCTAGTTGGGTACGTTTTCAAACGTCAAACGAGCTCATCGCTGACACGAGGATAGGATCTAGGCAGAGCACGATCAATGATGGAATTAATCAGCAGGTAGATCCATTCCGTTCGGTTGGCCAGCAGCGGTATTGGTAGATGCAAACAACGGCCGCTGGTTGGTGTGTTGCGTGCAAACAATTGGTATGTGTGGTCTTGGTTTAAAAGTTGGCACGCGAAAAAACAAAACCCCACATCCGGGGGCTGGTTGTTTTTTTTGTTCCCCCATTTTGCTGATGCTGATGAATTGAAAGCGTTCTTGGGAGGGGAGTTTGGGTCAGGTCTGTGTGTGAATGAGGTCTCGGTCTCAGAACATCTGGGCACAATGTAACCGGCCGCTTCTCGTCTTCACCCTGACCAGATGTAGAACAATCGCAACGGAGTTAGTGTTGATAATGATAGTTCATTCGTTAGCATTTTTAACCTATGAGTTTGAACAAAATGAGCTTTGAATTACCTTACATGTAACATTAGAAGATAATTTTCACATTATTTCACTCTATTTTCAATAAAAAAATAACTTATATAGTTCAATAGTGCAATGCAACTGATGGCCTCACCAACAAATCGCATTGCCTGTGAAGATCAGCATACGTACTCTGTAACAAGTTCTTGCAAGAGACATTCTGTAGTAATAAGCGTATACAGTAGGTGACCGCTAACTCGATGTGTTTTACTGGAGTGTTTTTTGATTGGAAGTTCGCTAACTGGAGTGATTCTCAGTTAAAAGCCACATAAATGTTAAAACATGAAATATCCGGATTCTTACGAAAAGAAATTTATCCTCTCAGCTAGCGGTTACTGTATAAGAAATCATTAATCTCCCTATATAAGATTATCAGTAGTATCTCTCGAACGAACAGTTTCATAACTGGAAGGAGCGTATCACAGGAAGTTATAATGCAAGATGGCAGATAATGTTGCGTTTCAGGTTATTATATAAATAAGGATAAGATTCCATGCTCCAAGAAATTGCTTTATTGCTTTAAGCATTAAGTTAAGCAAAAACGATGTTTGTGCTTATGTTTTGCGAAACATTTTCCACGCATTAAATCATGACGTTATTTTCCATGAAATAAAGTTAAATTGTATTCCACACAAATACTTTCTATTCCATTGCAAACAATTTTAAATGCGTACAGATATATCCGTTTTAAAAATGTTTACAGTGTTTACCAATCACATAAATATATTGATCCATGTTCAGACAGTGAAGGGAGATTCGTTCTCAGGTTTGTCGATTGACAAAGTTCGATACACCATCGAATGTTCCATTCAGCGTCATTGGAGCAAGACATTGAAGCTACCAGCTAACAGCACACATCAGTCAGCGAACGTCATCGCATATGCGTTGAACGATCGCACCGAAACCGGAAGAGCCCACATTACTGCGTAACGCTTTAACAACAAAAAAACATTTGCGCAATAAAACAAACTACAGGCGGTCCCCGAGATACACGGTTAATGGGGACCGAAAACGGCCGCAAAATACCGCGTATCTCGAATTTCCGCGTAAGTCGAATCTCGTGATTTCCAGCTAAAATATCACTGATTTTCGTGTAATTTCGCAAGTAGGGGGTGGTTTTAGTTACTTTATGAATTATTTGATATGATTCTGACAGATTATAACAGTTTCAAAGCTTTTGGAATAGTTTTTAACATTCGAACGAAACCGAAATTATTTGGCAATTTACAATTGATGTGTCAAATCAGTACAATTTGCTCAAAGAACTGTCAAATTTAGAAAACCGCGTATCTCCGAATCCGCGTATAAGAGGTACCGTGTATCTCGGGGACCGCCTGTATTTGTATATCGCGTACATTCATCCAAGCGTTGCAGACCTGCAGACAGAGTACGTTGGATGCTGGTAGTGCATCGTGTATGTCACTGAACCTATGACGCTTAATTTCCATTATTTCTCTGTACCGCACAGAGCAGAGCCGGTTATGCCGGTTAGTTTTATGGCATCGAAAACTTTCTCGAAAATACACTCGGATAATCGGTGACAAGAAGCATTGTGATGGTACATGATGGTAGAACATGAGTTGCGGGAGTGTGTGTTCACCGATAAGAAAGATCATTCTAGACGGTTCGATGAGAATTGGTAGATAGTTTGAAATGGTTTTTCTTTAAGACACACAATTAAACCACGTTTCAAAGTTTTTCAGCATTATTTGGGGAGAATTGGGAATCGTTGGATGAATCATAACCATTCACCTTGGAAGATCACCAAATGAAGCGCGTCACTTAACACCTTACACCGTGTCGTCGGTGTTGGTAACAGCATTTTGCAATGGAAGATATTTTCGAACTCAATCGTACACGATCGTGACCTGCATTTGGTGTTATTTTCGTTTCACTCGTAGTTCGGTTAGTGGTGCAAAACCATCTTGCGTATGAATAATGGAACTACTATTTGACGTTACTATTGATATAACCCAAACGGCAAGCTGTTCAGACAGTCTGCGACCATGGAGTTGTTTGCGGTTTCGTACCACTGCTCTGCAATGGCACTAACCACTCCTCGTGCGCGCTGAGTAAAGGCGCCGTAGGTAATCTAAATCATCATGATGGATGGGTTCAAGTGATATAAGAAAGAATCACATTGTTTGGCTTCGCACATTGGTGTGTACCTTTACCTACTTTCAACTGGTGCTCATGCGCTCTTATATGACATGTTCCTGTATGTCTAAGAAGTGGGAGGCTTGTGTTGCCTGAAACATTTGCATGTTGTTTATTTAAACAAAGCATCTTTTGGAGTGTAAAATTAAAATGTTAAATAAGATGCCGACATTAAGCATATATTTTCATATATTTTGCTACTATACGCGTAGTGCTTGTTTCGGTCGTATGGTTTTGTGTTCCCTGACCCTTCCACTAACTGGTGCTAAGTGGGGATATTATGCGAGCTGATTAAGGATCAAGTTCAAGCCAACGTGTTGTGAACGCTGCCTGTTGCCAGACTCGTGTCAACAACAGCAACATACAACCAATGCTAGCAACAACGACCAAATGAAGCGCCTAGTCAGGTGTATATTTGGTTTCGAAAATTACCCCTTCCCGAACCGGTTGGCAACCTTCCGAATGTGGCAACCAATTTAGAGTGGAGCGCATTCCACGGCGCTGCGCACCGCCACCTTGAAACAGTTCACTAACATCGCATGCACGGCAGCATCATCTCGACGCACGAGGTCACGCTGTGCCGAGAATGGCCTTCCGAGGTCGCAGATGGGAAAGAAAAAAGCCCTCCCCAGAGGTTCGCTCATTCTACTTCGGACCGGGTTTCCAACACGCACAATGCGCCGAACAGCGTGGCAGGTCGTATGCGCATTTGTGTCTTCTACGCGAGATTTCAAGCGGCTGCGTTAGAGTGTGTGTTAGAGCAAAAGTTGGGAGGAGTAATAGCAACAAATCGCCCGAAGGAATATGTGAAGTGATTTGAAAATTCCAACCTCACGGAACGTAACACACGGCCAGTCAATCCATTCGTTCTTCATTAGGCAACGCTTGATTGAGCGCTGTTGTGTGGCTCAGCCGTAGTGATTTTTATTACATACATACACTTCTGGGTAACTTTTGTCGGGAAACGGGGCTTCACATGACGGATCGCAACGGTGTTGACCTTTGTTGGAAGTATCAAAAGTTGTTTTTTTTTCCCTCATGCTAATGTAAAGATTTATAGGCAATCCATTACGTCAATACGCAAACAAGCTGAATTTTGCCCCTAAAAGTGGAAGCGAAAAAACAAACCATGAACGTTCCAGACGCACGTTCTTTAGGGTGAACGGCCACCAATCAATCCTGTTTGCCTCTACGCCTTTTAATAGAACGCATATGGCAGGCGTCAAAATATTACCATAATATTTGCATAGGACGATTGTAATACAGCATCATAACGGCTAGGAATAAATTAGGGATCAATGTTAAAAGGATCATAACCGTGGGTCGTCTAGATCAGTATTCGCCTAAAGATCGGCTGTATAACACACGTTTTGCGTAAAGATGCCGAAAAAAGTTTATTTACATGCTTGTCTGTTGTGGTTTTTTTTTGTCAAAACACTTTCCAAACTGTGGTGTCTACGAGCCAACAGAAATCATGGATCAGGTGAAAGGAGTTCCGGTTCCAGTAGCTTCCTTCTTGATCGAACGATCGCTAATTTTGGGCTAGCCGGTTTGCTAGCACGCTACTTTGCTGAACGAATCTCCTTTAGACATCACATCAACCGCGCAGACCCGTTATTAGACATACGTCCAAAAACACTGACCACCTAATTTCATGACTGCCAAGGTGGTACACCGGATCAGTCGTGTTACGATTTTCAATAAACAAACGCCTGGTTCTTCATTACTAAAAGCCTGGGGAGGTGTTGTAGTTGCGGTGAGTCGAACGGAAAAAGTCGCACTTCTTATGTAAGTACGATGGACAGGGGTGTGGGAAGAGGAGATTAGTAGGCTGTGCTCGTGGTAAAAATGAACGATTCGCCAACATCACCATTGCCAGATGGATGATGATGGTGATGATGATGTTGGGCTTCCCCCCAAGTGGAGGGCTTCCCGCTTGAGGTAGCATTGCGCTCTTTCATCGTTGCGAGCGCTTCTTGCAGCGTTGATTTGCTTTCGATTTCGTGCTCACGCGGCCGCCACCGCCGTCTTGATTACACCAAAATTGCAATGTTCGCGGGGTGCAGATTGCGTATGTGGTTGTGTGTGTGTGTCTGAAAGTGTATCGTAGTATGCGTTCTCCAGGGTCGTTTGTTTGTTTGTTTGTTTGTTTTAATGATGACGACGAACCAACCAAGTCGGAACCACAAAAAGGGGAGCATGGCGGAGACCTTAGCAAAATCCTCGTGCGTCTGCCCGTTGGGTTTCACTTTTTTGTGATAGTAACTTAAAGCTGGCATGAGGCTTGGCCTTCTGTTGTCGGAATTGAATGTAATTTGACAACGGATCTCCGATCATCGAGGAAGCAAGCGTGCTGTGTCCTAATACCCATCCTAACGAGTCTTTGGAATTTCGCAACCGATTGTTGTTGTTGTTTTTTTTTTTCATTTTTTGATGAAACTTGTTTGCCGTTCGGATGGATTTGGTTTTCGCAAAAACAGGTTATGCGTTTTTTGCGACTAATTTATGAATCGCATACTGATAATACCCAAGATGGTGAATTCATTAAGTTGTATGCAAATTCAAACATCCGTAACATCTTCGCCAAAGTAGGAGGTGAAAAATGTGGTCCAGCGGTCGGGGGTCAAGCGTTACGATCAGCAGTGGCAACTGAAAGTTTATGGCATTTTTGTTCAGGCCACGGGCATGGAATGACAATTGCAAGTTGCTCGTATGCATCGCATAAACATTGCATGCGAAGCAAACTCGCACCCACACATGCAAAGGGGTGGAAACCGACCGGCAGAGAAGGGGGGTTGGAGGGGGGGGGGGAGGGGGAAGTGGCATGCACGTGCCCATTTGCAAATCCGATCCGATTGTGAAAACATTGTCCGCGTTGCATTTGGTGTACGGTGTGTGCCCATTAGTACGGCGGTGTGGCTGAATCGAATTTTCGGGTTGATCGTACTTGGTGAAAGTGCTAAAGAAAGTTAATGGCAAGCTAATCAATGGGCCCACACAAATATTGTGACGGAAGGATAAGCGAATTTCAAATCGAACAAAGGTCGATCGATCTTTTGTTTATTATTAGTTGTAAAAAGGTATGAACGGAACATATTTGGGTACACATACTTTTGTACACTCGAACAATATGGTTATAAAACGTGTTACTTTGTTGTTTCATTGGCTACACTGAGGCGATTGGGACGGATCGTGTCCTACATTGTGGTCGACCGGTGCGCGGTTGTTCAATTGTGAAACAATCCTACTGTTATTATGCCATTGGCTAGTTTTCATTGCACAATCCACTGCTACGAGGTCAAATGATGGGCTACATCACTTCATGAGGCAGTATACGAGGTACATATGCTAGCCGTGTCACTGCTTTAAAATTGATTCCAAATTAGCACTGTCTCCTGCGGCGATCGTGTACCGACATTTCGCGAAGTTGTGCCCAATCTCTTGAATGATCTCACTTGAATCTTTCGATCGCATTGCTCGATAGACTACTTATCACGAACCAGAACACTCTACATAGATGGAACGTTAACACACATACACACAAATACTAACGTACAAATGCACACGCAAACTGAGACACAGCACACTGTATACAGATTCACGCGTAAAGGGACAGTTTAAATGACCGGAATACCGTCACGCGCTCAACCTGCTCGTGTTGTTTTTCTTTTAACATCGCAGTCACTGCAGCGGACCCGGAGCCAGCCGGAAATGGCACTGGTCATAGAACCAAAGAGGTGGCGATTAAACTGCACCACTACCACCGTTTGGGGCTGTGCCCTACAGCGATTGGAAATTGTACCCGGTCGCGAAAGATTTCACTGAAACGAAGCACGACAGCGAGATTGCACACGTCTACAACGATATTTGGGGCGGTGGAGAACTTTGGATAAAACTGTCACCCGCTGAACGTACGCGGTTCTGGTGCGTGCGAGGTGTTGGAGGGGAAAAGAGGTACAATATCGACACAGTAAACTCGACCGAGCAGGAAAAGCTTGAACTAGTTTAACAGGATAATTTCACAACACAAACACGCACACATTTTGGGCACACGCGCAAGGCGTTCGATGCGTTGAATATCATCGATTACACAGATCAGGCATGGCACAAACACGATCGGTGCGATCGGTTTATTGTAATTAATAAACGTTTAACCAACCTATCACAGTGCTGACAATGGCAGCAGGCGGTGACGCCGTCGCGTAATGTGTCTGGTGAGCAAGCAACCGCATAGACTTGAACGCACGAACAGCTTGTACGCAGGTGTTGCAGCCTTCGCTCGCGCAACTAATTTTCGACTGGCACGGTCGGCGTTCATCTCTTTGTGTGCTAGCTGGCCGATCGCGGGCATGTTTGCTTGTGTTGGTGATTTTTCCACGCACTATGGGCAAACGATCATCGATTGTCAAAGTTTTAAATAAAAATAATGATTTCGTTATATTGGTGAACGTGAAGCAAATCTGTGCATTGTGAAATTGGAAATCTAGTGTTATCTCTTTGTTTCTGATTTAATTTTAAATGGAGACTTTAAGCCCACTGGCTTCATTCGTCTCTGCACAGGGGAAACTGATATCGTAGGTAAAACTAAATGAAATTAGTTCTGTTGCAATCTTAAGACAAATTTAAAAGCGAAGAAAATCTACAGTAAACTTGCTTGAGTTAATTTTTTTTACTAAAATAAAACTCAAAACTTACTAAAGTTTGTGCTGAGGGTTAAGGAGAAAAATGCACTGTTTCAATTACTCCAAACAATTAAAACAATGAAATATTTAGTTGAGACATAATCATACAATAATTTATTTGATCAAATATATCTATCTATATAATCTGGTCCCGAGTTAAGCGATACAGGAGTTATGCAAATTTTAAACGTACATATGTTCAATGCAAAATGAATTCCTGGCTTGGTCTAAATGGCTTCTTTTAAATTTTGAGATCGTTAAAAAATAGAATTAACAGATTTTTCTACCCGTATTGTATTGAATAAGTAATTAAGTACTAAGTTTAATAAAACATTTCTATTTATCTACTATATTTTGGCTGAAAAACGGGATATTTAACTTATCGTGCGCTCAAACAAACCGAGTCAATGTCACGCCGTGAAGCGTAAAGTAGCCACAATCAACATGATTAAATATTTTCACGCTTAAATGCATGTACCCAACTGTCATCCTGTATGATCATTGGCTTCTCCATTGTCCTTCCACACATACGGGGCCAAGTATCCTTCTGAGCATCTTCCTCTCGAACGCGGCTAAGAGGGTTTCGTTAGATTTAGACAGTGTCCATGTCTCAGAGGCGTACGTGAGTACCGGTACTATATAGGTACTATATAGTCCCAGCTTCGTCCGTCGCGACAGGTTCTTTGAGGTGAACTGATTTTTCAGGCTGTGGAATGACCGATTGGCAGCCAGCATCCTTGCGCGCAACTCAGCTTCCATGCTATTGTCGTTGCTGACCTTTGACCCAAGATAGGTGAATTCTGGGACGACTTCAAAAGTGCGTTCACTATCTGCACGTCACGCCTACGTATATTCTGATTATTTATTGGTAGGTCCGCTGATGTTGCCACCATCAGTTTGGTCTTTGCCACGTTTATCTGCAATCCGAGGTTCTCTGCCGCCTGTTCGATCCCTTGGTAGGCTTCTGCTACATAGGAGAGCCGCAGACCAATGATGTCTATATCATCAGCGTATGCCAGGATCTGGGTTGACTTATAGAAGATGGTTCCCGTGTCTCCACCCTCGAGTCGCGGATGGCCCTCTCTAGCGCCAGGTTGAATAGGAGACAGGCAAGCCCGTCCCCCTGGCGCAGACCCTTGGTGGTAGCAAAAGGTCCTGAGAGTTTTCCATCCACCCTCACCTGGCAAGTGACGTTGGTCATAGTCATTCTAACTAGCTTTATCAGTTTGGCTGGGATTCCAAAAGAGCTCATATCGTCATACAGTTTTGTTTAATTGAACTCGCTCTTGAACTGTTGCCGCTCGCTGATATCAACACGCCAACACGGGTTCTTCCCTCGCCGCAGTGTGACCACCAATTTGGTGGAGTTTGTATCTCACTGCCATGCTGCATTCGCTTCGGGAGCCCAGATGGATGTCATCTATACCGACCTTAAGGCTGCCTTTGATCGGGTGAATCATCGCTTGCTGTTGGCGAAGCTTGCTCGTCTTGGATTCTCTACCCCTTTAGTGGAGTGGTTCGAATCTTACCTCACCAATCGTCGATATCGCGTGAAAGTTGAATGTATGACATCTAGGGAATTCGTGAGTTGTTCAGGCGTGCCACAGGGTAGTAACCTTGGACCTTTGCTGTTTTCTCTATTTTTCAATGACGTTACTACTGTAGTAAGGGAATCTGAATGTTTATTGTATGCGGACGATCTTAGACTTTTTTTTCCTGTGAGGTGTTTTGGTGATTGTCTTGTCCTGCAAGCATCGATCGACTCTTTTTCCGACTGGTGTCTGAACAACGACCTACAAATTTCTGTTGATGAATGTTTGTCCATGTCGTTTCACCGTTCTAATTGTCCAATAGTGTTTAACTACTGTATCTCCGGTACACAATTACAACGACACAGTGCAGTAAAAGACTTAGGAGTTACCCTTGACCGTAAACTTGACTTTCATGTGCACCATAACGAAATTATTGATAGAGCGAACAGAATGCTAGGATTTATACGCAGGCAGTCGAGAGAATTCTCCGACCCACATTGTCTTGTCGCACTCTACAAATCACTAGTCAGATCCATCTTAGAATACTCCTCAGTAGTTTGGTGCCCATCGTCGTCGTTATGGTCGAATAAGATTGAGTCAGTGCAGAAAAAATTCACCTGTTTGGTTTTACGGTACACACCCTGGCGTAACGTAGCAGCGAGACCTAGTTATCATGCCCGGTGTTTAATTTTTGGACTCGAGTCTCTCGCTACTCGTCGCAAAACGGCGCAAATCTTGTTTATGAAAAAAATCATCCTAGGAGAGATAGATTCACCGGACCTTTTAGCTAGAGTTAATTTCCACGTACCTGCTCGTATTTTAAGAAACTTAAGGCTACTAGGAGTTGACCAAACTAGACGTGCATATAGCGATAATGAACCTTTGACTGCGATGGCTATTAGATTTAATGCACATTATGACTCTTTTGACTGGAATTCCCTAAGTTAACCTGTTTTTCTTGCTGTGATACTCTGTGTTATTTATTTTGTGCTGATGTTACATTGTACCGTGATGCTTTATGTTATTATAAGTTTAGTTTATAAGATCAGTGATAAGGCCAATGATGGCCAATCACTTAACATTTACAAATAAACAAATAAACAAATAATTGTTTAATTGTTTATTTCTCGTTCAATGGATAACAATGGATCCGTGTGAATGTTCTTAAGTCTAATATTAGTTAGAAATAAGTAGAAAGATCAACTTAATAATTCGTTTCTAAGGCAGTTTTTAAACGATTGCACTGAGGTTCCAAAATCAAACAAATGACGAACTTCGTTAAACACCTTAATCATGGAGTTGATGGGGTCTCTAGATCCATATCCAGTTCGACTACGGTTCAGGGCAAGGAACGGACGAAAACGAAGCTGACCAGCAGGCCCGTAAAAGTTTAACTGTAGGAGCAGGGATGGACAGTCGATGTTACTTTGCAGTAAACCAGCCACAAACAATTGTTGCGCGGTATGGCGTCTGATGTGGAGCGGTTGCAGTCCGAGAAGCTGAAGTCGCGTTTCATAAGGTGGCAACTGACTGCCAGGTGGCCAAGGTAACAAGCGTGTTGCGTATCGGGATAAGCCACGCTGTATCGATTCCATTCTCTCCGAAAGTCTTTGGGTTGAGGGCTTCCAGACAACACAGGCGTATTCGAGTACCGGGCGAACCCCGGCTATGCTATCATATGTGGTTATGAAATCAATGAAGAGATGGTATGTGTCGTGTCTCTATTCAGCCATCTTCTCTAAGATCTGCCGCATGGTGAAGATCTGATCAGTGGTTGATTTTCCGTTTCGGAATCTTCTTTGATAGTTTCCGATTATCTCTTCGACGTGCGGGACAAGACGATCCTGAAAGATCAGGGAGAATATTTTATAGGCGGTATTCAACACCGTAATACCCCTGTAGTTGTTGCAGCCCAACCTGGCTCCCTTCTTGTATATGGGGTAGATGATGCCGCGATTCCAATAACAAAGACATTGATTCGCTATCCCACACCTCAGTAACAATTTGATGAATCTCGTTTTCTAGTCGTCCATTCTTGACCAGTTCAGCTGCAATTCCGTCGGTTCCGGGTGCCTTGTTATTTTTCAGCCGACGGATAGCCTTTCGTGTTTCTTCTATGATAGGTGGCAGTAGCATGACACTATCTGCTAGTGGCGCTTCTAGCTGTCCGCTGAACTGGTCGTTGAGTAATTCATCAAAGTACTGAGCCCACCGCGAGAGGACCTCTGGCTGGTTACTAACCAGATCTCCATCCTTGTTCTTACAATTACGTACCACAATTACAATGACGCTAAACGTTCAGTCGCGACACACGAAGAACATTAATATGGGACAACACTTGAGCACCCGTCATGTCCAGCTCGTACGCATTAGATACCGCGTTTACAGCATGATATATGCGTAATGGCCAGCATGACATATGTTTGTCTCTGGAATGGCCAGCAGCGCACGAGGACGAAGGGTTCTAGCAGAGTAACGTACAGATGAACTGAAGAGAGCAACTATTGAGAAGGCCAACGAGCCCAGCCCGCCTAGCTTGTTCTATCCGGTCGTGGAGTTGCGGCAAGCCGAGCATCAAAAATGTTTATGTATTTTTAATTGAATATCAACGAATGTCATCGATTTTGTTTACACACTTCACAGCGTGACGTTATTGGGCGGTATGTCTGGATACAAAGCTATACGCGAAAATTCGAGCTACGCGAATGTCTCGAGGAAAGACAGTAAATGTAATATAACATAAAAAAGTAAATATGCCATATTAGACACGGATCCTCTACAAAGAATGGGTGTGTCGATTTGATGGAAAAAGGCTTATTCTTAACAATATTTTTAATCTTTTCGTTGCGCTCTCAACTTGATCTTTTAATTGTTGAGAGAAATTTCTATTTAATTGCATGCATATTTATGCCTTCAAAAGGCCTATTATTTTATTCTCATAACAAATACTGTAACACGAACCGGTATTTTTCGGGTACGTAATTTGATGATAAGTCCCACCTCTTACCCCAACACAGGTTTGAGAAGGACGAAAGTATCTATAAGATAATTCTACTCTAATAGTTGTTATGAAATAAAAAACGAGCAAGTGGTGGCTTCGGAAAACTCTCAGAGGAACCGTCCGAGTCATACACACACCCAAGATGACCAACATAGTTTCATCAAGAAAAAATGGGTCATACTCCATCGAATACAATAGTATTCCCTAGCAGCCTTTACGTAGTCCGCCAAGAACCAATACATGGATCCGGCACACCACTTATCAGGACACAACTGCGACATGCATATGGCCAGTTCCACTAGTGCCTACCGCTGACTCCAGGGTTTCTGGCACCAACGACTGGCTCCAGGGCACTACCTAACTGCATTGGTAGGAGATCATCCATCTCTGGATGAGATTGACAGCGACATCAAGCAGCTTAAGAGCAATAAGTCTGCTGGCATCGATGGACTGGCGGCCGAGCTCTTCAAGATGGTGCCGGAGAGGCTTACCGTCGAAATACATCGGTTGATCATGAAAGTCTGGGAGCAAGAGGAATTATCGGAGGAGTGGAAGCTGATTTTTATTCACACAGTCTACAAAAAGGACACCAGGCTAGACTGCTCGAACTCTCTAGCCATCACAGTCCTTAATGCCGCTTACAAGATCCTGTCCCAGATCCTGTTTTGCATACTTGCGCCCCTTGCTACAAAATCTACATCGCTCTGGAAGGTGTCATTCGAAGCGCGGGGCTAGACAACGACATCCGTGGCACGATCCTCTACCGATCTCTCCAATTTATTGGCTTCGCGGATGACATCGACATAATCGGCAGGACAACAGCGAAGGTGTGTGAGGCATACACCCGACTCAATCGCGAAGCAGCAAGAAATCATTGAGAATGCTATCTCGGGACGGTCGTTACTTCGGACAACGGAGGCGCATTGTGCAGAGGAATCGGGCATACTATGGGCTTCACAGACTGCTGAGATCGAGAAGACTTCAAGCCCGCACGAAATGTGAGATACATCGCACATTGATTCGCCCGATGGGCCTCTACGGACACGAGTCCTTAACCATCCGAGTGGAGGATGCAAACGCTCTGGGCGTGTTTGAGCGACGCATCCTCCGGGCCATCTTTGGCGATATGTTCATGGAGCATGGAGCGTGGAGGAGAAGGATGAACCACGAGCTTGCTTACTTGATGACAGCGATCCCCAGTCCAGCATAAGGCGAAAGGGAGCACAGCGGATTTGATGGCTGTATCAGGTGAAGAGAGAGAGAGAGAGCGAGAGAGAGAGAGAGAGAGAGCGAAAGAGAGAGAGAGAGAGAGAAAGAGAGCAAGAGAGAGAGAGAGAGCAAGAGAGAGAGAGAGAGAGAGAGAGAGAGAGAGAGAGAGAGAGAGAGAGAGAATCAAACCCATGTACAAACTGTCAACGGCAACTTTTCCGGACTGCCATATCCATAGATTTTTCAGCAGGCGGAATTACACGGCTCCGAAATTCCGGTCCATGTATTTTCGGCCTTAACGTTTTCGCATTAATTGCTTCTATTTATCAATAGAAGTGGCTATTGATAGATAAGGTTGACGAGTATAACAGAAATTGATCGTATGAAAGTGAGGTTTAAGCCGAGTCTACACGTTGTTGAAAAAAGCAACCGTTCGGTAAGAATGTGTATTGTCGGCATAGACTTACATTGATGATTTGTGTTCGATAATACAAATAATGTTTTTTCATAAAGTATGAAATAAAAAAAATCTTTCAGCATTATTTGGGATCTGGACAACAAATAAAAGTAATATTCAGCAATTAGAAATATTGTATACTCTATTTATACGCCAGCGTCTATGATTTTTTTTTATTCTCTTTTTTAGTCAAGTTATAGTATTGTTCAAGAACGGCATAATATTTCACAATGTCACGATCATCATTATAAATAAACAATAAAAAATCATTTAAGAAATGCTAAGACTTATAAAAAATAATCGAATTTATGAAAGACACATTTTGTTTCACTTATTGAAGAGAGGGGCAATTTATTGAATGGTTATTTTATTCATATCTAAAAATTTGCATTCTCTTTTCAATATCAGGGTTCTTGAATTTTGATGCTGGGTTTTCTTCACAATAATTTATTTTGCAGAATTTCTCATCGTACGTTGTATCTGAAAATTTGATGCTAGTAGTAGATTATAATTTCTAGTTTAAATGGGTCTGATTTTCAAATTTTTTGCGTATGAGCTCAACAATTTCGTAATCTCGGGTTGCATCAAAGTGCAGAGTAGAGTGAGAAGGGTTCGAATGACGGCCAATTCGCTCGCTTCCAATCAATGTGTATAACCGAATTACCATATTGTTGTGAGACTCCTAAACACTAGTCGAGGTAGGGTGGTGTGTTTTTTGCTGGTTTTTGTTTTCAAATGCAGTTTGTTTGCATTGTTAGTTTACACAATTTTCTAATGGTTGTCTAAATTTATTCTACACATTTAGGTTCAAATCGATCCCATTTACGGTCACTTTTTGCATTCTAGATTAGTTGTTTGTAATACCTACAAGAACAGTGCAATACCCGGTCAGTTAATTCCTGGAGGATGTGCTGTTTTTCTGAGTGAAATGAAATGCACTCTGCAATATTTCTATCATTTTATTTGTTGTATATCATTTGTTCTTGGGAGGCAAAGGGACATTTATGGATCGTGCAATTGAATTATTTCCTAACGCGTGGTGCGGGGGCTTAAAGATCTGGCACCGGACAGAGAAGGGATCAGATGCTTCAGTGCTTGTTTGTAGCTAGCTTAACGTACGTTTTGGTTTTGACAATAAATAACATTTTTAGCCTTAGCTATGGCAATCGAAGTGCTTAGAATTTGATTCCAGACTGAACTTGCGCCATCAGAGTGGCGGATGCCTGCAGCTTCTTCGTTTCTTCTGGCGTAAGAATTTGCTTCACCACGTGGCTAACGCCGTTACGGCCCAGCACGCATGGCAGCGATAGATAGACTTCGTCATCAATTCCGTGCTCACCCTGTGTGTATACAAAAAAAAGGAACATTAACAACGTTTCGTGATGCACAAACACAAAGTACTTGCTGCGAGACCTACCTTAACCAGCGTCGAAACGGCATGGACGTTGTAAGTGTTCCGCAAAATAGCAGACGCTAGGGAAGCTACGCTAAGCCCAATAGCCCAGGATGTATAGCCCTTCAGACGAATGACTTCGTACGCGCTGTTAACAACTTGATGATGCAGATCACCCCACTTTTCTGTATCGGCATCGGTACCGATGCTTGGGTTAATTTCGGCCAAACGAACACCGGCCACGTTCACACCGGACCACACTGGCACGCTGCTGTCACCGTGCTCGCCGATGATCCAACCGTGGCACGAGGTGGGAGCGACGCCCAGCTTTTGCGACATCAGGAAGCGGAAGCGGGACGAGTCAAGGTTGGTGCCGGAACCAATGACACGGTTCTTGGGCAGTCCACTCAATTTCCATGCAACGTAGGTAAGGATATCGACCGGGTTGGAGACGACCAGCAGAATGCAGTCCGGGCTTTGGGCGACCAGCTTGGGGATAATACCCTTCAGGATGTCGGTATTACGCTGGACGAGGTCTAGTCGGCTTTCGCCCTCCTTCTGACGCACGCCAGCCGTAATGACGATCAAACGAGAGCCAGCAGAGACAGAAAAATCTGCAACGAGATAACGAGAAACAGTGTACAATAAGTAAAATGTTTGATATGGTTGACTTTTGTGCTGAATTTAACGATAGCTAGAATTCAAATCGGCTTTACAGCGCCATCTAGGTGTGGGAGTTGAAAGCATGCCATAGTGAGCAGATGTTCATAGCGTGAGCATAATTCTTAGCTCACTTCACCTTTATCTCACCGTGAACTTTTGGCGCGTTAGAAAACCCTTTTGTTTTGAATAAAAACTCGGATAGGACCAAAATGTTGATGTTTAGCATCAATTTAACTCCGCACAATGTTTAACAATACAGTTGTTGTCCGGCCCAGCACATATTACTCTGTGTTACTTTAATGCGTGAGTGTGATAATGCAAAAGCTGTTTAACAAGTTAAACAGTTGATGAAAAGGGTGTTTGCAAAGTGTTTTGTTTTTACCCCGATAGACACAATCGATCGGAATATAAAGCCGACGGCGAAGAGATGCAATTTCTGGTAATGAGGCAATAATGAAGCAAATGACACACAGATAAGCACACTTTAACTGTGAAGGCAGGTCACTGAAACTTGATAACAAGTAAAGGGCTGAGGGGTTGGTAATCTTTTTTTTTGTTGGTGCAATTTTGTTCTAATCGCATAGCGAGGCTGACTTTGAGTTTTGAGTAAGCGTTATCTGGAAACATTGAATTTACGAGTGATGAACCTATAGTACACACATGGAAGAAGTTTATCAATGAAGTACGGATGTACAAACCGCGTAAAGCTTGGCAAAGTGATTGTGATGAATTTTAGCGATTTGGATTGATTTGCAAATAAGCCGACATTACTGAAACAGTTTAAAAGTGTAATGAACAAAACTTAATCAGAAAAGTGCACCATTTGTTACATTGGGTTATGAAAAGTGATAGATTCTTGATTAAATTACAACCCCACCGTTCTGGTCGGTCTACACGCAAAGGTGTAGTAAAGAAAGCACAGTAGTGATAGCGTCTGGAGGCCAATGCACCTAGTGTCTTCACTTGGATAGCAAAACTGTAATAAGTGCACCCCTTCCCTTCCCGTGCTGTCTCACTTTGGTGTCAGAGAACGTGTTCTTTGACATACCCTACATATCGCAGAATAATAAAGCGAAGAAATGATACCGTCGGTGGTTGTGCGAAGTTCATTGGGAGGTCAAGCTGAAGTCAGTGTAGTTTTGTATCGAACCACAGGGCATGCGCTGTGGTGTGTTTCGCTCAAACGGCAAAGACGTTGTTGAGCAAGCATCTTTTATTTTTGGATGTTTTATTCCAACCTTCTATTCCTTTGAATTGATACAGAACGAGTTTGAAATAAAACTGTTTATTGTACGTAACAGATCTCGTGATTTATCCGGAACTGTTACCAGCACTGTACTGCTCCCAAAACTCTCGCTTTCATTTAACGTCTATGCCCTTGTGTTTATTGTGACGGAAGAGCGATGAAAAACGCGAGTACAAAAAAATAGGCCAGCAAGGGTTTTGTCCAATTCTCTCTCGCTCAATTTATCTAATGCTGGTTGTGTCTGTGTGTTTGTTTTTTTTTTGTTTTCAAGTGGTCACGATGTGAATACCCGAATGATAGTAAAAGTGTTCTTGAAACGTTATTCAGCTGGACAGCACGGCGCGGACAGCAGTCTGGAATGATCGGTCCCATCGCAACGTGTCCCATCCCAGCTCGGACCGTACAGGACGGGGAAAGAGGAGCAATGTTTAGCAAAAAAACTTACCGGTGCCTGCACTGACGTGAGCGTTCTTCATGAAGGCAGAGCCATGCTGCAGATCCATCATTTCACCCTGCAGTTTGTCTGCGTTGACATCAATGAGAGCAACCTCACTGGACACATTCTGGCGTGGGCGAAGTATTGTAAAACGGATTCATTTTAGTAAATACTTTCACTGCGATCTTACAAGCTTGCAAATACCTGGGTTAGAATACTGAATGCACAGGCCATGCCGACTTGGCCAATACCGACAACGGTGACCTTGTTGCCAGACGAGGTCATCGGTTCGGCAATCTGGGTAAGCAGCTTAGCTTTCACTTCAGACATTTTGACGAACTGTAGAACTGTGTTGTAGAAAGGGGAACTAATGATGGACACAATTAACACATTAACGGAACAAACGGCACAAATGATAAATATTGCACTGGTCAAATCAACTCACTTTAAACGTAGGTGTAATTCACCGTAGGAGCTTTAATTGCTAACTGATGGAAACTACCGGAATGTAGCACCGATGACGGAGTCACTATTCGTGTGTGCACCCTGACGCGGCCGACGGTGGAATATTTGTACTGACCTCGACGCGTTCCGTCGATATCCGAAACCGAGAGTGCGTCGGCTCAGGGCGCGCTTTTGAAGGTGACCTTTGGTATCGGTGGGATTCTCTGTTCCCCTCCCAACCAGTCTCATCGCTCAAAGAAAGGTACGGCATGTGCAGAAATGAGCGCAGAGCGCGGACAAGCGTACGATGGATGGAACGGTATGCTTCCTTTTCACGCACACCGCACATACGCGCCGCACCCGGCGCGAGCGCATGAATTGTGAGTATATGTGTTTATTAGACGACGATGGGCCAGGCTGATGCAAGCGGTGCGTAATGGTACGCGTCAGCTGTTTGGAGTACGTGTGGCGGGATGGTTGTGGCCGGGTGTTTGAAGAGTTTGTTTTTGATGTGCTTTTTGTGGTGACTGCCACGTGTTTTGTTTTAGAAAATTAGAAATAAGATAGAACCATAGTTTAGGTCCCCTCGCTCCCTTCCTTTTTGTATATGTATCTATTATTAAATAAATTTAGTAGTTTTACATATTGATATTGAATTGAGGTTGATTTGATTCCAATTTGTATTAAAAAAATGCGCGTAGAGTAGTAATCTAATTTAATGCTCCTCGACAATGTTTGTATTTAATATAATTTATGATACATATTATTAATTAATTTATATGTTTTTTCAATGACATATTTTTTAACTAGTGACTTTATTTCAATAAATGTAAATCTTATACTTCAACACTTATAATGCGCAGGAATTGCGCTCCTAGTTTTATGACTCATAGCAAATGATCATATCATAAACTTCTTTCTTTGCACAATGCCGAAAGTGAGCGCCCATAACAGAGTGAATGAATGATGCAACGAGTTCCTGGAACGATGCAACACTCGTGCAAAGTTCTACAACGCTTGTGAAATTTACGCACCAGAACAAGAGATGGAGAGAGAGTGAGAGAGAGTGCTTAAAGGTAGCAGTTGTGAATGAATACATTCTCAGCTACTTTTGAACATCTGCCAAAGATCACCAACGGAACGTGGTGGGTACCAAGGGTAGCGTTGTTGGTTGCACTTTTTTTTTGCATGTGACTGCATTTGCTGCATCCTACCTGTTGCTTTCAATGCCATTGCTACGCAAGAGCTTGGAGCACGAGACGTTTTGCACGTACTATTTTGCACGAGTGTTTGTATTACAATGCTACGTAAGACGATTAATATTACTTTAGAATAAATAAAGAACATATAGAATATGTGTAACAGAGATATATAATAATTTAAAAAAAGTAAAAATAAGTCTTCAAACTTATGCGCCTCTCGAGAGCCTATAACGAGGCCCGTAACGTATAAATGTAAATTCTGTCCTAAACAAAGTTTAATACTTTTTCTTTTTTGCGACAAAATCTAAGCTTCTTAATTAGATAGCTGCAGTAATTTAATGTATTGAGTAAGTATTTTATTATAAAAACGAAAGGAAAATGTTCACCAAAATCAAAATGTTAAAATATTAAAAATAACTCAGCATGACTCAGAAAAACGACGTTAAATTCCTCGGACTGGAGTGCTTGGAAACCCTGTGCAATATAACATAAGAGATGAATGTAGTTATGGGATTCAATTTTATTCAATTTTATAACCTAAACTAAGCCCTACTGCCAATAGAACATTATGAGAAGTCCATTAAAAATGAATATAACATATTCAAAAGCCACCAATTATGTTGGTATAAACATAAACAGAAAAAATGATTTTGCATATTTGAACTCTTCAACTTGTTTAATCTATGATGCATGATGTAGCTGGAAACTACTCCCAGTATAGTCTGTTCCTCTCGTTGTCTCGACTAACGCGGTTTCGGAGATACGCGGTTTTCTAAATTGTACAGATCAAATGTCAATTCAGTACAATTTGCTTCAAGAATTGTCCAATGCAGTATAAATTGCAGTTTTGCTAATAAATTTAATTCACTTACAAGCGAAACATATCAGACTATTCTGCACGAATTGCATTAAATAAAACGATTAACCTTCGTTTCTATGACCAAAAATACACCCTCATCTTTATGACCACCTACCCGGGTAGGTAATACATTTTATAAGGGAATTTGTATTTTTATTGGTAAAAAAATGTCTTATTTAACTTATTCTATGCAGCTATAATAACAACAATTCTTTTTATTTTATAAATTTATGAAGTATGGCTTTTAGTTACATAAATTGAATGCATAGCAATTAGTTCAACTGACACTTATACACCGCCATGTCTTCCCGACTGTCGGGGCAATCATTTCAATCTATGTGACTTTAGAAGAATATTAGGAGCTAGAAAACTTTTGGAATAGATTCTATAAATATAACTACATGCATTGCTATACATATCATAACAAAATTAGTGACTAATCGAAACCAAAATCCTTTATTGTATGTATTACCTACCCGGGTAGGTGGTTATGGAAGTAAGGGGTAAAAGTTGATTTTATTTTTTAAAGCACATTTAAAAACACTGAAAAATTCTGAATTTTTAACCATTTTTGCAAAACACGCTTCTCTAGGAATTTTATGTTTTTTGGTTCGATTCGATAATCCAATAAAAAGCTATCATAAAAAGAATAAGCAAAACATACCCGGGTAGGTGGTTATAGAAATGAAGGTTAAATGAAGTGTATAAAAGTACTAAATTGAATACAAATTCCAATTGTATTTTGGTAACCAATTGTATTTTGGTCGAAAACTGCAAAATTCGACATACGCGGATATTCGAGTTACGCGGATTCCTCGGGAACGCACAAACAGCGTAACTCGGGAACAGACTATACATGAGTGATTGTACGTTTTTAAAATTGTTCAATTACATACATCTGAACGGCTGTATGAAGTTGGTGTACTATTGCACTTTTTTTAAATAAAAAATGTAAAACAAATTTTTGATACAAACAAAAAATGACCAAATAATGTTTTATCCGATTTTCTTTGTAAATGCACCTACTGTGCCACTCACGAATTTAAACGGAAATAGCTTGGAACTTGAGATGTCCAATTGACGTACCATTGTGATTGCGCATGCCTTTCGAGCATCCACTGCTGAACAACGTTGTTATAACATGATTATGGACATAAAACCAATATTGCATGAGATATAGTGCATTTTGATTTTTATCATTCAATTAAATAGTAAGGCAAGAAATGAAATAAGCTGCCACTTTATGTCAAAATCTTTTGATATTAACAGTGTGATTCAAGCGAACAGCTTTTGGCGAATAAATTATGTGAATAAATAACTCAATCGAAAAGTGTATGATTGAATATTTTCAAGCTAAAACAAATCGTATTAATTTGAAAAACTATAACTGAGTTTCTATCAAGCTCAACAACGAAAGGGTAATATGCAATCCCTAAAATCCTATTTTAACATTATTAATTGCTTCTTTAATTTAGGTCCTAGAACAGATTGCTTTAATTGCTATTTACTTGAACTATTGCGATTCTGAGCAGTGTGCGAGGTTGTTGTAGTTGAATTCGCCCGTAGGTGCAGTGGATGCATTAGGTCGAAATTTGAATAATGTCCGAAGCGCAGGTGCAGCTAGTTCGAATCTACCCGTATGACCCGTTCGAATCTACCGGTAGGTCCAAGAAGACAAAAGTGACTCCGACTCTTGTTAAAAATTAAGGTAAAGAAAGGAATTTTCAATGAAAAATTTGTCATTTCACACATATTTAATTTAGACGTATAATAATTACGTATCAATTATATTAAAATTGTGATATTAACGCTTTTCACGAATGGTAATAATTTTTCCAGCTGTAAGTAAGACTGTTTTTAACTTATTCAGTATTCACTAACTCACTTAATCACTTCAGTATTTCACTTACTTAGCCTTATTCGGTAAATGTATACAATATGTGTAAGACAATTCCGGAGGTCAGAAATTTGAAAATTCACGCTATTGGCATAATTTCACATAATTTGTTACATGTTGTCCGGTCTTATTTCGCCATATCGCCATATCAGCATTTTACCCTACGTTCTCTTTGTTAAAAAAGATAAGATTAGATAAGATAAGATAAATTTCGGTAAGATAAGATAAGATAGTTTTCGTTAAAAAAGGATGTATTTTAAACAGCCATTCAGTTGTCGACACTTAACAAACGGCTATTGAAATTATTTAAAAAAAAAAAAATTAATGATGGACATTTATTCAATTAAATTTGAAGCTTTTTCCATTGAATTTGTTCGAAAAAAAATAGTTCGTTGATAAATGTTATGAAGAAACATTAACACAATTTTCAATTGTACACAATTGACTGACACATACTGTAGTCTCAAATCGTTGCTGTGACCTCTTTCAAATGATTCAGATTGTATGGATATTTTATCACATTGACCTTTTTTGTTACATGATTTCACATTCGCCTCTGTAACTCTGAGTGACTATTTGAGATGTGAATATTTAATTATTCTGTCTTTTACTGCTAAAATATCATCTGACTGTGGTATTTGGCCAGTAGGTGGTAGCAAACAGCAGCCGACTGGTTTTAAGGTTTCTCTTTCGTATTGATAGCATATGGACAGCGATATATCTTATAGTAAAGGTATAGTATAGTCAAACGAAAATCACACAATTTAAATATTACAGAAAAATCCACATTACTGATCCCAGCGTTTCGAAAAGAGAATGGATGAAAGATAAAATCTACAATTTATAACAAAGCCAGCATGATAAAAGAAAGAATCCAAAAAAGAGGAATGTTACAGTTTAAATGTGAAATAGTTATACAGTGGAGCGCCGTTTATCCGGGCTCATCGGGACTCCACTTTGCCCTGATATGTGAATAACACGGATAATGAGTCAAAGGATATATTTAATTACGAATTCTTGATTTTTTTTAAAATTTATCTTAATTTATAAAAATTACCCATTTTTTGTTAGCTTCATGATTTCCAATGAGAATATTTGAAATTTGTCGTGAATTATTATGTTTTTTGTTATGACTATTTATTCTGATACTAAATTTTTCAAATATCCTCTTTAGAACGCAATATCACTTTTGTATCGCTCTGTCATTTCTCAACAGCACGAACAAACGGACAGCCGGATATAAGGTACTCGGATAAACGGTGCTCCACTTAAACAACATGAATCACACTATTAAACAACATTATAGTAAAATGAAATCTGACGTGTATGAAAGGAGATTTTTTTATAAACTTTAAAAACTGCGAAGAATGCAACGTCGCCTATACGGGTGATTAAAATCACATAAACTGAAGAATGGATAAAATAACGCGTTTGGAGTTGATTATCTCGAAGGTGAATCGAAAGCTCAAAGCAACTGAAAATAAAGGATAAAATCATACCCTAACGGGTAGTGTAAACATTCTCATCCGAAAAGTGACGAAACGAGTGAACAACTGTTAAGTTTCGTTTGTAAGCTGCATTTCACAAGCAGTTCCATGCGATGATTAGATAATGTTGCTTCGTGGGATGGTCTGTTTTTATTGACGTGCTGTTTTGTTCGCCGGACGTTCATTTCCTTTGCTCGGGATTTCATTTCAGCACTGAAAAATATGCGCTCGTTCTGTTGATTGTCTGCTTCTTTGGATAATTTTACAAAAAGGCTGCACACATTTCACTTCGTTTACAATGGCAATCCTGGATGGTTTTAAGGCTTGCGCTGAACTGACGAATCCAGTTTAAATATCTTAATTTATACGAATCAAGGGAAGCTTGACGAAGCGTGGTTAAATGGAGGCAAGATCTCAGCGCAACTGGTTGCATGAGAGCATACGAGAAAAGAGAATGAATAAAAATGCAGGGTAAAGGAGATTCGGCGAATCAAACACAGTGTGGAAATAGTCTGGAAATAAGAATGGTTACAAATACTCAGGTACGAATCGATTGAAGACAATATCTTAAAACATTATAAAGAGATACGATATAAAACAAAAACAATAGTCTGGGATAGTAATTTCGTAGGTAGTATTTTATTTATAAATGTCGTTGTCAATGTAATTGATTTTAAAAGAATGGACAATAACAAAAATATATCGTAAAGCGAATTACTAAAATAAAACAGAAAAGGAATCAACCTGTTTCGAATTGTAATAAAAAATTAAAAATAAAAATAATAAATATAATAAATAAAATACTACTAATAAATTAGTAATATTTTTTGTTTATTACAAAAATAAGAATAATAATAATATTAAAATAATAATAATAATAATAATAATAAAAACTGTTGATAATAATTAATATGTGTAACGAAATTACTTCAGTTTAACATTTGATGGATCATATATGCTGTTGTTAGCTGTTAATTGTTGTTTATTACATTTATGCGTGTGTTAACTACACACACGGTTAATTCCATGCTATTGTGCCTGTTAATCTTCTTGAATTGGGCAAGTATCTAGAACACATTTTCATCTCGAATTTTTATGAAATATCTTTAATATCTTCAAGAAAATAGAGTTATTATCAGGGAATCTTTATTTTCTAAAAAACTCTTTTGAAATAAAATCTTCAAATACAAAAAGATATCTTCATGTAGGTCCTAAACTCAACTCACTTTTTTGTTGTTATAAAGTAGTAAAATAATATTGTTCAGCTGTGATTGGTTGAAAAATAAATTTACAACTAATGAAGGACGAGTTGAATGCAAATGGAGACTTGCAATGTTACTCTTTATTTCTCACAAATAGTTGGTCCCATCTCAAAGCAATTTTTATAAATTACCGTTAGTAGAATTACAGGTGGAATTACAGAAGTTCATATACGGCTAAATCATCTCAATCGCTCAATAATAATTGACAGTCCAATTGACTACATTGTGTTCTGATTCGCCAAATTTAAAATTAAACAAAAAAATAACACGCATTGTCTTCGAATTATACCAAATGTACTGAAACGGATACGTAAAATCGCGAAATGAACTTAAACGGATACATAAAATCAAGTTTAACAAGAAATCTCGATAGGAAGTCATAATGGTGAACTGTGCATAGATCAAGCTGATTGTTCCGACAAGTTCATTCCGCTTCCTTCAAGTTGTAACTGGGAACGATTAAGATGCGTCTCATTTTTCGAAAAAATATTTCAAGGATCTCACTCATGGAACGCGATGGAAGTGCTATCTTATCGAAACTTTTTAAAAGTCACACGGTATCCCGTAACCTACGGTGAAATTTCAATGATAATTTGCTGTGTTTTCTCTTACGGAAAAATAGTCTTGATCGACATCACATTGGCTGTGAAGTAAAAAGTTTGATAAAGTTCTTATAATGTTTTTTTTTTACTTTCTTGTTATGTTATGTTTGAATGTTTGCAGCATAATTGTTAAAGAGCATAATTTGTTAGGCCTATAAATATAGGCCGTTTAAAATCTAACAGTAGCTATACAAATGGTACAGGCAGGCCTTGATCGACAACGGTTGTTGAGTCAAAGAAGAAGAAGAAGAAGAAGAAGACTTCTTAGGTTGGTATGCTCAATCGGATGCGATTTTTATCGTACGATGCGTATCGTTTATGTGCTGTCAAATTCTATTATGTTGTTTTGTAGTTTGATACTAATAAACAATACATTTTAGGGTTGTTCCAAAAAAAACTTACATTGACGGATCGGATATAAACGGATTGACAGACAAAATCGTGTGTGACAATCTGAAATAAACAAAATATATGATTCTGTCAGCTAAATCGATCTGAAATAGTACATCTGATGGTGTTTAGTTGAATCTTGAAAATTTAGCTAAAAAAGTTAATTAATTAAACATACTGTAGCAGTAAAATGGTTTGGTTTATAAAGTTGTGTACATCACTCCATACAAGACATAATTTCAGAAAAAGATTTTATTACAAAAACAAAAGAGTCCTATCGTACTCAAAAGAGATAGTATGCTGTAGCATCTAGGACTGTCGGTGCAAGTGTATTTCACATTTCCTTGCAACGGCTGCGAAGCGTGCTGGTTGAATTTTTCTATTAATTAGCTGTATGCTGTTCGCTTTCATTATGCTAAAAATGCGAAAAATCCTCTCGTCACGCGATGGCATCGTTGGCATCATCTCGGCATGGTCTGCTCATTTTAATGTTTCTTCAGAAAATGAGTTTCATTCTAGTGCTCTGGTTCTGTCCATTAACGAGCGTTTTCTTAGGTTTTATGTTATCGAATGATATCAGGTAGAATATTGTTATAAGTGAATGAGTTTTTTTATTTTTATTAAATGAGAAAACTTAAACATTTTTGTTTTAACCGCATTTTTTTAATAACATTTTTGACTGTTTGGCAAATTTTTATGTGGCAATGAATGCGTGTGGACTAAGCACAGTAATTTACAGTAAATCTGTAATAAGTAATTTAAAAAAAAACAATATTACTACAGTTGATAGATTTAATTGGCACTATGTTCTCGTCGATTCACTATTATGCAAACAACAAACGATCCGATTATAATGAAAAGCGGTTGTAAGCGAGATGATATGGTAAAATCGTATATTTTTTCAATGCTTATTGTGCAATTTGTACGCATTATCGAGGTCTGGTTGAAATCCTCGATTGTCAAACGAGGTGCTACGAGGAATGGGTTCTTGTTTTATATTATGTGCATATTCACTTTTTTTTACTATAATCTATCAATCGCTCGCTAAAACAAATGCATCTGACCTCAATAATGCCTTGCACGGAAGGGAAAGCATTCGGGAGGAAAACAGTGCGCCGCTAGGGTACAGGATGTATGTTTGTGTGGTTTTGCACAGTTGAGCTATTATTAACTGCAAACGACATCGAAGGGCACCAGTGTGGGTTATCGCTGTGCGTCCTTTGCATCGATGCATTTGTAAGACAAAAGGGAAAGGATTTGTGAAAAAAAACACATACTCAGCCTCTAAGCACAATTGCATTCCCTGCACAGACGGATGTGTGCTAGCGAAACAGGTTGTGCAAAACAGTTTTTGCTCTTCAAAATCCCGCCAGTTTTACCTCGTTTTCGTTTGTGGTGTTTATATGCTTTTGGCGAATGGTTGGCAAAAACAGGAGAAAACATACTGGCGACATGTTTTCACTCCTCTACGGTAATTTTGCAGCTCGGCGTATTGTTTGGGGGATTTCTTTTTTTTGCAAGTACTTTTCTCACAACACTTTGACACGTACAAGTGTCTTGAGTACATATGGCCAAGGTTTCGCCGTCTGCATCAGGGGTCGAATATCAACCAAACCACACGAAAAACTACAGTGCATCAGCATAACAACTTACCATCATCCGCCATTACTGTGAGAATGGAATAGAGAAACTTGATTATAAGAGTAATATATTGTTAAATATACAGCAAGAAAGTGATTTATAGCAGTTTAGCTTCATTTTGTGCGTGACGTTTTTTTTTTTACTTTGAGACAAATTGCTTACAATCAACACATTTTCCACAAAACTGTAGTAAGACCTTTGTGATTCTATAAGCCTTTTCTTATTCGCACGGTTGATTATTGAGTGAACTAGGGTTGCTGCTTCGCCATGCTTTGGTTGCTAAGAAATATGCTCCAACATCCCCGATGGGCCAATAGGCATGTTGTTCGAGTTCGATTTCACTCCACAGCAACCCCTGTCTGTCATCCGTACACCAAGCCGTTGTGCTCCACTTTTTTGTGTGACCGAGAAGGATCGTGGTGACGCGTCCGTAGACAAATAAGCTTGCCACTTCGTATAAGTGCAATGAAATCCACACCACGCCAGTTGCTGAAAGGGTTCCATGCATGCAAAACTCCCATGCAGTTTTTTTTTGTTGTTTTGCACATTAACATTAACCGTAGGGGCGCAGGGGACTAACACTCATACACTCAGTGATGAGGCGTGACAATAGCTGCTTGAAGCGGGGTTTTGATGTCTGGAATAAAATTCGGGACGAGCGTGAAACCGGCCCGGGCAAGGATGTCGGATGTCAGGATGCATCGAAGAAGCACTTGGGCACGTTTTCCGGTGTCGTTTTGTTTTTGCTAACAGGGCTGGATCCTACCCCACGTCGAATAAAGGAAGAAGAAGAAGAGGCAGATGGATGCAATTGGGCTGGCTGGGAATTTAAGGTAGTCAGATGGAAAATGTAGTCATCAAACTCAACGTGAGTAGGCACAGTGGGGGTTCCCTAGCTCATGGGATGATTAATATTGGAGTATCGAAGGAGTGAGAAGCGCGCGAGCTCATGTGGATTCTAATTGACGATATTATTTGCTTATCGTATGGAGCACATTAGTATGATCATTAGTGCGGTTTGGTAGACGTAAGCAATGCAAAGAATATTTTTAGAAAATAAAATTCAAGGAGAATTTCAAACTACCATTTAAAAAAATGGATCATTTGAACAACAATCATTATAGATACAATCGTTTCTGATTAATTTATTTACTATCTGATTGATGCAATCGTTCATCGTTTGCTTCAAGCTAAACCTAGAAAGCTAAGTTATAAAATGCTTTGATCGCATGCTGAAAAGTAGGAATAACCAGAAACAAGAATGTGAATCGATGGGACATTGTGTGCGTTTGTGTGCGTGAAACTAGAATCAGAAAAAATGCGCCTCCGGTAAAACCGGTACAATTTGAAGCCGTACGCGTTCCGATTGAAAGTTTTCAAATTCTCGTGAGTTGTTGTATGATAGTGCTTTGGCGGCCCAAAGCCTCCGGCTATCGAGCAACGGCGAATTGAACGGCAATGTTTACGGTGTGGCGGTTGTTTGTAACCGCTCTCATGTTTCTAAAGCGACAGGTTCCAAACTTGGCACTTATACCGAAACTTGGTATTTATATTTCGGCGGATACATTCAGTTTGGCACACACCTTTTTTGTATTTTGTTTGACGCGGAAAGGTTTCTTTTGCATCATGAATCCATTTCCCTTCGAGCACATGCTGCTTATTTTTTGCCCACCTTCCTTCTCCTTTCCACAGCAGTGCGGAAAGTGTGGTAGAACGTATGAAAGATAGAGATACAAACAATAAGAGGTTCATTCTAATGAGTGAGGGTTTTTTGTAAAGGGTTGAGCAGAAGAAAAAAAAACAGTATGCGAATGTAAAGCAGAGAGAACGATGGTTGGGCAAAAATGGAGGTGAATAACGAAGGTGCTCAACCGCCGGCGAAACAACGCGCACGTTGGAGGATGATGGGGGAGGAAGCTGGTTGAGAACAATCCGGTCTTGGGTCGGTCGTGTAACGCGTACAGTAGGATCGGCAGCTATAGATGGCCAAATAGAAGCTTTCGAATATCCAAGAAGGCTATTATTTTATCAAACGGTTGCACCAACCTAAACAACAACTGGTGTGTGAATGAGGATCGAATGATACTTACATCCGGTAAATTGGACCGTTATTTACATTCGTAAAATTTGATTTAACCACTCAGCCCATAGTGCAAGGTAGGCTTCGGGACATTATTTTTTTTGCGAATAAACACGCATGAGTGTACAAAAGAGAGGGCAAGCGCGAGCGGGACCAAGCATTCAATCAACCTGGTGGGTCATGATGGTGGTGAGCATACTGCCGGCGGTGTTGATGATGACGCGAGCGTGGCGGCAAAGGTAGACGTGGTAGTAGTAGTAAAACAAATGCCCCTCCAACCCCCTGTCCAAGCGCAGAGAGCTGCGCGAGGCTCGCCCGGTTCGCAAAAGACCGGATCGGCGAACGCGTCGAGTGCGTCGGAAAGCGGCCGTTTGGACCCGGTTTTCGGCATCAGAAGGGCTTCGGCAGCCGCAGGTCGAACAGTGCAGTTGTGCCCGGTGCAGCGTCAGTTAATATGTGCAATCGGATGTGCGCGTACGTGCAACGGTTGGCACTGCTCGGGTTCTGCATCGTGGCTTTCAGCGTGTTCTGGTGGTGCTTCTTCTGCAGCATCTACGTCGTGATGTTTGGCGATGCGTTAGCGACCACTGGATCGGCAGCCGATCGCGCTAACGCTCAACACACTGCCCGGGTAGGCATGATGGCCAGCTCCGACGATGGTCACTTTAGTTCGTCGTGGGCTTAAGTGTGTCCCCAAAGAGGAAGCTAGTCTAGCTCTCGATAGCGCATCGTGATTAAGTGCAACGGTCGTTCGTTGGTGTTACTGTGTACACAAAAAGCAACTGAAGAACAAAAAAAAACGGGAAGCAACAAACGGAACGAGATAAGCATCAAACGGCGGACGCGACAAGTGCCAAAAAGTGTGGAGTAAGTGTGTGGTTAAAAGCGACCAAAACGACTGATGCCGCGATACGTTAGTTGATCCTCGGCCGTTTTTTTGTTGCTGAAATTTCAGCCCAAAACGAATGATCAAACGAACGCACGGAACAGCAAAGGAGGAATAGCAAGCAAATGAAGTTATTAGGAGGAAAATAATAATCACCGTCGTGCTACCCGGCGCCAGCGCGAGAGGAATGATTGGTTGCGGCCAAATCAAGGGAGAGTTGGAGTGAGTGGTCTTTTGATGTGTGTGTGTGTGTGTGTGTGTGTTTTATGTTATCAACGAAATGGAGAATTCGGTGCATTAAGCTGTATGTTAAAGTGTTGCTCACAGGTATAAATGTTTACAACAAAGGTTGGAATGGTTTGAGGGCAAAGCTGTTTAAAGTGTTATTGAATGAATATTGTATCGCTTTGGTACTTTGTAACAGAAACATCTAAAGTGGTTAGACGTTTCTAACGGACAGAGGCCGGTTAAGAGGAGATTGGAGCATTTCCGGTGCATCACGGAGTCAGTTGCTCTTCACGAAAGCTCTTCGTTGTGATTGATTTGTTGTAAAGGTAAGCATATAAAAAACTTGTTTGAAATAAAAGTAAGCTTAAGTGATTTTAAGTAAACATACTATAAATTTTAGCAAAACACTGAACAACTTAATTTTCCAAAGCACTGCTCATGATTTTATAACCCTACCCAATTGCCGCATTGTTAAAAGAACCATAAACCTACCTTTAATTGCGTCATGTGTTGTGTGTTTTACGTCCGCTGATTGCAAGGAGGGTTCTCCGTGTGCGTGGTGTGTGTGTGTGTGTGTGTATGTTCAACCATGCAGACGGATGTTAAATTTATAAAGTTGCATTTCCAACTAACTGAAGCCCCGGAAAGAAGCCAAAAAAAGAGCGGCAGAACGGTGCAAAAAATTCAATCATTAGTTCGATCATTTCGGTTCCGGCTGGTAAATAATAAAAATGCAATGTTGTTTCGGTTCCATTTTGGGCAAAGTGTAGCCATGGCAAAACATGCAAAACTTTGCACCAGCGACGAACCAGCCTCAGCCTGGTGCGCATGAAGCCAATTGCAAACGATAACCCATGCCCACGGCAGACACCATCGAGCGAGAAGTATCGAATTGCAGCCGAAGCAACCAGAAGTATATGCAATTTTAATATACTCGTACTGTCTCGTTATGGACTTTTTACATGTTTTGTTCGCAGCTTTATACGGCCAATGCAATGAGCCTGTGGTGGGAAAGTAAGAAAATTAACAAGTAAGATACAACTTTCAGGGCAGACGTCAGGAGGTATAATATACATACACCAACAGGAGACACTAAAAGCGTGCCTGGCGGGCGAAAAACGGTTTTACAGCAGCATGTTTGAGAACCATAAAAAGTGCGAACGCCCATCAGACCGGAGAGGTTGGAAACGTGGCAAACAACAACAACAACCAAATAAACAGCCGTTAAAGTTTGACAGTTGAAGATATTCTCGTTCGCAGGTGAGGCTGTAAATGTCAGGAAGACATAAAAATATAGGTGTTTAAATTATACAACAATGTTAATTGAAATGGTTTGGTCCATTGCAATCTGTTGATGTCGAACAAGGGATTTGTTTACATAGTCCGAAAGATATGGGACTTACTGCAATGCCAAACTGATGATAGTGAATGAAAAGATATATTACGTGGTTCCGCAAATATTTGAAGAAAGTTTGTCTGTAACGAAGCACATTACAGATGAGAGCATCTATTTGAAATATGTTAAAGATGGCAAAGGAATGCAAAGGCAATAAGCACCGAATCGTTAAACGACTGCATCCAATTAGTCGATCCGAAAGCGATCTTGAGAGGAAATATTTTATTTCTCCCAAACGCGGTTGGTTCGCGTTCCGTCTATAAAACGATCGTTAATCGTCGTTTTCTCGGGCGACCGGTTGATGGGACGGGTAGGCGAGCGTGATCACATCGAGCTGAACCCAAAACGCGTACGAGCATGCTGCTCGAAAACTGCAGGATATGGTGCTCAGCCAGTTACTGATGGTGGGTTCGTCGCCGTCGTCGTCGTCGCCGTCGTCGTCGTTGTCGATTATCTGCAAATTGGCTCGAGAAAACAACAGCTATCGGCTGATGGCAGATCGCCCAATTAAAGACTTTTGATGGTCGGGTGGCGCAAAATGCGTAGGAGTTTGTGGAGAAGTTCTACGCGTACGTTTATGGTACCGGGAGTTGTGGAGATGAGTGCATTTCCCATGGCAAGAGGTAAATGAGCCGATATGTTTGCAGCAGATTTCCAATTATGTACGTACGCGGTTGGTTTTAATGAACTTTACACACCCCTATCCGGCTTACGGTATGAGCGTTTAGCGATTCGTGTGGCAGAATGATCAAAACCATTATCTTGTGTGTGAAACCTTGTGCGTTAGTTAGTTTATAACACGATAACGAGAGTCTACAGCAGTGAGTTATTGATGTTGTATATGCTAGTTTAAATAAATCCGTAGGAAACATAAATTAAACCAAAATTTTTATGTTTCAAATCTGAATCATGTCAAATTCTTCATTAACTCTACTGTGCATACGTAGCGTTTTTCCATGGACTGTTGTAAATGTGATCGAGTTTTGTTCTTATTTTTTACCGTTGAAAGACTATGCTTTTTAGCCTGCCATACGATGTGCTGTCACATTAGATGAGCTGCAAGGGGGAGGGAAAAAACATGCTCTGTTCGTGCAATTTTATGCCCCTGGCAGTCGGTAAAAGCCACTTTTGAAAAGGACTCTACTCACGGACGAATGGTAACATACGGCCGTGTGTATCCTTTCATTGGTAAGATTGTGTTTTGGAATATTGCTGTTAGTGGAAAAGAAAAACGACTTCGCTATTATCTGCGTTTCGTCACAGTCCAAAGATGGCGTCCTGGAGTATGCTAGGGCTCTTTTATGCGAGCAGGAAGAGGAAGAAAGTAATTAAAATTTATGTGTTTCAGCAACGTTGCTGCAACACATTTACCGGCTTTTTGATGCGGCGGAGAACCAATGCGGTTTCAGGTGGGATGAGATTTTCCAAGTTTGCTTTTCACTTTCGATGTGTTAAGGTGTGGCGGGGTGTTAGGAAGGGTTTGGTACAGATACATACATACAGAAGAAAAATCCATTCATGCATCTTGTTGGAAATAAGGGGAGCAAATTGCAAAACGCAGGAAAAAATATTTACAAGTATCCGTCGTGATGCATTGTGAGCACCTTGTTGCAACATGTCTCTGCATGCAGAAATATTCTTTTATCATTGTTTGAAAGCTACTAGAATGTGCGAGTAGGCTGTTAGTTTCCGTAAACGGTCCACTCGAGGTGGCTCTTGATTTTTAAAAACCTCGAGCCATATACTGTAACAACTGTTACAAGTTTAGTGGGTAAAGCTTAAAATTGCACTCAATAGAGTGCATTCCTTTTAATGCATTACTGAATGATTGTACGTACAAATTCCATCAACTAAAGAGAATAGAAGTGAAATGAAATGAATGAAGAAATAAGAATTTGGAAACATGATGAAGAGAGGAAGAACTGGCATTTTCTTTTCATTTTGCTTTAAAGTACGACTACATGCTTAATGCTATTTTTATCATTTTAAAACGATTTTTTCATTATGGGTACGTATCTAAAACTGCGGGTTAGTTTTTAGTTATTCGATCTATTTAATTGAAGGTGCTATTTTAGGAAAGTATTTTTTAACGGAGTGATTGACACTCACAAGCCTTCAAAAAACATTTTGGCGAACGATCGCTTAAATGCAAGAAGAGCAAAATGTGGGATATGAGGACGAAATGAAGCGAGAGTGAGATAACATTAATAGTTCTCCCATCGTCGATCGAATCACCCAATACTCCTTGCTCAAGCTTCCTTTGAAAGTGGTCAACCTGCTTTCGAGCAGCCGTACGCTGGACTACGCAAGCTGCCCAAGACTTGCCGTTCTTCTCTGCGTCCTTTTATGGGAACCATGATCGTTGGGGCAGTAGGGGTCGAGACCACCCTGACTGAATAATTTTCCTCTTCCCGTACATCGTTCTGCCATCTTCTGCCGCATTGCATTGCTCGAACCGTTTCTCCGATCGGCGGGCACAGACAGTTGCTCGAGGTGTAATTTGTGGTGAGGTGGTACAACAGCAAAAACATAACTACTGAACGGACACTGGGAAGGTAAATGAAGTTGGTAATTTCTGTTCTGTCGTGGGCTGTCCTGTTTGTGTTTTTTTTTCTTTCTTTGCATTCCGATGCATACGAGCTTTGGTCGACGTAAACGAAGCACTATGGCACACTACTGTAGTTTATAAAAACTCAATGTTTTGTATCGTTTTGAAGCAGTTTTGTAAAATAAATCTTGCACTAAATCTTTAGGTTCTTTATTTTTACTATTATACGACCATTTCCTCAAAAAATACACATCACCGTTCCCTAAAGCATAAGTATCGAATATTTTCAGGAACACTGACCACTGGTAAGACCATATAATTAGTGGACTTTGTGTAAAGCCTCTTGATCGAATATGTTTAATTCTTCGAGATTAAACATGTCTGTTAAAAGTTTATTTTTGACTGTGGGAACTATTTGTTCAAAATGTTACAATACAAAAGCATTTCTTTTGAAAAAAATCAAGTATTTCGAGGAACACGCTTGTTTACGCCATGTGTCACAGGTTGGAAACAACTGTCTTGAAAATTTGTTTTTTTTTTCTGGTAAGAAATACTAGAGCCATGCAATTCGAATCGCTAGAACCACATAATTGTAACAGTGAAACACCAATGCTTGAATCTTTGAATCAAACCTATACCATTTTATTACCCTTTTTATTTCTTATCTAACACGTGTTGTCAAATGAACAGTAGCTGGAGAATTGAACAAGTGTCTCTTAACGTACATCACACTGAAGATAGCACCGTTTGTTAGTAGTGGAATTTATGTTAAGGTAATAAAAAAATCACTTGCACAGATTACCCAAACGGCATCCTGCAGAGCCCTACACTATCAATGTTAATCCACTTGACCTGTTATCTGTTTCGGGTGGGCTGTTCGTGTGAAGGAATTTTATCACCGCCGTAGTTTTTTGCAGGTTGGGCGTGAATTGTTGGCAGCTTTGCACTGTGCATTGCAGGCTGATTATTTGTATCAAAATGGTACATAGGGTAGCGAGGTGAAAAGGGCACGGTTCCTAACGATGGTGACTCGTCATCGTCTTGAATGTTTACCTCGCTACGACCTGCTGACTTTTCGAATGTGTGTGGAACTGTGCAAAACATTGTACAATGAAGAATAATCGATTAGGGGGAGAAACATGCATCGAACACCAAATGAATTGCCAACCAACTTACTTATTAGCGACGGCACACTGCTGTGAAAGATCTTTTGCGTTAAGGAAGAGGCAGTCGTCATATGTGCCTCAACGATGGATGCTCTGTGCTGTGTTTGGTTAAGGTTGACGAGCGGCACCGTTCCGATTGTAATTGGTATCTGTACTTCGGGACTGTAGGCCATTCCTGGAACCTTTGCGGTCACTTCAACAAAGTACTCGAGACGAATGATTGTATCGCTACGAGTCGGAGGCTCTGGTGGCACTAGAAATCGTCTTTCGTATCCTGCTGATCCTTTCGCATCGACACCACTGCACTGAAACTTGGCCAAGGTATTGTAAACAGTGCGCACCTGCTTGTACGGCGTTTGACTGCTGTATCGTACTTGTCGGCGAAGTTTGAGCTTCACCTCTGCAATGCATTTATTGCTTCGATTGGATATGTCGACCGTAACGAGAATGAACTGTCCGGGTACGTATCCCGTCATTGGAAGCATCACGTTGATGCTTAGTGGTTCTGAGCGACAAGGTCCGCAGTAGAAGTGTTTTATGTGTTCTTGAACTACGGCCACATTTAACGGTGGCGTGACGGTGTTGAGGTTGAGCTGATTTACCACGGTAAACGCGATTTTGTAAGTAAGATCGAATTTCCACGGACGCTCAAAGACAACCCGAGCTGTGTAACGTATGTAACCGTAATCGCCTTCGAAAGACGTTGGCAGTGTGGTTGGCAGTTGGAAAGTAAATTTATAAATCTGACGTCCTGGTGCCATTTCAATGGGATCATCTATACATGTGGAGTGGATATTAATCGTACTGGATAGTAATCGTTAAACTTGCATTATTAAGAAAATAAAAAAGGAATTTACCATACCTGTTTCAGAGCGTACAAAATCTATCGTATGCTTAAGGAAATCTTCTCTTCCCTGGAATGCAACAGTTATACCCGTCCCATAGGTTTCCGTCCACAGGACACATGCCAGACCGGTAACTCTAAGTAAAACTCCTGGTGGATCGATTAAGTAAAAAAAATTGTTTTAGTTACACACCTTATCACACATCACATAATATCGTCTTTCCATCGGCAGTTAAAAATGTACCTTTCACTTTCTTTGTCTTGGGTAGATCAATGTCAACTGTACCAGTGATTGTCTGTCCGGCAAAAAACACGCCATGGTAATTGTCATCGAACGAAATCGTACACTGAGGACAAGATGCCATTAAAAAAAAGGCTCGAGCACACGGGTAATGTTACTAAAATCACAGCGATTGAGAGAACTCGTGTGTGCGGGTTGTGCAACAAACTTTCGCACAGGTCTTTACTGTTACGGTTGAGCAACTAGTGTGAGCCGTTTCTACACAAGACTGGCAAGAATGGCTGTTTTGTTGTAAACACATACAGCTTATGTTTTAGACGCGATAAGATAAGATTGAGTTTGAGGAGGAATTGCGATTTGCAAAGGGGTTAGTTTCTGACACCCAATGGATTGTTTGATTTGCCTAAATACTAATCGAAATTAGCTTTTTTTACTGTTTAAGGCTTATTTGTTTCTTTGTTTCTTATTCGTAAGTTTTTGGAGACGAGTAATTGGAACAAAAAAAATAATTCTACGTAAATGTAGTAGGGATAAGCGTTCTTATTGTGGGATAAGCGTTCGCATAACTTATTGTACTTTGCACATATTTTTGGTAAGGTGTAATAAATATTAGCAAGTTTTGTACACATTTACCATTAATTCTGCATGTTTGTATGTTGTAATTCTTTGCTTGATTGAGTGAATAATTGCTTTGCTCATAGCAATATAATGCGTTGAGCGTTTGATGCCTTTTGTTACATAGTGTTACACCGGTAAAATGTACAATTTGTAAATTAATGTCTTGTTGGTTTGAAACAATTACAATAAATATACGTTATTTAGAATGCTATTACTTGCAGGTTAGTTATAAACAATACGTCAAGGTACTTTGTTTTTCGTTTGTGTCACATTTAACACATAATAGTTTTTATGTTAAAGTAATCGCGTTGTTTTCATCATGTCCATTTGCATTCAGATTAAAATGCTACATTCGGAGGGAAAATGTACGTTGTCCGAGGACGACAAGAAACCACTTCACAGCAAAACATTATACTATCATGCGAAAGAGTCTTTACTGACCCTATTTCAAGAGTACAATGCGTTTCTCGTTACGTATTTCATGTAAAATTCCTGTGACCCCAAATATGGCACACCAATCGATTGCTATTGGTAACCGTACCAAAGCGACCGAACATGGCAAAGCTCTTAACGGGCCGGGTAGACTCCAGTCGGCTGCGGGGAGCGTTCTGGACGCAAAGAAATAGCATACTCCGGCCATGGACAATATCAGACTGGTTGCGTTTGTTCCAAGAAACCGAGAAGATGTGCTCGCACACACACACACACACACACAACACACACAAATGCCGTATAACGGGCGTACCCGTATGTGCAAAATCGGCCACAACACGGACTGCAATCCAACTGCGAGTCCACCACGCAGCATGAACATTCAATTCATCAGAAATGTACATATTTTGTGCATTTCCAGAACAGCATTTCTATGCAGGCGTCTCTGTTTGCTGCGCAGATCCTGAACTGTCGTCTTGTGTCTCCATGAGAAAAGGCACGGGCCCAAAAATCGACAGACGAATAAAAAAGAACTGTTCATTGGTGGACTGGTTGAGAGTGAACATAATTTGGTGTGGCATGTGTTAAACTGAAGTTGTAGGTAGGAGCACTGATTCTAATTAAAATAAATTAAGCAACCTTTCATGGCGGTACAAAGCCCATGTACTAGATGTTTGTAAGCCGAGTGTCCGAGATTGTACCGTAGCGATAGTCTGAATGATCGATCAAACGATCAAAAAGTTAGACATGGTGCATGTCCAAAAGTTGTGACATTGCATGAATACAAGGATTAACAGCCGTTACATGGAACTTAAATCGGTAACGGTTATTGATTTATTCATGTCACTGTATCACAAAAGCTTTTCCAACATGGAATTGAAATGCATGATTCGGAGACAGATGTTCTCAGCCGTTACCTTCTGCTTCTTGTCGTTAACCTACTTTCGTACGTAGAAGTAAATGGCGCTGGAATGTTTTTATTTTAATACGTACTGACGACGAACGATAGCTGATCTAATTTCAGCGACAATTTAGTCATTATCGCAGCAAAATTTAACGCTTCCTTAACGTCCCCATTAGCACATAAATAAACTATCAACGCATTTAAAGCTGTTGCGTGATCTTACATTCCAAGCACACCAACTGTAATGTGTGATCTTTCTCGGCGATCTGGAAACTGGTCGACTGCCACTTAGTTATCGATTCAGCTGCACCTGCAACTGTGTCTGCGCTTAATGAACTGTATGTATGCTGGGGTGCATTTGTAGTCTGAAAATGCAACCGCTGCCTGAATCGTGACGCTATTACCGGCCGTCAACATTCTTTTCCGCTTCCCATTCTGTCGTAGTGTAGCGTTTTATTTTTTTATTTCTCAAGTATCATTCGCGTTGGAAGTTGATCTTTCTTCGCTGTTGCTATTACGCTTTTCGTTTGAAAGAGCGATAAATTTGGCAACCTAACGGCGGGACTTAATGTTTTGCGCATTCAATGGTAGAGGCAGTCTGAAGATATTGAATTGAGCACATTACATTACATTGGGCATTCAAAAAAACAAGGAAGAAAAGAAAACGAACTGAATAAGTATAAATTAATCTCTAAACCTCAATTAGCCTGATTCGAGTTGAACTTCATTTGTCACAGCTGACTTAGGGAGTTATGTTCACACTATTAAAACAGTGGTATGGACTGGTACCAGCTGGACAGGATTACTGGGCTGAAAGGGTTGACTCCCACACATGCAGCTGGGATTGTTGCTACAACTGCTGTGCATGAGGAGCGAGTCAAAAAGGTGTACAATGCAATAAGCGGCAGTGTGCAATTGGCATTTCCAATGACCTACCCCGTATCGAAAGACGTTTCATATGCAAAACGGTAAGGTTGTGTAAGTAAAATTTGAGCTGAGAAAAAAGTGCATTTGAACATTTATTTTTTCTATTAATTGACGTACACATGTAGTTGCATTAAAACTGCTTCCGTTCTCGTGCTAAGATTTAAAAAGATTGGAGCGAAGTTTTGTGTTGAGTGGAACCTAAGAGCTTATTCATTCATTTCATTTATCCACACTTGAAATCGTGTCGGTCTTGGCAGTTGCTGCTTCGATAACTGCAGTCAGTTCGAGTGTGTGACTGAAGTGAGAGTACCGGATCGAGTATGATCATAAACCGACCACTTGAACACACCACCGCACACACTTCCGAGACTAACGTGCGTACGCTTGCGGAGCCTTTTTGTGTGTAGCGTGTGCCTAACACGATAGCTCTTGTTAAAAAAACGGTTGAAAGCTATGTAGATTTATTGTGTGAATGTTAAAATTGTGACTGTGCTTCACAGACCATAAATAATCATGCTTATGCACCAGATGTTCAACGAAACATTCCTAGTGAAATGGTACAAACTAGCAAACGTGTGGATGAATTGCAGTTGGCTGAAGAGACCAATTTTTACTTCTTTCATACAGCAGTACTGCAAGTTAGTAATACTGCATGAGGTATTTTCTCATCAAATTAAACTATATTGCAGCAATTAACTTCACAACATGTATTTACACCAAGTAATAAGAGAATCCGTAAAGAAATGATGCTAAAATGTTAGGATAAAATATCATTCCAACATATTCCAACAAATCATTAATATCATATTCTGCGTATAGAAACACCTTCCCATATGGTATAAGCAACATTTATTTTGTCTATCATGAAAAAGTTAAATAAACATACATAATGCACGTTTGTGTACTTAAAATAATTAAATAAATAGTTGAAATATTATTTTATCATCAGAGCAATTTGTATTGATTCCATAAATCATAGTTTTCAAAGTTTGATTACAAGTTGAATTAAAACTCGTACTGCTAGCTGAACTGCATTGAGCACTGGTTGTTTCGTTGTATAAAAATCGTCATGAATCCATTCAAAAAATGGAATTACCTTTACTACGTAGTAACAACAACTCTAGTAGAGCACTAGCCGTCTGGATCAGCTCGAGAGCGCTACATCAAAGGCAAGTTGAATTTTTAATTACGATGCTTTAGCCATTGCTTCCTGTTGGAATTGCTTCTTTTTGGAACGGTTCTCCTAGTGACGCATATTCTGTGTCTTCTGAGGATGTTTAAGGTTCGAAAGAAGGCCTATCATCCAGCTTCATAAGCTGCTACACGATTAGAATGGCGCTTTATTTATGCCCGATGCACATAAATGGTTTGCAAGTCTGGCGCGCCTCTTGAGAAAGTGAAGTTGTCGGGGAATATGATGCTACAGAGGGATCACTCATTACAGTTTTTTGAATAAAGATGTGCACAAGATATGGCGCTCTAAGTAAAAGTCCTTGAAGCAATGATACTGTCTGGCGGGGAAATTATCGAGACAGTATCTCTAAGGCATGGTAAAGAATGCAACAAAAAGATGCTTTTTTGAAAAGATGCAACCAACGGTGTTTCTATTTTAGTGGGCTTGCCTTGAGAGCTATTTGTTTTTTTTTTTTTTTTTTTTTTAGCAGCAACCTCTTGAAAAAGTAAATCAATTTATTTTGTCTTTTTTAAGGTCTGCAATACATTTTGAACTTCAATTTGTACTCTAAAAATCTAAAAAATAATATGTGAATGACGCTTTGGATGAATGGAGAGTGCTAGAGAGATTGATGAAAATGATCCAAACACAAATATGAACGGGTCAAACATCGTTGTAGTCGTTGTCGATAAAGCACGGATGCTAAACGGTCATTGTCAGAAGCCTGTTCGTGGCTCTGATGGGTGCCGTTTATGGGTGCCAGAGTCGTATAATGTTTGCACAAATATGTTCACTGAGACGCACATGCCTCTTGTTCCGGGAAATACAATTTTATCGGATGATGAACGCGACAACGACGACAGACGATGTGACGTACTTCACTCAAAGGACCAGGATGGGACTGATGCAACGACATATCACTGTTTGACCATGCAAATGAAGTCATTTGTAAAGTGTTTGAGCATTTTTTTCTCTCACCCTCTGCTGTGTTTATCCTGCCTGCAGTAGTAAAAAGCGACGACGGCAACATTCGAGGATGATGGTGTTGAAAGCCTTGTTCCCAATATGGGAAAGGACGATGAACTTGTTGCAAGCGTTGATTGAAAGTGCTGAGTCTAGCTAAAAGCGGCACGAGATGAAGTGGTACGAATTGCTGTTGTGCTAAACGAAGAACACTTTGAATGTGTAGTCTACGCAAATATAGTTGAAAGTGGATCTTGAGATTGATTTGAATCTAGGCGGTTAAGCTATGGTAATTGTGTGGTGGTTGGATGGAAATGTCAGCTTTTACTGATGACGTGAGTGTCGTTTCATATGCAAGTTGGCGAATAATTGGAAAGCTTCACCAAAGAGTTCATTTGAAGAAGAAACATTACACGTATTCAATGCGCTATTACAAGGGGCATTTTAATTGGATGGTTTTGGCAGTTTCGTTTGTTATAAAAAAAACTTAAATGATCTTTCGGGGAGGGAAAACAATGTACCTGCAACTACATGAAAAGTGCGTTTTTCTTCACGATAAAAGAACAAAAGTGTAAAATTCAAACGGAAGCACTATAAGCCCGACACCTAACAGTAAGGGTGAAACGAAGGCTGCCCGACAATATGTAAATAGAATTAGTTAATACTGGCTTTGTAAGTCTTCTTCTATCTGTTAATATTGAAGTGAACTGAATGTTGGTTTCAAAATACGGAAACAGCAGAACTATATGGCACTCGACCAGTGCCCTAATCGATTTTTAAATGTGTCTGACCTGTTAGTAGACAATGTCATGAACATAGTCGTGCTCGTCTACAATTTCTTAATTCTTTAGCTTGTACACTAGGGTTTAAATTTCATTAAATGATGGAAGACTCTGTCGTACTCTTTACTCTGTTACAATTTTGTACGCGGATTCAGAAGATGTATAGTCAAAGTCTTAAAAACTAATAACAGAATATTGTTAGTTTCACTGACAGGATTAGGTATGCTGGGTTGTTTTTTTTTTTAAATTTGGTTCATTCGTACAACACCTAGTATTAGTTTAGGAGCATCTGTTCAGGGTTAGTGCGCGTCTTATTGCCAGCTTCTCTTCTTCTTCTTTGGCCTAACAACCGTTGTCAGTCAAGGCTTGCCTTCTATCACTAGTGGGCTTGGTTTTCAGTGACTTATTGATTACCCATTACCCATTACAGGATAGTCTGTCCTACGATCACAATCCATTTGGGGCTTGAACCCATGACAGAGTATGTAGAGTATGTAACCCATGTAGTACAGTGGTGCGAGTTGATGACTGTGCCACCAGACCGGCAGCTTATTAACAGTTTTGATTTATTATTGAGAACAATTGGAAATTCGTTCTAAATATGAGACTGTCGGGAATTAAAAACCGTCTAAGACTATAGAAAACGCTTCGTCCACCAATAGTGCATCGTAAACTGATAAGGATTTTAGAGACTTTATATACAACAGTAATTAATAAACAATGTCAAGCATCTAAGCTATTCTTTAAGCTAAATTATGTGAAGATCTAACTATTCAAAACTAGTCCATAATCTCTTGAACAGATCATATCATATTTTTACGATATCAACTAGAATGAATAAATTATAATAGATTACAGTTATATAGATGAAAGCGTGATAAAAAATAACATATAATGTGAAATAAAATAAAGCAGTTTGTATCATTTAATGAATTTTAATTTTCATTTAATATTTTTTATATTTTCAGATTGCTAGAAATGAATAATGTTCACCAAATACAGCACTAACGATAAGGATGACGATTTCAAGCTTACAAATAGCAGCAACAATTCAAACACAGTCTATAGTACTCACCAAAACATTACCGCTCCGATTGATATCGAAACCAACCCTGGTTTTGAGCAACTTACTGGTGCCAGGAAGACAGTACTACATGTGAGTTCTCTAAGCGCCTGGAGCTTAGAAACAGAAAGTCTCTCCATGATCGACGACGAAATGCAAGTGATCGACACGATCGATCAAAGCTACTGGAATGGAAAGTTTGTCCCACCACCGCCGAGGCCTCCGTTTCTGGAGGAATCGATTGCTCCAGACGGTTTAACCACGTGCGATCTTTGCTCGTGGGCCTGGCAAGATAAGGGGTCACTGTCACTTGATGGCGCAATAAGTACGTAATATGGAGGGAGTAAAGGCTTAAAGGCAATGGACATAATTTGCATATTCGTTTTTTTATTTTTCAGAGGAAATCTTCACTTCATCGGACACGAAGGAATTTAATTGGACATTTGCGTTGATAGTGGTTTCGCTGACGTCGGCTTTTCTCGGTGCCATAATAATGATAGTATTTCTTAGATGTAAACGGTACGTGCACGGTCGTGCCGGAAAGCAGTATTATTATTGAAGGATAGACTAACAATATGTGACAAATCATTCCCTTACAGGATTCGTACCAATCCGCACGGACTCCGTACATTGTGTTTCGATTCTAGCAGTACAAAGGATACCAGTGGGTTAAATTTTGATAATCAAACATCGAAAAACTCAACCAATGGGTCATGTAGCCCTCGTAGTACAAATTCCGGATTGTGGACGTGGTTTAGCAGTCGCAAGAATCTGTCAACGCCGGATCAGCTGGTAAACTCGCATACGCTACCGGTGGAGAACCACTACACGCACATGGATGACAATAACTACAATCCCGTGCAGATCGACGAAGCATCGTATGCTGAAGTGGGAAACGAAATTGGTCCCTCAGAAACTACCTCCTACAAATCAGGCTCCGTACAACATGTGAGTAAGTTTATTTGTGTGTCTGCTGTTGTTGTTGTTGCTGTTGTGTTGGAAGATGCAATACAATTAATATTAATAATCGTGATTAGATCAGTGTTCAAACAGAAAAACAGATGAAAGACATATACTTTTTTCAGGGTACAGACAACGACATTCTAATCATGAACTGCCCACTGCCAGCAATACCGACCGGATCGCACAGTGCTAGCGGAGGGGCTAGCGGGTCCGGCAGTGCGTACTACTCTGGGCTGCTGAATAATGCCAATATGACCAGAGCGGAGGATGAAGACGAGCGTCCATACGAAATAGTTGATCTGAAGGAGATGTCATCACCTCACAAAAACCACAATGTCCAAAGCCATTTTTTGAACGAAACGAACAACCTACTAACGATTGAGAAACACTCAGAAACGCTACCAGAAGGGACTATCAGCGCTTCTGATTACGTTTGATAGTGCAAGTGAATGTCAACTTGGAAAGAGATTATTACACACCATTCATTTAGGATGATTATTTATGCTTAGTTGCTGTGCACATCAAAAGTGTGTGTGTGTGAATGGAAATGTATTTATTTGACTGATTTTGACTATTCAACGAATGGATAATGTAGACAATGATACTGCGTAGGTTTTCCAACCAACTTTTGGATCTTTTTAGGTATTTTTTATGCTATCATATGAAGAGGTAGTAAAGTAAAGAACCATTGACTGCGCAAGAACCATTCCGCCGATTAGAGTCATTAGCAAGTCATTAAGTGTAGAACATGTAGTGCAAAAAGAAACAAATTACAGGACCATACTTACTTACTGATATGGCATTTATGTGATGTCGTTAGATTTTAACATTAAACAGACTGTCCACGTTTTATGTGTGCCCGTGTGCCTATTTGTAAGTGTGTGTGTGTGTTTTTGATCCCGAACCGTAGTAGCCTTGGTGATATTAACTAGAGATTAAACATTCGTATTAGGTCAACCCGTAATATTAAAGACAAAATAAAACAAACTGGAAATTTTGGAACAAAAGCCTCCCCTCCCATCCTGCAAGTACCTTTAGCTGTTAAATGGTTTTCTTGTAAAACAACTAGTCGTAAGTGTTAGTGCAGTGCAGTTATCATTCAAAGTCCAAGCTCTCATACGACACACATAATCATCATTATCATGTGAACAATAAACATTTCATAAAGATAACTTGGTAGAGACAATATTCTTGATTAGCATTGTAGGAGTAAACTATGTGAATGGTTTATCCGTCATTTTAGTCGGGGTTTTGTAAACATTTTTAACACCATCGCATGCTTCGAAGCAAATTTACAAAGAAAATAAAAGCTCAAGAAAATTTCCATCCGATTTGCGTATTTTTGTCTAAGGTGTGTTTATGAAGTTCGAATGTCCGTATGTAACAATGAATATGATTTTAATCTTTTTGTAATTCAATGGTTTATTACCTTTGGGCCACTTTTTTACAGCTACAGTGTGTAATTTTCTGTTGAAAAAATGCGTATCATTGTGGCACTGAAATGTTCAAAGTACACATTCAAGTTTTTAAGTGATACACCTTTTGGGGAACAGAATTCGAGCATGTTCCTTGGAACCTTGAATGTTCGGTCCTACTTTATACAATTTACTAAAGCGATGTTTGTTGGATCTTATTACGCCTGGCTCATGGCCAATGTCAGTGCCAAAAATTGTGTCACTAAATATGTCACCCCATTTAGTGACACAATGTTAGGCACTGACATTAACTATCTGACCTCAGCGATACTAGCCTCGGCTCAACACGGACTCTCTAAAGGACATTACTGTCCAACAGGAATTCAAAGCCGCTGTAGACGAGTATCTACTACCAGAAAACAGATATGAAACTACGAGCGAGAGGTGGAAAGCTCTAAAAACAAAAATAATAAACTGTGCAAGAAATACACTCCCACAACGTCGTGGCAACATCAAATTTGGTTGGTTCGACGATGAATGCAGATAAGTGACCGAACGTAAGAATACTGCATACCGAGCAATGTCATAGGCATAGAGCGCGGGCATGCGTAGAGGAATATTCACGACTCAGACGCGAAGAGAAACGAGTTCACCGCTCCAAGAAGCATGCTTTGGAAGATCAAAACATGCGGGAACTCGAGCAAACCAGAGAGGCGTACCGACCGAAAGTTTTACCAAGCGATAGCAGGTCACCGAAACAACGTTGTACCTAAGGTAACCTGGTGTCGCAACAAGGATGGAGATATGATTGGTAACCAGCCAGAGGTCCTCTCGCGGTGGGCTCAGTACTTTGATGAATTACTCAACGACCAGTTCAACGGACAGCTAGAAGCGCCACTAGCAGATAGTGTCATGCTACTGCCACATAGCATAGAAGAAACACGAAAGGCTATCCGTCGGCTGAAAAATAACAAGGCACCCGGAACCGACGGAATTGCAGCTGAACTGGTCAAGAATGGACGACTAGAAAACGAGATTCATCAAATTGTTACTGAGGTGTGGGATAGCGAATCAATGTCTTTGTTATTGGAATCGTGGCATCATCTACCCCATATACTAGAAGGGAGACAGGTTGGGCTGCAACAACTACAGGGGTATTACCTCCTCTGAGTTGAGAGATCCGCTATGCCTGAAGGCGCTTTACTGTTGCTGGGTTCGATCTATTCTGGATTACGCTAGTGTTGTGTGGACCCCGGCTGGAGGTGTCGCTATGCAGAGACTAGAGAGAGTGCAGAGGAAGTTTACGCGTATCGCTATTCGTAAATTTCTGCACGGACATAATGCACCTGTGCCCTCTTATTCTCTCCGCTGTCGTATGTTGGGCTTGATGGAAATCAAATCCCGGCATTCACACGCGCAGTCTTACTTCATTGCCAGCCTTCTGACTTCCAATATCGATGCTCCTTCGCTCCTCAGCTCCATTCCTATTTACGTCCCTTCTCGTCGTCTCCGCGACAGACCTCCCATTTTTATCCCCTCCCGCCGTTCTGTTTTTGGTCAGAGAGATCCATTTTTGAGAGCTTGCGCAGCATTTAATGAAGCTCATGATCTGTTCGACTACCACGTCCCCTTGTCCAGTTTTCGCTCTCGTCTTTCTGAGTCCTTGTCTCTATCATCAACCTCCCATCCTTAACACTTCCTTCTTCCTTAGTTTGTAAGACATATTATTGTGAAACCCTAGGCGGCTGACAATATGAAATAAATAATAATAATAATAATAATAATAATAATTACGGTGTTGAATACCGCCTATAAAATATTCTCCCTGATCCTTCAGGATCGTCTTGTCCCGCACGTCGAAGAGATAGTCGGAAACTATCAAAGAGGATTCCGAAACAGAAAATCAACCACTGATCAGATCTTCACCATGCGGCAGGTCTTGGAGAAAATGGCTGAATACAGACACGACACATACCATCTCTTCATTGACTTCAAAGCCGCATATGAAAGCATAGCCATAGCATAGCATAGCAAACTGTATGACGATATGAGCTCTTTGAGTGTTTGGAATCCCAGCCAAACTGATAAGCCTAATAAGAATGACTATGACCAACGTCACTTGCCAGGTGAGGGTGGATGCAAAACTCTCAGGACCTTTTGCTATTACTTAAGGTCTGCGGCAGGGGGACGGGCTTGCCTGTCTCCTATTCAACCTGGCGCTAGAAAGGGCCATTCGCGACTCAAGGGTGGAGACTGCGGAAACTATCTTCTATAAGTCAACCCAGATCCTGGCATACGCTGATGATATAGACATCATTGGTCTGCGGCTCCTCTATGTAGAAGAAGCCTACCAAGGATCCGAGCAGGCGGTAGAGAACCTCGGATTGCAGATAAACGAGGCAAAGACCAAACTGATGGTGGCAACATCAGCGGGCCTACCAATAAATAATCAGAATCTTCGTAGGCGTGACGTACAGATAGGTGAACGCACTTTTGAAGTCGTCCCAGAATTCACCTATCTTGGGTCAAAGGTCAGCAACGACAATAGCATGGAAGCTGAGTTGCGCCCAAGGATGCTGGCTGCCAACTGGTCTTACTGGTCTACAGCCTGAAAAATCAGTACACCTCAAATAACCTGACGTGACGGACAAAGGTGGAACTATATAGTACCTATATAGTACCAGTACTCACATACGCCTCTGAGACATGGACACTGTCCAAATCTAACGAAATTTAGTTGCGTTCGAGAGGAAGTTGCTCCGAAGGATACTTGGCCCCGTATGTGTGGAAGGACAATGGAGGAACCGCTATAATGACGAGCTATATGAGATGTACGGCGACAAATTTACAATTTTACAATTTATCATACTATCGTGAGATGTAATTTATGTTTCTTGAAATCACCTACAAAAGCAGAGTTGTAATTAATTTCACACTTTGAGTCGATTCCAATAATATATTTCATATGATTTATGGTTGATGTTTGAAATTTATTTAATAAGCTAAAACTACCTAAGCATTAACATAAGGTAGTTTTGTAATAGATTCCATTGAAAAAGGCTTTAATAGAACTAAAGATAGCTTACCTTATCAAAGAGATAATTGTTCATTCTCAAAACATAATGCATGCAAGCAAGCTGTAGAAAGCGCTACATAACCAACATAAATGACAATTAAGTAATATATGACAATTTTAACATAAAACATATAGGATCGAGAAAATCAATTTGAATAATTTCTATCATTACAAAATTACAAATTATGTAATATATGACAATTTTAACATAAAACATATAGGATCGAGAAAATCAATTTGAATAATTTCTATCATTACTTTTTAATTTGTATTTGTAAAATCATTGCTCATCATTGAATCATTGAAGCATTCACCACAATGGAAAGTGGAACTGCATCGTTTTTTGGTAAGATGGCAATATGCGATATGCTGTTCAATTGATAAATATTAATTTAGATGATTTGTTTTATTAATAATAAATCTTTATCATACAGTACATGCGTAAAAAAATCATAGATCCACTCGTTCACAACATTGCATGCGTTATGCCTTTTGAATACCGTTTTTTTAAATCGTCTCCTAGCAATAACACTCCATAGTAGCATTGTTATTTTGGTAAAATAATCTTTATCAATAAACTTTATTTTTTCCTTTACAAGCGACTTGTGTGCTGTTCTGGTTTGGCTTTTCAGTTGTTTTTACAGCCTCATCATAGTTGATCTTTTTAAAGTTGGCTCAGGTCGGTAGATCGCGTTGACCCATGATCGAGAGGGTAGAGTATCCACATTTCTTCAGAGCAGCAACGACGAACAGCACATAGTAAACGAGTTCATATGACACAAACAAACACAATTTCGTTAAGATTTAAAGTATCTAATGTAAAGAGCTTTTGTTGATATACAGCTTCTCAGATGTTATCTGTGTACGCAGTGAACGCTCTTGTCTGGTTTGTCGATTTGTGTATGTTCGAATAACTTTCCAGCTGATGCTGTGTTTTATCCTTCTAACGTTGTTTCGTAATAAAATAAAAATAGGAAGACGCTAATGTTAAACATAACTATACACAACAAAAAGGGATATATAAAACAGTGAACGTAAGGAAGGGCAAGAAAAAATAGGAGAAGAGCTAAGGACCAAGGAAGGGCATAGAATTTCTTCAAAACACAACACGTACACATGACCGTATTTGAACGAAACTGGATAAAATAATGAAAAGAACCAATTGGCTGCGTGCGGTGTCCAGAGTGGTAACCCACATGATCGGCCCGGCTGGAGGTTGCTAGATCGCTTGTTCCGATTTTCAGTCGTCGCATATTCTTCCAGGATTAACGACGCTTCGGCCAACTGTAAGGGCACTCTGGCGGCAAGGGACATTGCTAAATTTAAGATGAAGTTTCGTTGATGGTTCGGGTAGTTTCCTGAACCAGGTAGACCTGCGATCCGGGCACGGTCGAGGTGGTGACGAACGTGCGGTGCTTGGCACGGACCAGACTCAGATTGCTCTCAGCCACATCGGCACGGTCTTCGGCAGCTTCGAGCTCTCGCTGGAAACGGCGAACCTTGGTGACACACTGCTGTGAGGATTGTTCCTGTAGAATGAGGCAGATTGAATTAGTTTACCGTATGAATGAGTGCCTAGGAAGTAAAGGGCGCATAGTAACGGTCGTCATACCTGTTCGGTTAGCTGACGCTTGTAGGCAGCGATCTTCTGGTTGGCCTTCTCCAGGGCGTCCTGCAGAATCTGAATGTTCTTCTGATCCTCCTCGATCTGAATGTACACTTCCTTGACAGAGCGTTCCTTTTTGCGGAGAATCTTGATCGTTTCGGCGTGCTTTCGTCTTTCCTCGTCCAGTTCAACTTCGATGTCGCGCAGGCGAGCCTCAAGCTTGTTGATGATGCGTCTGCTACCAGCCACGGCATTGACCTCGACTTCCTCCAGACGGACGGACAGTTGCTGTGAACATATGGATATGTTATTGTACGCTGCCATTTCGCTGCTGCTTCTGCACCTATTAGCGTTATTCTTACCTTAACCTCAACTTCCAGCGACTTCTTGATGGCTTCAATCTTGACGATTCTTTCCTGTTCCTCGTGCAGCAGCTCGACGGTGTGCTTAAGCTCAACCTTTAAAACGGTAATGAGTTTGTCAGGATGTTAGGTTGATTGAGGTAAGAGGTTAAAGCGGTAACATACCTGAATCTTCTGGTAGCGCTCATCGCTGACACGCAGCTCACGGGTGACTTCCTCGTAGTCAACGGCCAAGGTTTGCAGTTCGGTCTCAAGCTTAGCCTTGAGCGAAGCGTAGTTGGCGTTGACAACGCTCAGCTCGTTAATACGAGTGGTGGCCTCCTCGAGAGACACCTCCACCTGACGCTTAGCACGCAGCGAAGAATCGTAGTTGATGCGGATCTCCTCCAGCTCGCCGGAGAGCGATTGGATGCGACGCTGAGCAATGCCGTACTGGTCGACAGTGGACTGCAGCTGGCGCTGGATCTCCTCGTAGTGAGCCTGCATCTCGGTCAACTGCAGCGACTGCTTCTTGATAGTCTTCTGCAGCTCGATGTTGGTGTGGTTGGCCACATCCAGCGACATCTCCAGCTCGGTGATCTGGATCTGCAGCTTCTTCTTGATGCGCTGGACCTCGCTCTTAAGCTTGGTCTCAGCCTCGACAACGCGGGCATTCAGCTGCTCGATTTCGATGCTCGTCTGCTTGCTGCGGATAAAAGCAAAAGAGAGACCAAACGTGTATTGTAGAAAGTGTGAAAAGTGTAGTACTATCGCAACGATGATTCATTCCGTTCGGATGTGGCTTACAATTGTCCTCTGTCCTGATACCATGTACCACTTGCTTTTAGCATAGGAGATAGTTAAAAATAAAATAATACGACAACAAATGCCGTTTCTGCCGGCTCGCACTCTTTTGCTTCATCGCATAAGATGATGCTACGCAATCAACGGATTTCCCGTTGATTGAAGGTGCAGTGAATCATACATATGGTCGAGACAGAGGATGTTAGACAATACCTGTAGCCGTGTTTTAATTACATGTGAAGCAGATTACTAGAAACATTACTATTTGAGTTCAGTGAACAATGAACTTTCAAACACTATGACCAGGCTTGAAGTAGTCCTATATGAATTATTGATGATGTTTAAATTAACAATATTTTCTTGAAGTTCATATCGGATTTATCTATGCTTAAATATAAAGCATTATGCTAAATTTTACAAAGTTTTTAGGTAGTCACTCTTTGCTATAAGGAGACAGTCCGGATAAAAACGTAATTTACACCCAGCTTCCTAAAGTCGGTTGTGTTTATCATTAGACTGCAAATTACCCGATTTGTCACAATAAAATATTTGACACATTTTCCGATAGACACAGACAGTGCTTACGTTATGAATTAAGGAATGAAGCAAAAAAAAAGTAAAGACATATGCACCATGACGGCTTTGGTGTCTTGCCAAACTCTCCAAATGCTCTCGTTGCGATTATTATTAGATCCCGCAGATGGACTCGAATGTAAAATAACGATGATACTCGTTGCCCCTTGATGATGTGTTGGTAAGTAGATGGAGTAAAGTGATGTAAAATATATGTGTGATTTTAAATATAGAGTTTTTTTACTATCTGCGGCAAAGGAAGAGATTGATCCACAGTTTAAAATGTGTTGTAAAAGTATGTGGAATGTATAAAAGAATATAATAAGTACATTTAAGCTACCAAGCTCTAAATCAAGGAAGTACAAAAAAAGCCTCAAAACTATTGCACAATATCTCTTCACAACAAATATTAATAATAAACGACTTTACATCGAACAGGCTGTGGTCTGATCTTTGCGGCTTTGAAGGTTTTGAAGCTGCGAACGATGTTGACGGGAGAAAAGTAAGTGTATATTTATGTAATAAATTAAGTCTTCGGTTGACACGGTGAGCGTAAGCGGTAACGTTACATAGTAGACATTCGTAATACAAATAAATAAACCCGAAGTCGCCTTGTGTTTCAATCCGCACGAAAAATCGGGAATGCCTAGACGAAAGCAGTTCAAGGTAAAGTATAAACAGGCCCGGGTGTCAGGGGTAGCAGCAAATCCCACAAATAACATTTTTCGTACACTCGGAACGAAGGAATGCAAAACCAGTACAAAAAAAAATACCCCCGGTATCTATAGAACGCAAAAAAAAAATGGACGATCTTGTGTGGACGTTCGTTTGTTCGTTCGTCAGACTTCTGACATCTGCGAGTCTAATACTGCACGAGCACTTTGCCTTTAGACCTCATGAACAAAGCGACAAGTGTTAGTGTATATATATATATATAACCTCGAAATCATTAAACTGGCCGTTCTGCATGATATTTATAAGCAGTTTTGTTTCATTGTGGATGTGACTTTTTTTTTTAATATCTCTCTTAACGGCGTGTGTGAACTTGATGAATGGTGAAGCTTTGTAGAGTCAATATGGTATGGGTAACAATGTAAAAGAGGAAAGTCAATTCGTAAGATATATAAATTTGCACAGGAAACGGTCAGCCATAGACGCACGCGCGTGGTACAGTAGAGTGATGGTACGAAATATTTGCATAACTGTAAGTATGTCACACGAGAAAACACTCACATTCGAGGTCATTGCAAATCAGACCAAGTCTTTTGATGGATGCATTTTAGCAGTGAGACCGATTTAAGGCGGACGTTAAAAAAGATATATATGACAATGAAAGATATAGAAAGATGCAGACACATCATGAACTTGGACATTGGTAAGATTGCAGAAACTCGTTACGTTACCTTGGTTGGCAGGGAGATAGATTTTCTGGAGCTCGACACCAAACAACACAGTAAAAGAAATCGCAATGCAATTAAAAGAACTAGAGATAGAGCACGGATGTGTGTGTGTGTTTTGGTATTGAAGGGCAATAGTAGGGCAAAACAAGACCACAATAATAATCAATCATATGTTATTTGGCTGAACTCAGCCTTGAACTAGATGTGTCAAAATAGGCAAGCTGTCGCCAATATTGATAAGAACCGTTTTAGGTAGTGAGTAATAGTAGCACAGAACAGCAGATCAACTTTTTGGGAAGGTGTCTATGACCTATACAGGATGTTCGGGGAAAGGCATGGCTATTGGATGGATGGTGAATGTCACGGTTGTAGTAATTCACCTGGTGTCGTGCAGGAATTCCTGAGTCTTGACGGCAAAGTTCTTAATCTCCCGGCGCACATTATCGACGGAGGTGTGGACAGCCTTGTACTGAGTGGAGGCTTCCTCGGCAGCCTGGCTAACGTCGACGGTGCTAGTCGATCGCTTGACAATGTAGCGTACCTCGCTGTTGGCACGGCTACCCACCGCCTGGCGTGACACAGACGAGCTGAACCGGCTGCTGATTTGGTTCAGGGAACGTTCCTCCGACTCGCGAGTCCGGCGCGACTCGTTCAGCAAGATGTTCTTGATCTGATCGGCCGATTTTCCCTTGATCGCTTTCTTTAGCTCCGGCGAGAGATCCGAGTCCGAGTCCTTAAGGTTACCGTAAAAATGAGTGCGCTTAGTCAGTGCCATCCTGTCACGTTTGTCGTCGGCTGCGTGCTGTGCGTTCCGTACGGCTACTTTCCGATTGTAACGATCGATCACACTGTCCGCGGGTACGTGCTTCTTGAGCCTAGCTGCGTCGGCAGTCGCGGTCACACTGAGTACTGAGCGCTTTATATCGAATCGGTAATCGGGTAGGTAGCGTTCCGCCGTGTCAACTGCTGCCTCCGACAGTCGGACAACCTCCCGGTCGGAGTACGGTCGGAAGTGGAAGTACCCTGTGTGATAGCGGTTTAGACCGCGCTCCTCGGTGTAGGGCAGGTACGGGCAGCGCGGATCGGGTAGAGGGGACTGCTCGGCACTCGCACTCTTCGTATCGAGATAGTCGATCATGGGTTGGTAGTAGTGCATCGCATGTCCGTAGTTGTTTTGGTAGATCTGAGTGGGGATGAGCCTCTCGCGTCTTTCGCACCGGTTGTCCAACGCAAACAGTGGTGCCATCTAGATCGCGCCTGTATCACTCAATGCCGTAAAGAAAGTGTGAGCGAGAACGAAGAAGGAAGCGCACACAACCACAAAATGTGAGAGAACTGCGAATACCTCAACTGGTGTGCACGGCAACCAATAGAACTCCCAGTATTGCGATGGCTTTAAAGCTGGCACAAATACACACGTCCCGTTGTTGCTGTTAGAAAGAGTTGCTACTTATTTTCTTACTTCTTTTGCCTAATTTGTGGTATCTATTCCCTCCCCATCTATGCCCAAGTCAAAGCAACACACACACACAAACACTCGTTGCTTTTCTCTATTCCCTGTTTGCTAGTGTCTTGCTAAGAGGCTGCTTACGACAAACTGCGAACGAACAGATTCGATGCTACATCACGGGAAAGAAGAAATGCCATAAGAAAACACCAGTGATGTGACGAAAGCACCAAAAACAACATTGAGACCTTTTCGAAATAGAACAAATGATCTGATGTATTTTTAGATCATGATAAAGGACAATGAAATGCACTGATGGCAATGATTAGACGGGCGTGCGAATTACGCACTAAGGATCGTGCCTTATGGGGGAGGGGGCACTGTTTTGCTGGCTCTCAGATGTGAAAGCTATAAAAACCCACACACACACACACACACACACATTGTACACCATGTTTGCACAAGTAACTTAATTGAGCAATTACGGCGTGTGTAATATTTTATGGTGCACACGTTCTGATACCTTAACTGTCGAAAATATTAGAACGTGACTACATGCTTGTTTGTGGTACAATGAGCAAGAATGAGCAAACATATAATTGTTATTTTTCATTTCGATAAAATTTTGAAATACCCAAAGAAATGTAATATGAAGTGTTGAGGGAGTTTTTTTCATTTTGTAATATTTTTTTAGAATTAGTTTAATCTTATTGTCATTGTAAAATATGACCAGATTACCCGTTTTTCCGTCTGATCCCGAGATACGCGGTTATGGATATCAACATGAGTAAAATTTCATGATTTTGAGCCAAAATAAACGGGTATTTTTGAATAAAATTATTACTTTTATATTGGACAACTCATTTAGCAAATTGTACCGGTTTGGGACATAAACTGTTAAATTTAGAAAACCGCGTATCTCCGAATGGACGTATACTACGTGTTACGTTTGTAATTTAGATTCACGTTATCACGGCTTCGGTCGTATTTTCTTACGTAGCTAGTAGTAGTTTTTTTCTGAAAAATTCGGTGCACAGCACATCTCAAACAACCATTTAACATTTTCTCCACTCAAACTAAAATTTCGTGTGTCATAAGTATGCGCCACAAGACATATACCAGACGTTTCACATGATGATTTCATGATAATATGTGTCATGCTTCACGTTTTTTTTGTTTGTTTTTGCAGAAAGTAAAACATTACAAATCTGACACCGTTTCTGGACCACCTCGTGGTGTCAATTACGGTGCGATTTCGTTTGCCAAAAACTGTTACTATAAAATCACATTTTATTGGTTCACTATATTTTTGGTGACACTTCACCACTTCACAAGTGGAAATTGCTCTCATCAAAACAGGAAGGGTATGAGTTGATTATGATGTTTACCAAAAATACGAATTGCTTTAACAATCAAATGAAGTCTGATAATAGGTTAAAACGTACTAATTGAGATTTTTTAAATGAAAGTTTTTGAAACCAACAATAGCACAAATGGCGAAATGAATATTTCAAATAAAACAGAACAATTGTGTATTGATCACTGAACTGGTCTTCACCTTGGCTATTTGGCGACTGAAAGTAAGGTCAGTGGCAGCAGCTTAGAATGAGAAAACCGTCGTGATAGCGAAATCAATCGAATGAACACGAGCGAAAGTGCTCGGTCAATGATGAGGTAACGAAACAAGCATCATTAGAATGATCAGCTTACTCGATACAGCGTTTGTGGCAATCACTACTAGGCGCTAAACCGTTCACCACACCCGTCAAGTTTATTTCACTTTCAGGAGCACTGTCAAGAGCCGTGTGGTACCGCCATCCAAGAACAAGCTGATTATCGAATGCAGGAAGCAAAGAAAACGTGCACGGGTATGAGATATTTTCGTATACAACTCGTGCTAGCCGTGCTCAGTGGTGGATCGATTGACTTTCATTGGTTGCGGTCAACAAACTGCAGTTAATGCGTTCTAGGAAGAGGTGACGACGATTGTTTGATTTGAAAGAACGGTTATTTAAAGGTCGTTGCAGTAAGTGGCACAAAATAATGGATTGCAGAAAGTGGCACACACGCTTAGCGAAAATGGATGCTGAGCTTGCGCTATCTGATGTAAAGTTTATAACTAGCAAAATCAGTTGCATGTTTGATGAATGTTGTTCGAGCACATGAGTTAGCGTACACACTTTTTGTTGGCTTAAAAATAATTTTAACAAAATTAATAGTTGCACTGGAACGCAGATGGAGGCGCCTGGTAGTTCAAAGTACAAAGAGGCGTAAAAACCAGCGATCTTGTTGTACGTCTTGTATCTAATGCTCGTAACAAAGCCAAGTAATGGTTATGTTTTTGTGATCAGCTATAAGCATATATGCTTGACCTCAAAACCTTTTACAGGCGATGAAACCATACGGTTCCTGATTGTTTAGAACAACTGTTTAATTCGTTTATATACCAAAGCACGCGAGACTCCGGTAGGTCGAAGTATAGTGGCCGCTATGGTGAGATCGAGTTGGCACTTGTTGGCACATTTAGAGACTAACGTCATCGAATGCAATGTGACATTTGATATTGCTAGCGTAACATTAAACACCGCCCGTACTTACCGAATGACTTCAATCTCTTCGTCCTTCTCCAATAGGCGACGCTCAGTGTCATGACGGAACTGGCCATACTCAGCCGAAAGGGCCTGAGCACGTTTCTCCTCTGCTTTGCGTCCCTGTAAATACGAAAAGATGTAAGATAATTTAAAAATAATTTTATTTTCCAATCGAAATAGTTATTTAGCACACTTACCGCTTCGGCTTCCTTGTAGGCGGCCGTGAGCTCCTCACGCTCATTCTCCAGACGACGCAGCTCGACTTCATACTCGTGAAGACGGCGCGTCAATTCGGTGACGGTGCTGCGTGACTCGTGCAGCTCGTTCTGCAGCTTGTTGTTATCGCGTCCCAGCTGATCCTTCTGTTCGCGAGTCTTGTCCAGCTCGTGAGACAGGCGCTGGAAATCGGCAGTTCTCTGGCGCAGATCGCGCTGCGACGCATCGTACAGAGCGATCGTTTCCTCCAGGCGGGTCTTGATTTCGATGTTGGTCTTCTCGAGGATCTCGATGCGCTTCGTGTACTCGCGGATACCGTTGTTGGCCTTTTCCAGGTCAATGATCAGCACCTCGATCTCGCTGGTCAATCGGCTCTTTTCCTTCTCCAGCTTGCTCAGACGAGCCTGCAGCGACTCGATGTGCTCCTCCGACTCAGTGATGCGCACCGTGTACTTGCGGCGGATCTCTTCCACCTCCTCAGCACGGGCCATGCATTCGGCCTCGTACTTGGACTTGAAGGTACCGGCCTCACCATTTGCCTTGACGAGCTGGCGCTCCAGGTCCAGGCGAGCTTCCGACTCTTCCTCGAGCTGCAGACGAATGGACTCCAGCTCAGTCTCGACCTGGTGCAGGCTGGACTCGAGCATCGAGCGGCGGCGATCATCTTCCTCCAGGCGGCGTCTAGCTTCCTCGAGCTGCGAGTTCAGCTGGGTCTTGGAGAACGAGATGCTCTCAACGCTCAGCTTAAGGTCCTGAACCGACTTGACCAAATCAATGTTCTCCTGCGACAGACGCGTCTTGTGCGAGCTGATGTCGACGATCGTGCGGTTCAGCTCCTCGATACGGATGTTGAGCTCAGTGACCTGGACCTCGAGTTTCTCGATCGTCTTGATGCTGACCTGTTTGTCCTTAGAAATGCTTTCGACTTGCGACAGCAGCTCGTAGATCTCAGCCTGCAGCTTCGATTTTTCTTTCTCGACTCTAGAAAAGCGAACGGTAGAAGGGATCAGCCATTAAATTAGTCCATCCAGCGTGTTACAGTGTAAAGATAGAGAGGTTATGTATAACTACGCAAGGTGCGAAAAAACAACAGGTGATCCAAATTAGTGTGGGAGATGAATTTTCAAGCTACACTTCGGTCCCGCCATAAAGTGTGGAACGATCAACGCAAAGACCGTGCGCTAGCCGACATATTTGGCCCGCAGAAATGAGCAGCACATCCCGGTCTTAAAATAGATCGCCAGCCTCGAAACCTGTCATGTCATCTGCCCAGGTTTTACGTCGCTCGCTGTGTCTCGCGAAGCGCTCGTTGCCGGACTTGGGACGCATCGGTCTGTTTACATACCGCTGGGGAATGATGATTGCACCGAATCACCACCGTCTACGTCCTGGGCAGTCGGCGGTATGAAATTCATTTCTCTACACGCGCACCATCGGAGTATCGCAACCGTAAAAGTGAGTGAGAAAACCCATATGGAACATGGGCGGTCGCGCATTAGCGGTAGGCAGTTATGTGATCGCGCTTCGAAAATACCGGCAGCAGCCGCAGAAGCGCATTGAAACGTGTGGTGTGACGTGCGCAAAGAGTTACGAAAAAAGGTCGGTCCGAGAACGGCCCGGAATGCGTGGTGAGGGTTGGCGAATGAGATGACGAATCGTAACTTAATCATCACCCGCACAGTGGCCACTCGGAGGAGGAATGAGTGGGTGTTATTTGAAAAGGAGTGCGATAGAGATGGACACAACGATTATCGATTGTATGGTGTTTATGTTAGTGTTACAGCGAGGGAAATAAAATGAAAAGGATAGTTTACCGCTGCTTCGACTTGGTCAGAGCCTCAAGCTGTTCGTTGAAATCGCTGACGATTTCCTGGTGCTTGCGCTTCAGGATGTGAGCAGTCTCCTCAGATTCTAGGTGCACATCCTCCAGCAGCTTACGCAGCTTAGTCAGCTCGACGTCACGCTTACGATTGATCTCCAGCTTTAATAAAAATCGACGCCAAAAGAGAACGAAAATGTTTTCAATGCGACTGCTCATTATGTTAGTATTGTGGTTTGTTGTTACCTGTCCCTCAGCACCACCCTCAGCTTCTTCGAGACGCTCAGACAACTGAATCACCTGTACGCTGAGATCGGCTTTCTCACGTTCGATCTAGTTTGAAGAAAGAAATAATCGAATGAACTTTGTTGATTAGGATTGTATTTCCTAAAGCAAACAAGAACAATAATAAGATATATTGAAAGAGTCGAATTTTTATAACTTACACTAATAAGGTTTAACTGAGTTTTCAAACATTATTCTTATTGAGTGTATTTGAAAAGACATACTAAAAAATACAAAGGAAGGTAAGGTGTCAAAAAGGCTGACACATCGTGATATCGTGCAATTTCTGTTTTTAAGAAAATAGTTTCCACAATATTTTGTTCCAACAAGATACAAGAGTTTTCCTTTTCCATTGCTCAAAAAAATAATGCAATACCGATGCAATACGATGTCATAACACTAGTTAAAAAGTTCGTATGCATCCTATCCGGAGATGGTCGGCAAAATTCACTTTTAGAAAGAAAGAAAGGAAAAAAATCCGGTAATATTTTGCAACCCGACGCTCGGCGCAGGAACCAAAAGCAGGTAAGCTGCGCCAAACGTTGGAAGACGGTTTATTTTTAGCAGCCCGCACATAGGTGTTCAGCACTGTGTGCATTTCGGAAAGCAAGGAGGCCACATCCTACGCAATGAGACACGCATATGTAGTGCAGATTGGCAATGATATGAGGAAGAAGTTGAATGTGTGTGAGTGTTAAAATTATTGTCTTGGAAAATCATTGGAATTGGCATCATATTTCATACTTAATTGCATGAGTGTTCTTTGCATTGAGGAGAAAAAATATTCCCAAACAACAGATCATAAGTTGGTCTACAAAAACGAAGCAACATCGTAAACGATAAAAAAACCGTGATTCTTGATTTTTTTTAGCGGCACACGTCTCGGTAGAAAGAAGATTTTTATTGTCGGCGATTTTTTTAATTGCCAAAAAAACACGATGAGCCTGATTCATGTACTCTATTCATCGCCTATCTCTTGGGGGGAGATCTACAATTATGTGCAGCATGGCACACGCGCGGCTCGCGGTCTCTAACGCGTTGCCCTCTGTGGAATGCGCCGACGGAGACATTGCGAGAGAAGCTACCAAAAGCATTGCAGTAGAGTTTAGCAGATGGCTTACAGAGAAGTGTTACTTCAAGATCTTGGCAGTAAGTAACAGCACTACGGTAACGCACTTTGCCTTATCAAAGAGGCTGTGTAAGGGCAAATGATCAAAGATTACGATTACGGCTAAGTAGTACAGTAGTAGTAGAGCTGTAATCCAAGTTCAGCAATGCAATGAAACGAACGGCTCTGGGTGCTGGGAAAACTATTTTCGAAAGGCCAATATTCTCTTTTGCCGTTTTCGGTCGATAAACGTACACCACTCGCAGCGCAGAGGAGACACAAACACACGCATGTGTGCACGTTCTAGCGATCTAAAACCACCTTCTCCGTACGATCGCAGGAGCGGGGGCTATTTTTAGTGCTCGAGGGAAAACCATCTCGCATTGGACGGCGATAGTAGGTTGTTCGGTGTTCGCAAACAGTTGGTCGACCTGAGCGGTGGAGGAAACTAGCAACAAGAACCAGCACGAAACCTTGTCCCGGTCTAAGGAACGAGGAACAATCTTCACTTCGAAGGTGTGATGCTTCAGCGCTGTGGGATGATGTAATTGCTTCGCCACTTGAAGACGCTTACAGGCCCATGCCAATCAACGGGTCAGGCCAAATCGACAAGACACCAAGGTTAGCGGTATTGTGTAGGAGTACAGAAAGGAATACGCATCACGACACTTCAAATGAGATGTATTCAAGTGACAGGTCGTATTTGCAAAAAAAAACGGATGGACATGAGACTCCTACGCTACGAGGTGTAAAGCATAATATTTGTGAGCTGCCACTGGCCACTGATGGTCACTCCCGGAAGTGCGATTGACGTGTGAAAAGAGAGTAGGTCGCTTTAAATGGGTGTAGTAGATCGCTATAAATGGATTGATCGTTAGCTATTGTTTTTAAAATCAAGGCATTGTCTTTCGAAAAAAATGTCTGAGGTAATACTAATAAAAGCAAGATAGGAATTTAGAATGATGAATACTTCAAACTACTACCCGCATTGTAACAAAATTAATCACTATTCTCGAAAAAACGCACGTGTAAACGATACCAACTCATTTATACGATTTAACCTATGAATAACGATGAATCAGCATAGCTTCGCGGGTGGATCGGATACAAAAAATCGTCTCACAATGTTTTGCGCGATATTTTTAGAACAGATCGTTAAAGTTTTTTTTTTCTTTAATATGAAAACATAACTTACCCTCTGGCGAAGGCCACGCTCCGACTCCAAGTCTTCCTGCAGGAGACGGATCTTGTCCTGAAATCAGTAGAAAATCGTTGAATGTTTGAGCGTGGCTTATTAGCGCATTGTTGCCAATCGGTAATGCACGCAAGTAAGAAGAGGAATTCAGCAGGAACCTATCCACCATTGGACACTCCACACATACACATACACACACACGCACATATACATTCCTTTGTCCGGAGGGATGAAAACGTGTCTAAAACTATCTCGCACTACACATGTACACCACTAAGCTGAGATATCCTTTTTTTAAGGAAGGTTATTATAACGCCTTTACAACAATCTTCTGTTCTCAACATGCACTTCAGCTGTGTGTTCAGGAGCACTTGAATAACGTCAACTAACATTCACCAATAGGCACTTTCGTGGCACGGTCTAGCAATGGCAGCATTTTGGTTAAGGACTTTTTAATGGGTGCTGGAATTGCGCTTTGCTGTATTTTTTTCTTTTAAATTTCGTAACACTAGGCACTTTACCGATCATGTTAGCAGTACTAGCAGTGGTAGCAGGCAATCAAGAGCGCTAGCAGTAGAGGCTTCGGCATTTTTCATTTTCACATATATCACCATGACGCGAGAATGTTCTTGAACATACTTCCGGCTCTCCGAAAAGCATTCACTATTACCAATGAAAGTACTTAGTCGAGGATGTGTTAAGTAGATTATGGAATGCATATGGAATGTGGTAGTGTGGTAGTAGTTTTTGGTAATGAGAAGCAAACTGTGAATGCATTGTGAATGTGTTTAGTTTGAATTGCGACCTAATGCAAAACTCTCTGTGTGAATGTTCTGTGAAAAAACACTAATGTAATGTATTGCTAAATAGATAAAATCACTGGTCTTAGCTTAAGATTTGTTCTTCAAGGTGTACGTATCGCTGAACACGAGTATGAGTGTGTGCTTGTGTAGATTTGTCCAGTGTATCAGGTGAAGTTCCAGCCGTAGTTCCTTTCGTTCCTTGCGCACCACACTGCTCGTTCGGGCATGTTGTGACCCGAAAAACTCACCTCCAGTCGGGACAGAGCGCTCAGGTCAGCACTGTACTCGATGCTGACATCGGCGGTACCACCTCCGGTCGAACGGTAGGTGTACTTGGACGTTTTAGTGGTAACGGCGGACGAAGACATATTGCTCGTCTTTTGTGCGTGAACACGGATTTACACTAGCCTGCGGGCGTTGGGAAATATGCGCCTGGAACACACGAATGTAACCGACGCTACGGCGCACGGAAGGTTTACACTCGTTCGATCGTTTTCGAGAGAGACAGAGAAGGGAAAAACACACACGAGAACAGGTCCCCCACCAGGCAGAGTCAAACCAGGATCAATCCACCCTGAACACCGATTGAACCGACTGTCAGAAGCACACTAGGTGCCGTGGTTTTCATAAATGCCGGAGCAAGTTTGGTGATCTACTAACCGGCCACCGGGTTTCCCGAGCAGTGTTCGGCTTACGCATCCGTGCAAGCGCGCCTGTGTGCGTGAGCGGGCCCGTCTTCATTTTTCTGAAAGCGGATTCAACCCATTTCGCATTTCCATCCGATCCGGCATGCCGATGCAGCAGGGCGTTTGCGCAGATTGGCGCTCCTGCTGTGTGATAGATGATCGTGTATGTGTTGATGTGCCTGGTTGCGGCTGGCTTGTTGCTCGATGTGTTTGTAGTGGTACTGGCCACGCTAACTCACACGGCTGCACCACAACCACCGGCTGAGGGACCCAAGTTGGAGGGAAACTATTCAATGCAATGGTAGCGCCGTGGCAAGAGTCGAGCGAGCGAGTCTCCATACGAATTGGTTGGATCTTGATCGTACTCCCGGCGCACACCATGATCCGTATTGCGCACGCATCAAACCGTGCCGTTCGCGTTAGTCAGGTGTGTTAAAATTAGCACGGGCACGGATTGTTTTATTGTTTTATAAATACTCACGGTTTACTCATATTTTGTCCCTCCCGGCAGTCACTCCCGATCGCGCTGTTCGGTGCCAGAAGCTGAGATTATTCGAGCCGTTCACATTCATGCTCGGCACAGGTCCGATGGCGTCATTCGTCGGGAGGAATGTTCATCCTCGTTTCTACCGCTGCGTTGCCATCCTCCGGCTTCGGCTCCGGCTCATGTCGCGGATGTTGTTTTTTTCCCGACCATTCGCTCCCAGTGCACGGTTACTAGTTTCCCAACACATCTAAGCCGAGCCGAAGGTGTGTTGGTATCGCAAAATTGTGTGTTGGAAAACGGCTGTGCGTGTTGCAAATGGCGGAAGAATGAATTTCGTGTCCGCTAGCCGTATCGACGAGTCGAGAAAAAGTTACAAATTTCCACCACCAGTCTACCGTGATGACCATGCGTTGGGTACGATAATTATCTCACTTTTCTGCCCCATCAATGCAGTTCAAGACTCAAGGAGATAGAGAAACGCGAGCTGGTTCGTCGGAATGACTGCCGCCTCTCCGTATAACCGCTTGTATGTGTTTACGTGTATGCAAATGACAGTGCTAGAGGGCCACCGTAAGTGGGACAACAATAATATTTGAACCATTGATGAATTGAATCATGGGGATGCTTTCCTGTTGATGTTTTCCCGAGTGTCTTGAGTGTGCTGCACGCTCACACTTGTTTATTGCCCGACCTGTTGGACCTGTACACGGTTGAGTTGTATGACTAATGAGGGAGTTTATTAAATTCACCCAGCAGCAGTATTGAGGAGGGACACGCGCTCTGTGGAATGGGGACGATGATGTTCCACATTATAGGGATATTGAAATATATTATTACTAGCTTTTCATTTATTATATGTGACAAATGTAAATTTGGAGTCTTGTTCGTACAAATCAAAATGTTCAATGATCGTACACCGTTATTATATCAAGAGAACGCAATGCACAAATTTAAGAAGATGGACAGAATCATGTGTGTGCATATCCAAACACAACACCATATAGCACGAAATTTATGATGTGAAAATCGTACAAATACTCCAAAGAATATGCCTTTACATTGGTCTATTTTTGGCGCCCAGTAGCCATATCTATGCTCACCAAAACAAACAAAGTCAACGGAATGTTGGTTGGGGTTTGTAAATTGACGGAACCTGGCGAATGTTGGCCAGAATACCGCTGGGATTGTGTTAAGCTTGGAGATCATTTTGTTTCGCCAAATTTCCCACAATACAGAATAGTGTTGCATGTATCGGAGGCTAGGGAAAAGGTGTAGCTTTGCATGATAGTGTCTAGTAAAGGATGAAAACATTGTTGCAGCTTGTTTTGGGAGTATTTTGATTAATATTGCTTTGGTTGGTTTGTCAGGTGGTATGGCTCCGCGTAAGCTTACGCGGTTTTATTTAATGTTCTTTTTTTTTTTAAATTCATATTCATACTAATACAAATATGCATGTGGTATGCATTTAAAATTGTAAATGGTATACATGTTTTATATTCGATGTTTACAACATAATATACACCTTTCACGTTTAATACATGCATATCAAACGGCAGCAAAAGCGCCAAATATCATCATAATCATCATCAGAAGCCGACTAATCATAAACCTGCGGTTAAAATGTGTCGCATAGGTAGGGTATGGTGGTTCGGTTTTGTATTTTTAGCTATTTTTCACTTTGCATTGCAGACTCGAATGAACTGTGCGCTTAAGGCCCCAAGCATTTGCACCCTGTCGAATAGGTAGAATCCTAGGTTGTCACCGTATTTCTTGGCGTGGGGGAGGAATTGCCTGTGTGAGAGACTGAAGAATTCCAGCCTACTCAAATCTTGCCATTGGTGTTCCTAGGAAACTGTCATAGATCTTGCATCAGTTAGAGGAGGGTCGTGAGGATAGAGTGTCGAGGAATAGAGGAAAGCGACAGTGTTCTGTATTGGTGAACGTTGTGAGGGCGCGAGCAAGAACGATCGTTACCAATGCTAGGTATTTCTCCGTTGACCAACCAACACTAACTGATTTGGCAGTGTGAAACGAACTGAAGCCGACTCTTTCTGTCCTGTTTGTGTGGTTGCTTCAGATTCTAAATATATTCTATAATTTTCCATACCAACGAGCTTGTCAGTGGTATGTGTGTGCAATAGTGTGTTTTCAGTATATAGGTGTGTGTGGTTAGTAAGGATTATATTTGTATCTAACTAACAACCTACGTGCCGTTGCGAAATTGGATGATATTTACAAACGCACACCTTTTGATATGCTTTACGCTCTATCTTAAAAAAATAACTGTGTTCTCTTTTTCGTCACATAGTTTGTGTATGCTGCTCTCTGCTCAGAAAGGATTCATTGAGTTTTTAACTATTTGTTAGAAATATTTTCATACTGTGGATGAAATGTTAACGACAAACTAAACGACATTTTTAACTATTGGTCCAACGAACTCTGCATAACAATACAAAGCAATAAAAAAGGATATAAAAAGTAAAATAAATTTTGGAATACAATATACGATCAATATCCCAAAAGACTTTAACACAGGCTAAAAATTGGTGAATATGTACCACAAAGATAAAACAAAGAAAGATTAGGAAGAAAAAACAAAATAACCTTTAATAACAACGAATGTCTACTGAAGGATCAAGCAAGTGATCGTCACTGGTTTACATAATGATAAATGATGAACGTAAATAAATTAAGACATTTGTCCATTCCATGACTCACCGGAGCCGAATGCAAGGTGTGGACGAAATAAGAAAATCGTTCATTGGAGGTAAATAAAGAGGGGAGAACCAATTCGGGCTGACTGTCTAAAAATTTTGAAGTTTGTTTCACTCGATGCTGCTCCATGTCTGGGCAGTAGTAAGCGATCGCGACTATGCGCAAAATGCCAGCGCTAATTTTAGGCCATGTGTGTGGGATGTTTCAAAGATGCTTGTCTTAGATGGTGGTTTGCGGCTCATGGGATGCATCTCAGACAGTTAAAACTCTATGCAGTGGTAAATACGCTGTTGAGGAAATTTAAAAAATGAAAAAAATTAAAGAAAAATGTTGATATGTTGTTTATAATGCTTTGTGTCAATTTTGCCATAATCTGTATTGAAGAGTATGCTTCAAATCAAATTATTGGTTATCTAATTAAATAAATCAAATTATTGATAATAAATTTGAAACTTTTTATCTTACATGCTTAATTTAAATTCTTACAAAAAAGGACCAAACCATCGCATTCTGGTAACGTATGCTGTGTTGGCGATGCGGCTGAAGCGATCGGAAGGGAAACAAGTACGGACACTCACGGCGTGATGCGACTCGTTCGTTCGACAAAATAAACGAAGTTCGTTCGTCGAATACCTTCACGAAAGGAGCTAAAAATAGGTCAACCACTTATGAAAACAAATACTGAACATGGAGCGATGGTTTTAGTGTTTTTTGAGCTCATGGGTCACTTTTGTTTGTTGTTTTGTGACGCGATGTTTATTTGGACTGTTTACATGTTTTGTTTTTATGCTTATCACGGTTGTTGAATTTTTGTTAGCTGTTGCAAACTATTGCAACAGCACTCTTTCTTTCGCCCGTAGTAGTATTAAGTATTAAATAACAAGCGTTTTCTTAAGCAGTCTTATATTTTTTTATTATTGCGACGCTAAAAATCAATCGCTTGACTCGGGCTACCGCGAAAGAGTGGCCTTAGGTCATTGCCTTAGCCACGCTGTTCGGGAGCCTTTGAGCGATCGGGAATATTCGGCTCGATCGGTATTGGATGCTTCCCACACTACGCGTTTGTACCGCGCTCTGTCGGGAATCACGGTAGATAACACCGACAGATCGAATCTAACGTTAATAATTATTAACATTAGCAGTAAAGAAAAGTAGCACATTACAAAAAGCATACCTAGTGATTGAATTGAATCACAAAACTCATGTCAGCTGTGTTTATCTTTTACAAGTAAGCTGTCGTAAGTACATTAAACTAACGGTTTCTATAACGCTGCTAACCATTCATGAACTTTTTTCTCTCTTAGCACAACAACCGTTGGCGGCCAAGGCCTCTCTGTATCACTAATGGACTTGGCTTTCAGTGACTTATTGATTACACATAGCAAGATAGTTAGTCCTACGTATGGGGGCATGGTTCATTCGGAGCTTGAACCCAAGACGGGTATGTTGTTAAGTTGAACGACTTGACCACTGTACCACGATACCGGTCCAACCTTTATGTACTGGATTTTAGAAAATTGATCTAGATTGTCCTTTATTTGTATACATTACACCTACAGGAAAAAGAAAAGTAAAATAAAGTACAGTACAATTCTAAAAGATCAACGAACGTGTATTTGACTGTTTTAGCAAATATAGAAATACTAAGTAAACGATTAAGTATTACTTACAATTCCACATGAAATGAAGGAATACCATATTATAATCAGTATTAAAGCAATTATTTTCACTTGAATTAAACAAATATTCACTATGAATAGATTTTTTAAGCGATAAGTTTTCACAACATGCTAACATTACACTAGGCATTCATTGACAGTTTTGAGCAGAGTAAAACTGGTTCCACAGTTTCCACGAAAATCATCCATATCAATCGACCACATCATCATACCAGCAAGTTGTTGACTGTTAGCGTAGTTACACTTTTCCCATATACTTTGCCTATCGTCATATCCTATCCATTGGTTATTGGAAAAGGTGTAAGGAATTTTTTGAATTGGTTCCCATACACGATACCAACCAGTTGTAGATGACAAGTGGCCACAAACCTCGTGGTATGCAATGTATCCGTATTGGCCTGTGTACGGTCCGGGTAGTCCGGGACCTTCGGCTGGTGCTCGTAATCCATTAACAGCAGAGTTGGCTAATGTGAAGGTACGCCCATAAGCCGGAACACCGAGAACCAGTTTTGACGCGGGAGCTCCCTGGCTTAGCCAATAGTTGATGCTGTGTTGGACGTTAAGTGTTCGTTGAAAGTCATTCTGATCGGACGGCCCGGCAAAGAGCGGTGCATTGTGGCCCGTGAAATTGCTCCACGCTCCGTTGTAGTCGTACGCCATCAGATTAATGAAATCCAAGTGTGGCACTATACCGGCAATGTCGTACGAAATGGAAGCAATTGTTTCGCTGGCGGCAAGTGCCGCTGTTAGTAACAAACCGTGAGAGCGCAGCGCAAGAGCCAGCTCTGATAGCATCAACACAAAATTCCGCTTATCATACGGTGCGGTATCACCGTCGTGCATGGCTGGGAACTCCCATCCAAGATCCACTCCATCAAATCCATGGGCGAGACAAAAGTCTCGTGCGTTTCGTGCAAAGGTACTACGCAAGGACGCACTGGCAGCAATTTGAGAAAATATGACTCGATCAACAGTTGCACCACCGATAGCGGCCAGCGTTTTGAGATTAGGATTCTGGTTTCGTAGTTGATTAAAGAGTCGAACATTTCCTCGGCCACTATCCAGATCTAACCAGGGATCTAGTATCGTCACTGCTCCAGAGTCGTTCACTCCAAAGAATGCGTAAATGAGATGGGTACACAGGAAGGGATCGATGTTTTCCACGTTGAATTGTCCTCTTCCTGGACGGTACGTTGACCATGATGCGTAGTAGCAAACCACTGGTTCTGTGGATATTAGGTCGATTATCAATCAGTTTATGCATTGCATAGATTAGGTAGAATAAAACACTCCATGTTAAACGTTTACTTACTTCTTGATTCCACGTTGTAAAACGCCACGAGTAGGGCAAAACAAAAAAGAAATGCGCGTACCATGCTCTTTACACAAACGACGAATTATTAGGACTGCCAGACGCTATAGGTGAGGCAGGTTATATATTACAGACCCCAGACGATTGGCGATAAGCGTCTGTGAGACATTGGGTTATGATAAAAATTCAGGTTCGTAATCTGTTTATTGCAGTTGGCTCTTATCTTTAGATTCCATTTTTAGTATTTTGAGCATACGCCACGAGCAGCTTCGATATTGAGAAAGGTAAGATTCTCTCATTGTATTAGCTTTAAAAACTCATGTATTATCAAATCCACGTATGTTTGGCGGCCCCTGAGAGTCCTGTATGCGGCCTGCCACCATTAATATCGATGTTGAAGGTAGATAGTGCGGCCCGTGAAAGGCTGTTTTTATTAACAAGTGTCCCGCCGAACAAAAGAGCATAACACAGCTGATTTAATAGATTATTTTTCTGGTTTGCACTACGGAACTGGAAAGTAAATTATAATGATACCAGCAATGCAGGAGAGGAGCGATAAAGAGGACAAGGTGCTTTAGAATTAAAGAATCAATCTAGTGTACTAACTTGGAACCTACGCTGGCCAGGGTTGGTTTCGAATACCAAAATCATTGTTTGGTGACATAGGCTGAACTGAAGAGGACATTTTTCGAAGCGCATTCTATACGATCATAGAAACCCTGAAAGGGGTTCACTCAGTAGATATGTTGGGGTAAGGAGGCCTTACTTTGGGTAGGAGGATATTTCCAAACTCTTGAAACGTGAGATCGATTGATTATCAGGAAGGAATAGTCCTATCATTAGTCTGAACGAATCTGTGAGCCAAGATCATTAATTGTTTTATTTATACTCATCGACAAGGGCGGATTAAGCAGTATACAAACTAAGCGGCCACGTGGGGGCTTAAAAAGGAATCCACACCCCCCTCCCCTTCCCGATGATAAGTAAATTTGCTTTTCAAACATTCTCTGGTTAAGTATTGCTCATACAATCTCTCACTGGACACTTTAGAAAGGCCTACATTCTGCGTTAATCCGCCACTGCTCTTCGAAGCTTTTGGGTTTTGTGCATTTGATTTGGTTTTGTACATTTGATTGCGAGTTGTGTTTTTGTTGTGATTGAAAGTTATTGTTTTCATCTTACTAGTTGCGTTTATCTTTTGTAACGATGATTTTCAGCACTGTGTTCTTGTTATGGGTTATAGTGTAGATACTGTTCCTGCTGTGGTTTGTAATATATAAATTGTTCCTACTTTTGGTAACGATGTTAAACTATTCCAAGTGTTTTTATATCTCTGCGCTTTTGGTTGCTATCCGTTTTCGGTTCATCTACTTTTCTTTAAATCTAGGATACCTTTTATTATGAAAATAAGCTCAGATAGTTCGTAATTATTATACTTTATATTGTGTGATATAGTTAATGTTCATCCACATTTTGTTGATTATGTATAATATAATCGAAACTAATATTATAAGAATTTTATGTTAGTGTCAATAATTACCAGAATAAATATTTGGCGAAACCATACCAGTGTTCTGTATTATTTCTAGATAAAATGCTCAAAATAAAAAAATAAGCCATGAATTCAAATATATCTGTTCAACAAGCAATAAGCAGCAAAATAGCATAAACATTTTGAGTTCGAGAAGGTTACGAAATAAATAATCGGCTGGGTCGCAAAGGTGAGTTTTTCCAGTAAAGTAGAAAGCGTATGAGAAGGAGAGATATATTTTCAGCTGCTATAGCACCATTAGCTGACGGGAGCATACACACACGTAGAAAAAGTGTGTCGTTGGCATAGGTGAGATACGTAAATGGATACGATCAAGATGTTAAGTTTTCGCAATACTGCTACACTCCGCTACTGCTACAAAACGATTCAGCTCGACCACCTGGTGTAATGGCGATGCGTAGTAGCTGTACGCATGTTTGTTTGATTCATGCATGCCGTGTGAGCATTCGCTGGATATTTTAGTACAAAATTAAAATAAAGGGATCAATGTTTCTTTTAGCCTCTGTTTACTATCTAAAACGAAATACTCAAAAAAACCTAATTGCACAGTCTTAAATTTGTACATTGTTATGTAACAATTTTTTTTATAATAAAAAGATGGACAATCCCGATGTACAGTCATCAACTTGTACGATTCAATAACATACCCGGCATTGGTTCAAGCCTAGTATTGACCGTGTCCCCGTAACAAACATTGACTATCCGTATGAACGGGAACATTGAAGAAATATGAGTAAATGTCGTCTACACAAGCATAAATTATCTCTACACAATTTCTGTCTTGAATATTATAGAAAATAATGTTAAAAAAATAACATTAGTTATAAAATTTAAAATCAAATTTACATTTCGGAATTGATGACATTGTCCTACTGTGCAACATTCAGATGGTACCACAGTATATGTAGTGTGGGCATGAAATATTTCACTATCGTCCATGAAATATTTAGCGTTCAAATTTATGATTCATTTCATTTTGACCGTTATCGTATAGACGTTTTGTAAATTGAATGCAGTCTCTTCTTAAAACCAACGATACACAATTAACGCGGAATAGGAGACACGAGAAGTGCATGGAAATTTGATAAATATTGTAGTGAATTGCTTTATTTTCACACATGTTCTCATGAAATGTAAAAAAAATCTTGAAGGAAGAAAATCAAATAAAACTAAAAAAGGTGATTCCTATAAAATTTTATATTTGATACCTCCAATTCGTCGATTAAAAGAAGCAGTTGCAATCAAACCACTCATAGCTAGGAGATATGATCAATTCATGTGTTGTTTGCTTAACGCTTATGGCCCTTGCGTTGTATTAAGCAATTATTAAAGAACGCATTTTTAGAATATTTAATACTGTCAACATTTTGTAAATTAGTAGTGTATGGTATGCTTATTTGCATACAATATAAAAACTGTATTGTAAATGATTATTGTGAATCATATAGACCATTCTGAGCAGACCAAAACGAAGCAGTTAACGATCTGATACGACCACTTGGTGTACGTGCGTTTTGAGAGAGGATCTGTCTCAGTAGCAACGCGATCGCCGCGTGAGGCACACGCACTCTCGATAGTTGTCACAATTGCCGCGACTATCATACAGTAATTAAGTGGTTCTAAAGTGCATGTATCCTTGTCAGTTCAGATTCAATCAATCGGCTAATACCGATTCGAACGATAGTGTGAATACGATAGTGTATGGTGATTTGTTAGTGGTTTGTGTTGTATGTGAGAATAACAATTAAAACAATAGCTATGTTGAGCCTTTCGGATCTTTGCATGTCCCAATAGTAAAACATTGGTAGTGAACTTGTGTGGAAAAGCTGCTTGAATGCTGTTAAGCTGTTTTATGCTATATCAATGTTTTATGCGTAAAATTCGTTTATTGTGTGATTCGGCGGGGTACGAGTGATAAAAATAAATCTCCTGGCTCAAGTTGTAGCGCTCTAGCATAGCCTACGGAGATATCCGATTTTCAAAGATTTTTTTTTTAAACAGTGAAACACACAATGTGAGAACAGAATCCGGCAAAAGATGCACGTAAAGGAGTATTAGCACAGTAAAGGAAGATAAAAACAACAAAAAGAAATGAAAACTACGCAGAATGTAGTTCTTTCGTGAACTGCAAGGAACCAAAATTAGATCTTTACTTTGTGCGGTTTAAGTGTGTGTGTGTGTGTTTGAGATGATCCATTAAGTTGGCAGTGTCTTTTGAAACACGCACAATCGATCTCACAGGTGGGACCAACACGGTTGACTGGTAATTGGTCTAACCAGTACTAGAGCGTCCACTACCACCTAATTACACAGATCAAATATCTGTATAAAATGGTTTGAATAATAGTGCAAATCAGTGAACCATTCGGGGTTCATGAAATTACGAATGGCATCCTCACCCGCTTGATCGGTTGCTGTTGCTTAGGTTTTGAGGTTAACTATTGTTTGTGGAGTGATGTCGAATCAGGAAAGGCCGGCAAGCTTGTGTTTCTATTTTGAGCTTCATTTCAACACAACTAGTCGAACGAATGTTGTAAATGATGCGAACATTTCGACTGCAAATATAAACAAAGGTAGAGTTTTGCCATAGTCGTTTTGCCGGCACCAATAATCGTGTAAAAATGTAAATTTGTTCATCGTTGAATGGTTAAATAAGTTGAAATAAATTCTACACATTACAGTGTGTAATAAAGTAATTTTCTACAGGATGGCTTAGCAAGTTAAAATGAAAAAGTAATGTTTACTTTAATAGTCTAAAAGCAAAATAAAAGTTTATTACTTTTCTTCATTTATGGTAATTATCTTTAGCTCTTCATTGAATGATTAATTGGCGAATGACCAAGTAACGGGTCAGTCGTGTGAAAGTCGCCGTATCATGGGCTATAAAACATGTCCGTTATTTGCATACAACGATAAATAACAAATTTAGTTTTAGTAGTCTGGTATAGTATGGTTAGTTATAGATTGAGTAATTGTTAATTCGCATCACTCTATAGGAAGAAATGGCGATAAATGAAACGCTACTAGTATTTAAAACTACAAAGTGTTTAATTCGGTTTGGTCGCATAGGTTGTGGCAACGGAAAAGTGCAAAAAAAAAACCAAAAGAACAAAAAGAAGTAAATTCATTACATTTTATGAAGTAATTGTATTGGAAATGTTTGTTTATCAAATCATTGTAATCAATTACGTTCAATTATCATAAAATCATGGTGATTTATGATTCTGGCTTGTATCCACAATAATCTTTTGATTGTCAAATTATGAAAGAATTTGTAAATTCTGAAGATTGGCTATAGTTGGCCCAGTATACAATGGAACTTAGCATACCGAGTTCAATCCGTTCCAGCTACGCACTCGTTATGCGAAAAACGCGTTATGTGAGAGACTCCTTTTCATATAATTTGTATAGAAAGTGAAATAATAGGTTCCAGAATCCGCAGATGTGCTGGTACAAATGCATATATACATTAGAAAAACTAAAAATGCCCTCATAATACTAATATTTGGAAAGATATTAATAGTTTGCTATATGTTTGTCACGATGGTTGATTACTTTTTCTTGGTGTAGTCGATTGTGCTAGTATTTTCGTTATTTTTTTCAGAAATTGACAAAATCTATTGTTTCGTACACGTGATTTACGTATATAGGCACAGCTTCGCCCGGATGATGCTAGCTGACACAATTAAGTTTCTATTTAAGAAACAATTTTAAGCCTCCACTTGCAATGGGCCAAAATAACTATGATGAACGATTTTTTATCGGTTGGAAGCTTCAGTTGGAAGAGCTTCTTTTGCAGCTGTTTGACATTTATTGATAGACTTTTTCCGATATGATCCAGTTTCATCACAGTTTAAAATTTGCTTGTGGTAAATATTTTCCAGCACGAAATAAGATTTCGTTAAATGTCATTGACATCAAATCTACAACACAAACACCCTCATAAGAAACTACTTGAAATGGCTGCAATTTGTAGATAAGGCGTCAATCAAATCTTAGTATCAAAATGCAAGAAACACTTGTGCACAATTACATGGCACTTCTTCGTCTCGAAATAGTGCTATATTAAACGATACTTAGTAGTTCTTTGAAACTCTCATTTTTCTTCTTCTTTGGCACAAAAACCGTTGTCGGTCAAGGCCTGCATGTACCACCAGTAGGCTTGGCTTTCAATGACTTAATTATTACCATAGCAGGATAGTCACAGTCCTACGTATGGGGTCACGTTCCATTCGGGGCTTGAACCCATGACGGGCATGAACCAAGGGCGGCCTTGAAGCATGGCAGTTCGGCAGCAAAAAATATACCACAAACGCAAATACAGGGGTTCTCAAGCCAACTCAACATCGTAACACTATTTTTCGAACACATTAAACGATTGTCAACATCGTACAAACAATTCGAATCCGTAAACTCTTTTCGATTTGGTAACACTAGGTGTTGAACGCGTAAAATCAAAACTCGAATCTGGAAAATGAATAATAGATGACAAGACAGACATGTTCCAGATTCGAGTTGGGATTTTACAGGTCCAAAATCTAGTGTTTTCAAATCGAAAAGAGTTTACGGATTCGAATTGTATGTACGATGTTGACAATCGTTTAACGTGTTCGAAAAATAGTGTTACGATGTTGAGCTGGCTTGAAAACCCCTGTAATATTGCTCATTATGCGAGACATTACTCGTTTAGAGAGGTATTTGTTTAGCATTTATATTTGCTCGTTATGCGAAAAACTCGTAATAAGGGAGGACTCGTTATGAGGGCGCTCGTTTCACTTTATAATTCAGTGTGGATGGGAATTGAGTCCGTTCGGCCTTGTAGGAGTTTGTGCGTTTATACAACTAAGCATCGATCGGCCCCTGTCCAGTAACGTGAATATGTTAAAAAGTCTGTTAAAACCTCAATAAGTTTGTCACGCATGAAAAAGTCTTTATATCAAGAATAAATTATGTATGAAAATAATATAAATTGTAGTTCTCACTAGTAGAAACAAAATAGAAGTAATAATAAAATAATCGAATTAATAAACTGCACAAAGGCAGTGTGTGATGAAAAAATACCTAAATCTAATCAAATGAAAGCATATCTTAGCAGCAGCAAAGAATAAATTAAAATACATTTCACTTTCTTCTGCAAGCACTCTGATGAAAAGTTCCCTTTTTCAAGCGGGTAGAAGTTCTGGGCATAAATTTATCCCTGTCGACACAAGGATTAAGAAGCAAGTTTTGCTAGAGTTCTGACATGTGGGATTTTCGTGACACATGAACGGATTAGACGTCGGGGGTAGGCGGCTCTTTCACCATGCAGGAATGGAGAGCATCTGCAGCACAGATTCCATCTGTGTGGTGTCGTACCGAGCAAGCGATAAGCTTTGCAGCTCGGATGCATGCACGTGCAAATGAGGGTGGGATCTGGTAACAAACTAAATATTGAATGATGGAGTTTACGCTTTTCGACTTTATTTCAAAAAAGTCAAAATGTAGGAAGGCAAAAACTTCAAATGATTTGTACAGTGGCTGTGTGAAACGAGACACAGCTTGTGGAAGAAATGGTTGCAAACGTCTGCAATGTACGTTGCTACGATGCTGTCTGTTGTTCGGATTTGAATGACTGTGAAGTTGAGCGACTACAAGAATAGTATATCCCACACAGGCACGCATACCAATGTACAACATTATACTTTTCGTTTATCCTCAGGAAATAAACAGCAGTGGGCAAATGTCACCAAGAAACGGGCACACTCAAAACATGCAACGATGCACTCGAATCGTGGGGAAACGTTCGTCTACGTAGTTTCTCGTGAAGGAAAACGATTGTCCTACGGAGTGACTAAAATATTGTAGAATGTAGGTCAAACTGCTGCTCTCTGCTACTTGTGCCAGCGCCTGGTGGACACCGTTAATGCGTCACCCCAGAAACTCTGCGTTGGATGTTCGTCAGTCACAGTAAACCTACCCGTTGCGGCGTGTAAAGAGGTGTCGTGAACACACTCTGGTTAGGACACGTGACGGGTTACCATCGGTTTTAGTCAGCGGTTTTTGGCATGCGGGTGTTCCTTGCGTACGACGATTGCGGAAGAATTATGACCCAAATCTGGCGTGTGAGAGCAGGCTTGATTCGAATGGAAAGCCGTTGCATCATCAGCTAAAGTGTTGGTGTATTTTTCTGTCAACAGAACCATGTTGCTCCATCAGTACAGTGAACACACGGTGTGACAATTAATGGCTGCTTTTGATGTCTGATATATACAAACCCCGCATCAATGGAACGGATACAATAAGGTATTGGAAAATTGCAAACCCAACACCCACCAATGATAGAGTGCATTGTTTGTGTTTGCTTTTCTAAAGATTCGTGCTCGACTCTTCCAGTTTCTAGTCATTTTTTGGTGTTCCAATTTGCCAACCATGCCAGTTAGGGGCTTTGGAGTGAAAACGGTAGTTGTTAGTGTCACGGTGGTTTATTTATTTGTTTACATTTGGCAAAAATAGAACCACAAAGCCAAAACTATCAATAAAGAGCCGGGAAATGTTTTTGGGTAAACAAGCCGATGAATGCCAGTGTCGGTGGAGAGCAAAATCCCACTGAAAGAAACCACTACGCGTCCAACGAATCAAGAATGGAGTGGATTATGTGTTTTTGGCCAGATAATAGTTGCAGTTGGAAAAGCCGATTGAGAGGAATTGCCCAAAACACACACAAACGCACATACTATTCCAGCGACATGGCTGCAACCGGTGCACTAATACCGGAAACAGGCGTAACGATGTTTACGGTTCGCTTTTACGTGAAGAATGCAGTGGAATATGACAAGAGGACGATGAGTGATTTATGAGAATCAGTAACGATTTGCCACGCTGTGAAAATGAGGACCATCCGCCATGCTGGGAAATCAGTTGGCATCTCCCAACTGGTATGATTTATTCACACTGCGGCACTTGTGCCCTCTGGCCCTGTAGAATCGTTTGCCGAAGGGCCTGTGCCCGATGTGGAATGGTCGTTGGAGCACGAATGGAAGCCATTGGTAGGGGATTTTCGTTGCAATCACTCGTTCAATGCCGCGAGGGCTCAAATGGAGTGCATTGATGTTTGCCAGATTTACCAAACGAATCAATCTGCCACTTTGAATGGCCACGAACGTACACACAAGCACACTGATTTTCGGGAGCTTCCGAGTGTTGAATGGACAGGGAAAATAAACCACGAACTGGCGTGGTGGAGTTGCAGGTAAAATGGTGGAACGGATATTTGTAGTAATACTGGTTTGGTAAGATTGGGATTTGGAAATTGAGGCAGGGAAGCGTATGAAGTGTAATATTTAACAAGTGTTTTTTTTTTTTATCAATACAATGATGCATTGGTCAATAGATTACCGAAGCTATTAGCACTGGAAGCATTTTAATTGTTCAATTAATAAAATTATGAATAGTCAGAGGAGCGTTGAAGTATCCGAAGGGACAGAGTAAATTTAATTGGTTCGCTATCTCACGTTTTAGACTATTCTATGTATTAACTGCTCGACGCCCCGCATACTAAAAGCATTTCACTAATACATGGAACTAAACATGGAACAATTCGATAGGTAAATTAACAAGTCGATGGCACACACGTGATGTCGGAAATAGTTTTTCCGTCTGTCCTTGAAATATTCCTCACGCGCATTGCCCGCGGGTTTTTGATGGAGTTTCTAGCGGAAAGGACGCAAGAAGGCAAAGAGCAAGGCAGTTTGATACGAAGCGACTTAACAAGCCAGTACAGAGACATGGCTCGACTATCTCGTCCTGGCTTGCATTCCTCGGTAAGCGCATCTCGGTAGCGGGATTTTCTTCCACCCCGATGGCGTTGTCGTCGGCTAATCTGACACTTTAATTGTTATTTATTTAACTGCTCCCGTGATCGTTCCCTTTCGTTCGGCCGGATCGTTCACATCGAGCCGGGTGGCTGGCGCGTACCAACTGATGTCGCACGAGCCGAAGCGATGCGGCTTTGCATTAGACGCGCTAAATATAAGTCGCCAAAGATACGGTTGGTGTCTTCCGGTTGTCTGACGAGAGCAGTTGATGGTGTTGAGGAATGTCTGAAGCGTTGCTGGTTGGAGTCTGAAATGGAAATAGGGCTACATGGTCGTGTCCAATAAAATGGAATGTTTGCTCTGCTCGATGGTGGCTATTGTTTTATTTTTATCGATTTTCTATTCCAAAATCGCGTGAAAAGATACAATTCCAAACGAGCCGTTCGTTTCAAGTCGTTATAGATCAGATGTGGTACGCTGATAAAAATTTCATTCATCTTCAACATCTCTCACCAGTCCAAGCGAAACTGTGTGGTTTAGTGTTCTCTCGATAAGAAACGATACCTGTTTGAATATGTGTGCAATGGTTATGTTTGTGGTTTTGGTGTGGACGTGTGGATGTTTGAAACTGACCTGCTGACATGCGCGTTACGCACGTGGTTTGTGGGTATTTGTCATTTTCATGTTTGCTAGACCGATCTCGCGATTGAGTGATTTAAGTTTGTTTCTCGGTATGACCATTGAGCTGGTCTACGATTTGCCGGTACCATTAGTATCAACGAACCGCTTCACGTGAAGCAACCTTTTCTCGAAAGCGAGCCAGCACTTCTTCCCCACTGCCATTGTTTCCGAGCCGGTCGCACTTTACATCGATGGGGAGCCCTTTAACCTAACGGTTGAGCTAACGCGAACGTACATTAGCGAAAAAAGAAGCGCAAAAGGTCGCGAATTTCACGATCGGCGGGCGTGGATGCACAAACGCAGCGAGTGTGTTGTCGAAAAATCGAATGTGTGTACGCTATCTGTCAACGAACCTGTGTCTAATGAGATCTTGCACTAGAAAAGCACAAGCTACTTGCGGATTGCTTGTGGTGCCGTGTTCGAAGCGAAAGGAGCACTAGGCGTGAGCTGAAAAAAGGTTTTATTTATCTGGTGGCGACTGCAGGGCGGTGATGGCAATACTCTTGATACACTTGCGCCGCATTCTGCTTCTGGTCACGGTCGTCTATCTCGTGGGGGCATTGGTACGGAAGCTGCTGTACGGTAAAACAGCCGCCATACTGCGCTCTTCACGCTCCGTCGGTGGTTTCCTGTTTGCGAAGCGGCTCCACCTGCAGCCCTGGTTCTACATCTACACTTTTTATCTGTATGTGCTGTTACAGAACGGAGCCGGCTGGAATCAGCTGAATTTGTTCGATAACTTCTTCCGATAAGCGATGCGCGTAGCTTATCCAGTTCGCCAACAGCTTGCTATGTAACTTGCGCGCACGTTTCGCATGCGAAGAGTCTGTCTGGCGTGTTGGTGTCCCCGTTGGCCAACCCCGGAGCTGTTAGCCGTAAGGTGTGCTGTGTGTTTCGCATTCGTTGTTTGAATGTGATGTTTACTTAGAAGCGACAGGGAGCAGAGAACAGGCAGTATCTAAAAATAAGACTGCGCCATCGAAATAGTCCACTCGACGCAACCGGCGGTCAGAGTATTTGCATGTGTGTGTGTGGTTGTCTGAGTAGATGTTTGCGATCGTGTGCGTAATGTGGTTCTATGCGCTGCGTGATGTGACTTTTGCACCAATACGCTTTGCCTGTGCGTGCTGAAGGGAAAATCGGACCAGTTTTTCTCTCTCGCGAGGAAACACCCAGTGCGCGTGTGTTCGCCGTTGGCTGGAAGTGTGTGTCTTGTGCATCTGTTCGGGAATCGTTGCATTCCCAGTTGGTCATGTGAATCCGGCGAGATCTAGACGAACGTTGCGCAGTGATCGTGATCGTGTATGAGTGAACGTTTGTGCGCGAAAACATTCCCGGGCAGCACATGGTACACCGCAACGAGCGAGTGTGTTGTATGCGAATGTGTTTCGTGATCTCGGTTTGAAGTGTGCTCTTAGCACAGCGCTCCCGTTAGATAAGGGCCAGAGCCGGTGAGGATATGTTATGTTCTGTGTGATCTAGGGCTGCATGCAGCTCATTTCACGGTGCAGCAAAATCGCTCCGATCGGATTGGATCGGGAGGAGTAAGAGTGACGCAACAAGTGGGCGAGCTAGATTTTCAGTGAAAAGTGACGATTTTGCAACGGACTCAATTTTACTCTAATGCCACTTTCCTCGGACTTTTCCAGTCCAATATTGCGCAGCCAGCCGATTGGTGCTTGGAGTTGTAGAATATCAAGACCAAGAATATAAGTGATCATGCAAGTGTTTGTGAAATAGTGAAGAAGTTTCAATAGGTCAGCCCGAGTTTAGCACCCATAAGCCAAGTTTAGTATCGTGATCGGGAAAGTGAATTTAAAAAAAAATACACATTTTCTAGTGTTTAACATGAAATCATACCATTGAATCGGTACAAGTGTTAAATTAATTTTGGTGCAGAAAAAGTATGCCAGTGCTTCAGTTAAGGAATATCACCACAGCTAACCAAACTATTGACGCACAGAAAATATATTCAACAGCATTGGATTCACCCATCGTTGGAACGATTCATTTAGCAAAACGAAAGTTTAAACGAAAACCATCAACATGTCTTATCGAAGTTACAATGTAAGTATAAAAAAGGCTTGTAAAGAAGGCAAGTAATGTAGAATTTGAAAATAGGTTTTTGTTCTAGATTATGTTACACATTCACAATTACACATTCGTGTTCTGCAAGAGTTTCATATTTTAGTTAATATGAACACAAATCCACAATATACCATTATGTAAATTTAAACCAAAACATGATTTTACCAACGGTCGATGACCGATATTTAAAATAAAAGTCTATAGTGTTGTTCCATATTAGTCAAACACTACAAATAGAGGAGGATCTCTCAATCCTTCTATTCAATTTATGAGTAACAAATTAGGAATCAGTAAGCTATCGCGTTCTTGGAGATCGTTGTCATCCATCTCAGCTGAGTCAGTCGATCGTTCTATTTTAGAACATTTTCTTTTTTAAGCTAGATGCAACACTTTCCATTCTATTGCAGATCCCGTCTGTTACAGAGATCCACGCGCCGTCGCTTGTCGTTAGTGTACCGTAACCTATGAATCATCGGGGAGTGCCTACATCTCACGAAGGCAGAGCAATTTATGACACTCTTTTCGATGCTTCGTTTCGTGGGACCAAAGTCCACACGTTGTTAAAGATTTTCACTCGGTGCAATGTGGAAATCTACGCTAAGAATCACAGGCGATGGTTTTGTTTAGCATTTTTAAACATGAATTTTCAATGCCGATGCTCGTAAAACGTGCGGTTGGGTGTGCTGATGGATGCAAGACATTTTGCTGTGTGCATTGTTTACATGTGTGAGTGTATGTTGTTTTTTTTAGTTACACATCCTAGTGGGTGTAAAGCTGCGCGAGAGTACATCAAACACGAAGTTCTTGATGGTGCTTGAAGCAGTAATGCATCTGCTTACGATGTGGGAAAAGTGGTCTTTTCAACGCCCTCTCACAGGGCTGGATGGAGTTTACCCGTCGGAGTGTGTAGTTTTAGCGGTAGATGGCAAAGTTCTTAATTGGATTTGCGAACAGGGAAAACAGGTCATAGCATGAGGACTAAATATAGCTTGTAGTCATTAGAAGATGATATTTCGGTTTTTTTAATTCGTCATTTGCTTGGACAAATCCAGTCTATGTAGAGAAATTACGATTGGCTTATGGTGACATATTTAGTATGTATTGCTATTTAAAAATTCGGAAAATAATACAAAATGCACGAAAGAAGCATTTTGTTTGAATTTGATCACAGTTGACCCATGTGATTGAGAAGAGTATTAGGATTTATTTATGAGTTCTTGAGCCTGTGGAAATTTTGTAAATATTTTGTTCCTCGTAGCTGTTATGTTCCGTTATGTATCGCTTCCATCTGTCTCTTTTAAGACACTCGAGCACCGATGCAAAGTGAATGCATTTTCGAAACTATTAAAATACCAGTTTGATGCACTTTATCTATTCAAAAAAATTATATGCACGCACTGTCCAGGCCACTTGGTTTATGAAATTAGATCTGAGACGAGATGAGACGCTGCTTGCAATGACACGGCAATTTAATCCATCGTTGATTTTCTCATCATATGTAATACAGTTCCAGTTTCAGGAATCGAAACACTTTTTCGAATTCTTTGTTTTTCAAACTAGATTTACTTTTAAAAGCTAGAACAAAGGTTAGAGTTGCTTAGAATTGGATTAAACAGAAAAAAAAATGGAAATACGTATGGAAGATAAGGCTTGTAAATCAAAGATTTTTATTGTTGTGTTGGATAGTTCTTGATCAGACAGAGATCAGCAGAGTACATGCCAATTTGGCCAAAAATACCACTACAAATGCCGCTATTACACTATCACTTAAGAAAACACATATTACAATACTAGATAACTGGTGAGAATCATCAGGTTATATCTCTTGTTGGAGCAATATTCCCTTGTCTTCTAGACACGGAACCTCAATCCTGTTCTTAAATTGATACTGATACACGTTTGTTCCGGCTTATTACAGTATCCTTGGTCTACGTCCAGTTACAATTCAAGCTCTTCGTCGTATTCCGCATCATCTAGTCTGCCAAGCTCCTATCGGAGCTCAAGAGTATGTATTGCTGTTGTTCGTCCCTCCCCTTCCTGCCCTCTTGTGTTGAATGTTTAATTAAGCTTCCGAATGTGTTTCCTCCATAGTTCTCTTGTTAGTACAAATGTCCGGTTGTTTTGTGTTTGATTTAAATTGATGCGAAAAAAATCAATGTTTCACCCATTATCAATTCCCCTGTTCTTCCTTGTAATGTGTCTGCTGTTGTTTGACTACCCCTGTTTCTGACGTTTGACTACCCCTGTTACAGGCACAACCTACTGATGTGTCTGATAATGTGTGTGTGTGATTTTGTAAGGAAATAGTTGTTTAAGGAAGTTTCCATGCAATTGATTCGTTATGTTCTCATATCATTGTTTCGTTGTGTTTGTAGTGACCATGTTTTACGTACAAGTGTGGATAAAATGGCGTTCAGCTGTCGTCACCGATAGTGCCGACGTATGGCTTTGCAACGCACGCAAGTACGCGATTTGTTGCGAACTGATTGACAGGTTGGCTTGCTTGGGATATTTACGTCGCTGCGTTTCCGTGCTATTTCTGTAGAATCACGAGTCCCTTGTTACAAATAGAAGCAAGTTGCCAGAGCATCACGGGAAATTCAGTACGTAGTAATGTGAAATTGATGCCAACTGTTGGTAGACTAGGTGACGATTGGTTAACACGTTCAAACGCTTCATTCGTTTGAAATTCTAGAAGAGTGCATCGTATACAAATCCATTTCGTCTGAGTTAAATGGAAAATGGTGACAAAAAAAACAAAACAAAAATGAACGGATAGAAGCATACGGTTGGCGCCAGGAATCAACATTTTCTTGTTGGCATTGCAATTGCAGTTCTGAATTTAGCTCATGCAAAGGCACTTGCAGCAAGACTCATGTTTAGGATTGATCGATGGTTTTTCTTTTAATCTAGTGAAACGTGTATGTTTTAGGATCCGTTGTGTAGGCATTTAAACACCTATTTATCTGACGCTTGCCGGAATTCCCATTAATTAATGTGTTTTTGTTTTTTTTCTAACATACGTACAGTGATGGGTGTTCGAAACTTGGGAAAAAGTAAATAAAACTAGCCTGCAATCCATCAGTGCAGTTCATTTATTATTGTTTGGAATTGTTTCATCCTGATCCAAACCGTGACAGTAGAACTGATATGTATTTTTTTTAATTTCTTTCTTCAGTTCTCGACCGAACCTTCAACGACGTCCCGGTTCAGTTCGTTGAGTTCCACGAGCAGCTATCGTCCATCATTATCTTCCGGGAGCTATCGTTCTCCGCGATCTACGACCACAGCTCCAAGCTCGACCGTTTCCTCCTTTATCAGCCGATACTCGAGCCTAGCAGCCGACAAGGACAAGGAAAGGGAAAGAGACAAAGCGAAGGAAGAAGAACGACGAAAGGAGCGCGAATTGAGGGAGAGGGAACGCGAAAAAGAACGTGATCGTGAAAAGGAGCGTTTAATCGAAACATCTAAGAAGCTTGAAGCAGAAATAAAGGAAAGCAAACCCGCACCGTTGAAGAAGTCTTCTCTGATAGCGGCAAAGTACGGTTCAACCAAGGATGTAACAGCGACCGACGATTCATCCACGAAGAGCGGTACAACAAATAAAACCCAATCCTCCAAAGAGGTTGGCACAAAGCCAAAGAAAGAAAATGCACCTCCCGTAACGTTCAATACAAGGTATGGGCGCACCGGAGTCGCTCGGGAGCAGTCTCGTGAACCTAGTCCGGCAACGAGAACGAGCTCTTCAACTTCAATCACTGCACGCACTAGGCATCGCGATCCAAGTCCCGTGGCAACAACTGTCACGGAGAAGGCACGATCCCGAGATCCAAGTCCTGTCGTCGAGCCCAAACGTACTGGAGGATATGCATTAGCTATAGCCAGCAAACTGTCCGGCTCGAAACTTCCGCAGCAGAGTGCTCCCAATGAATATCGAAGGCAATCGAGTGGCACCGCTTTCGGGCAGAATAGAGCACGCTCTCGTGATCCGAGCCCAACGGTACGAACGAGAACCTCGCGTGAACCGAGTCCCATGGAGCAACGGCGGCTACAGCTAGCTAATAAAATGATCGCCACAGCTGCACGCTCTCGTGATCCAAGTCCTGCGCCAGTGCAGCAAATTAAACAATCGCTAGGTGGCAACAAACAGAGCAATACCGTTGATCAAAAACAGCGATTTACGAGCTCAATCACTATCAAAACTGGGACAGGTGTGCGATCGCGTGATCCTAGCCCGGCTGAAGCGAGAAAAATTCCAACGCTCAATAATAATGCAAGCAAAGTGCGCTCCCGAGACCCTAGTCCCGCTGACCCGAAACGAACCACAGCGTCTTTGAGTGGACGAACATCCCGTAAAA